>NC_072406.2:7505000-8130000 GCF_028858775.2 Pan troglodytes
TAAATATGAAATATCTAAACCGCTATCTCTATAAAAGTGGAAATATCTACACTGCTATCTGTATAAACATGGAAATATCCTCAATGCTATCTCTATGAACATTGATATATCTACACCGCTATCTCTATAAACATGGAAATATCTACACCGCCGTCTCTATAAACATGGAAATATCTACACCGCTATCTGTATAAACATGGAAATATCTACAGAGAACTCTGTATAAACCTGGAAATATCTGCACTGTCATCTTTATAAACATGGAAATATCTACAGGGAACTCTGTATAAACATGGAAATATCGGCACAGCCATCTGTATAAACATGGAAATATCTACAACGGTATCTGTATAAACATGGAAATATCTACACCGCTATGTGTATTAACGTGGAAATATCTCCATTGCTATCTGTATAAACATGGACAAATCTCCACCGCAATATGTATAAACATGAAAATATCTACACTTCTATCTCTATAAACATGGAAATATCTACACTGCCATCTGTACAAACATGGAAATATCTACACTGCCATCTGTAGAAACATGGAAATATCTACACCGCTATCTCTATAAACATGGAAATAACTACACCGCTATCTCTATAAACATGGAAATATCTACACTGTTATCTCCATCAACTTGGAAATATACACACCGCCATCTCTTTAAACATTGAGGTATCTACAACGCCATCTACATAAACAAGAAAATATCTTCACTGCCATCTATATAAACATGGAAATATCTACACCGCCATCTATATAAACATGGAAATATCTACACTGTCATTTGTAGAAAGATGGAAATATCTACACCGCCATCTGTATAAACGTGGAAATAACTACACGGATATCTGTATAAACATGGAAATATCTACACTGCAATCTGTATAAACATGGAAATATCTACACCGTTCTCTGTATAAATATGAAATATCTAAACCGCTATCTCTATAAAAGTGGAAATATCTACACTGCTATCTGTATAAACATGGAAATATCCTCACTGCTATCTCTATGAACATTGATATATCTACACCGCTATCTCTATAAACATGGAAATATCTACACCGCCATCTCTATAAACATGGAAATATCTACACCGCTATCTCCATCAACATGGAAATATACACACCGCCATCTCTTTAAACATGGAGGTATCTACAACGCCATCTACATAAACAAGAAAATATCTACACTGCCATCTATATAAACATGGAAATATCTACACCGCTATCTCTATAAACATGGAAATATCTACACTGCCATTTGTAGAAAGATGGAAATATCTACACCGCCATCTGTATAAACGTGTAAATATCTACACCGCTATCTGTATAAACATGGAAATATCTACACCGCAATCTGTATAAACATGGAAATATCTACACCGCTCTCTGTATAAATATGAAATATCTAAACCGCTATCTCTATAAAAGTGGAAATATCTACACTGCTATCTGTATAAACATGGAAATATCCTCACTGCTATCTCTATGAACATTGATATATCTACACCGCTATCTCTATAAACATGGAAATATCTACACCGCCATCTCTATAAACAAGGAAATATCTACACCGCTATCTGTATAAACATGGAAATATCTACAGAGAACTCTGTATAAACCTGGAAATATCTGCACTGTCATCTATATAAACATGGAAATATCTACAGAGAACTCTGTATAAACATGGAAATATCGGCACAGCCATCTGTATAAACATGGAAATATCTACAACGCTATCTGTATAAACATGGAAATATCTACACCGCTATGTGTATTAACGTGGAAATATCTCCATTGCTATCTGTATAAACATGGACAAATCTCCACCGCAATATGTATAAACATGAAAATATCTACACTTCTATCTCTATAAACATGGAAATATCTACACTGCCATGTGTACAAACATGGAAATATCTACACCTTCATCTGTAGAAACATGGAAATATCTACACCGCTATCTCTATAAACATGGAAATAACTACACCGCTATCTCTATAAACATGGAAATATCTACACCGCTATCTCCATCAACATGGAAATATACACACCGCCATCTCTTTAAACATGGAGGTATCTACAAAGCCATCTACATAAACAAGAAAATATCTACACTGCCATCTATATAAACATGGAAATATCTACACGGCCATCTACATAAACAAGAAAATATCTACACTGCCATCTATATAAACATGGAAATATCTACACCGCCATCTATATAAACATGGAAATATCTACACTGTCATTTGTAGAAAGATGGAAATATCTACACCGCCATCTGTATAAACGTGAAAGTATCTACACCGCTATCTGTATAAACATGGAAATATCTACACCGCTCTCTGTATAAATATGAAATATCTAAACCGCTATCTCTATAAAAGTGGAAATATCTACACTGCTATCTGTATAAACATGGAAACATCCTCACTGCTATCTCTATGAACATTGATAAATCTACACCGCTATCTCTATAAACATGGAAATATCTACACCGCCATCTCTATAATCATGGAAATATCTACACCGCTATCTGTATAAACATGGAAATATCTACAGAGAACTCTGTATAAACCTGGAAATATCTGCACTGTCATCTATATAAACATGGAAATATCTACAGAGAACTCTGTATAAACATGGAAATATCGGCACAGCCATCTGTATAAACATGGAAATATCTACAACGCTATCGGTATAAACATGGAAATATCTGCACCGCTATGTGTATTAACGTGGAAATATCTCCATTGCTATCTGTATAAACATGGGCAAATCTCCACCGCAATATGTATAAACATGAAAATATCTACACTTCTATCTCTATAAACATGGAAATATCTACACTGCCATCTGTACGAACATGGAAATATCTACACAGTCATCTGTAGAAAAATGTAAATATCTACACCGCTATCTCTATAAGCATGGAAATAACTACACCGCTATCTCTATAAACATGGAAATATCTACACCGCTATCTCCATCAACATGGAAATATACACACCGCCATCTCTTTAAACATGGAGGTATCTACAACGCCATCTACATAAACAAGAAAATATCTACACTGCCATCAATATAAACATGGAAATGTCTACACCGCCATCTATATAAACATGGAAATATCTACACTGTCATTTGTAGAAAGATGGAAATATCTACACCGCCATCTGTATAAATGTGGAAATATCTACACCGCTATCTGTATAAACATGGAAATATCTACACTGCAATCTGTATAAACATGGAAATATCTACACCGCTCTCTGTATAAATATGAAATATCTGAACCGCTATCTCTATAAAAGTGGAAATATCTACACTGCTATCTGTATAAACGTGGAAATATCCTCACTGCTATCTCTATGAACATTGATATATCTACACCGCTATCTCTATAAAGATGGAAATATCTACACCGCCATCTCTATAAACCTGGAAATATCTACACCGTCATCTGTATAAACATGGAAATATCTACACCGCGATCTGTATAAACATGGAAATATCTACACCGCGATCTGTATAAACATGGAAATATCTACACCGCGATCTGTATAAACATGGAAATATCTAAACCGCTATCTGTGTAAACATGGAAATATCTACACAGCTATCTCTATAAACATGGAAATATCTACACCGCCATCTGTATAAACATGGAAATACCTACAAAGTCATCTGTATAAACATGGAAATATCTACACAGCCATCTGTATAAACATGGAAATATCTACACAGCCATCTGTATAAACCTGGAAATATCTGCACTGTCATCTATATAAACATGGAAATATCTACAGAGAACTCTGTATAAACATGGAAATATCGGCACAGCCATCTGTATAAACATGGAAATATCCACAACGCTATCTGTATAAACATGGAAATATCCACACCGCTATGTGTATTAACGTGGAAATATCTCCATTGCTATCTGTATAAACATGGACAAATCTCCACCGCAATATGTATAAACATGAAAATATCTACACTTCTATCTCTATAAACATGGAAATATCTACACTGCCATCTGTACAAACATGGAAATAGCTACACAGTCATCTGTAGAAACATGGAAATATATACACCGCTATCTCTATAAACATGGAAATAACTACACCGCTATCTCTATAAACATGGAAATATCTACACCGCTATCTCCATCAACATGGAAATATACACACCGCCATCTCTTTAAACATGGAGGTATCTACAACGCCATCTACATAAACAAGAAAATATCTACACTGCCATCTATATAAACATGGAAATATCTTCACCGCCATCTCTATAAAAATGGAAATATCTACACTGCCATTTGAAGAAAGATGGAAACATCTACACCGCCATCTGTATAAACGTGGAAATACCTACAAAGTCATCTGTATAAACATGGAAATATCTACACAGCCATCTGTATAAACATGGAAATATCTACACAGCCATCTGTATAAACCTGGAAATATCTGCACTGTCATCTATATAAACATGGAAATATCTACAGAGAACTCTGTATAAACATGGAAATATCGCCACAGCCATCTCTATAAACATGGAAATATCTACACCGCTATGTGTATTAACGTGGAAATATCTCCATTGCTATCTGTATAAACATGGACAAATCTCCACCGCAATATGTATAAACATGAAAATATCTACACTTCTATCTCTATAAACATGGATATATCAACACTGCCATCTGTACAACCATGGAAATATCTACACAGTCATCTGTAGAAGCATGGAAATATCTACACCGCTATCTCTATAAACATGGAAATAACTACACCGCTATCTCTATAAACATGGAAATATCTACACCGCTATCTCCATCAACATGGAAATATACACACCGCCATCTCTTTAAACATGGAGGTATCTACAACGCCATCTACATAAACAAGAAAATATCTACACTGCCATCTATATAAACATGGAAATATCTACACCGCCATCTACATAAACAAGAAAATATCTACACTGCCATCTATATAAACATGGAAATATCTACACCGCCATCTATATAAACATGGAAATATCTACACTGTCATTTGTAGAAAGATGGAAATATCTACACCGCCATCTGTATAAACGTGGAAAAATCTACACTGCTATCTGTATAAACATGGAAATATCTACACCGCTCTGTGTATAAATATGAAATATCTAAACCGCTATCTCTATAAAAGTGGAAATACCTACACTGCTTTCTGTATAAACATGGAAATATCTACACCGCAATCTGTATAAACATGGAAATATCTACACCGCTCTCTGTACAAATATGAAATATCTAAACCGCTATCTCTATAAAAGTGGAAATATCTACACTGCTATCTGTATAAACATGGAGATATCCTCACTGCTATCTCTATGAACATTGATATATCTACACCGCTATCTCTATAAACATGGAAATATCTACACCGCCATCTCTATAAACAAGGAAATATCTACACCACTATCTGTATAAACATGGAAATATCTACAGAGAACTCTGTATAAACCTGGAAATGTCTGCACTGTCATCTATATAAACATGGAAATATCTACAGAGAACTCTGTATAAACATGGAAATATCGGCACAGCCATCTGTATAAACATGGAAATATCTACAACGCTATCTGTATAAACATGGAAATATCTACACCGCTATGTGTATTAACGTGGAAATATCTCCATTGCTATCTGTATAAACATGGACAAATCTCCACCGCAATATGTATAAACATGAAAATATCTACACTTCTATCTCTATAAACATGGAAATATCTACACTGCCATCTGTACAAACATGGAAATATCTACACAGTCATCTGTAGAAACATGGAAATATCTACACCGCTATCTCTATAAACATGGAAATAACTACACCGCTATCTCTATAAACATGGAAATATCTACACCGCTATCTCCATCAACATGGAAATATACACACCGCCATCTCTTTAAACATGGAGGTATCTACAACGCCATCTACATAAACAAGAAAATATCTACACTGCCATCTATATAAACATGGAAATGTCTACACCGCCATCTATATAAACATGGAAATATCTACACTGTCATTTGTAGAAAGATGGAAATATCTACACCACAATCTGTATAAATGTGGAAATATCTACACCGCTATCTGTATAAACATGGAAATATCTACACTGCAATCTGTATAAACATGGAAATATCTACACCGCTCTATGTATAAATATGAAATATCTGAACCGCTATCTCTATAAAAGTGGAAATATCTACACTGCTATCTGTATAAACGTGGAAATATCCTCACTGCTATCTCTATGAACATTGATATATCTACACCGCTATCTCTATAAAGATGGAAATATCTACACCGCCATCTCTATAAACCTGGAAACATCTACACCGTCATCTGTATAAACATGGAAATATCTACACCGCGATCTGTATAAACATGGAAATATCTACACCGCGATCTGTATAAACATGGAAATATCTACACCGCGATCTGTATAAACATGGAAATATCTAAACCGCTATCTGTGTAAACATGGAAATATCTACACAGCTATCTCTATAAACATGGAAATATCTACACCGCCATCTGTATAAACATGGAAATACCTACAAAGTCATCTGTATAAACATGGAAATATCTACACAGCCATCTGTATAAACATGGAAATATCTACACAGCCATCTGTATAAACCTGGAAATATCTGCACTGTCATCTATATAAACATGGAAATATCTACAGAGAACTCTGTATAAACATGGAAATATCGGCACAGCCATCTGTATAAACATGGAAATATCTACAACGCCATCTGTATAAACATGGAAATATCTACACCGCTATGTGTATTAACGTGGAAATATCTCCATTGCTATCTGTATAAACATGGACAAATCTCCACCGCAATATGTATAAACATGAAAATATCTACACTTCTATCTCTATAAACATGGAAATATCTACACTGCCATCTGTACAAACATGGAAATAGCTACACAGTCATCTGTAGAAACATGGAAATATCTACACCGCTATCTCTATAAACATGGAAATAACCACACCGCTATCTCTATAAACATGGAAATATCTACACCGCTATCTCCATCAACATGGAAATATACACACCGCCATCTCTTTAAACATGGAGGTATCTACAACGCCATCTACATAAACAAGAAAATATCTGCACTGCCATCTATATAAACATGGAAATATCTACACCGCCATCTCTATAAACATGGAAATATCTACACTGCCATTTGTAGAAAGATGGAAATATCTACACCGCCATCTGTATAAACGTGTAAATATCTACACCGCTATCTGTATAAACATGGAAATATCTACACCGCAATCTGTATAAACATGGAAATATCTACACCGCTCTCTGTATAAATATGAAATATCTAAACCGCTATCTCTATAAAAGTGGAAATATCTACACTGCTATCTGTATAAACATGGAAATATCCTCACTGCTATCTCTATGAACATTGATATATCTACACCGCTATCTCTATAAACATGGAAATATCTACACCGCCATCTCTATAAACAAGGAAATATCTACACCGCTATCTGTATAAACATGGAAATATCTACAGAGAACTCTGTATAAACCTGGAAATATCTGCACTGTCATCTATATAAACATGGAAATATCTACAGAGAACTCTGTATAAACATGGAAATATCGGCACAGCCATCTGTATAAACATGGAAATATCTACAACGCTATCTGTATAAACATGGAAATATCTACACCGCTATGTGTATTAACGTGGAAATATCTCCATTGCTATCTGTATAAACATGGACAAATCTCCACCGCAATATGTATAAACATGAAAATATCTACACTTCTATCTCTATAAACATGGAAATATCTACACTGCCATCTGTACAAACATGGAAATATCTACACAGTCATCTGTAGAAACATGGAAATATCTACACCGCTATCTCTATAAACATGGAAATAACTACACCGCTATCTCTATAAACATGGAAATATCTACACCGCTATCTCCATCAACATGGAAATATACACACCGCCATCTCTTTAAACATGGAGGTATCTACAACGCCATCTACATAAACAAGAAAATATCTACACTGCCATCTATATAAACATGGAAATATCTACACGGCCATCTACATAAACAAGAAAATATCTACACTGCCATCTATATAAACATGGAAATATCTACACCGCCATCTATATAAACATGGAAATATCTACACTGTCATTTGTAGAAAGATGGAAGTATCTACACCGCCATCTGTATAAACGTGGAAGTATCTACACCGATATCTGTATAAACATGGAAATATCTACACCGCTCTCTGTATAAATATGAAATATCTAAACCGCTATCTCTATAAAAGTGGAAATATCTACACTGCTATCTGTATAAACATGGAAATATCCTCACTGCTATCTCTATGAACATTGATAAATCTACACCGCTATCTCTATAAACATGGAAATATCTACACCGCCATCTCTATAATCATGGAAATATCTACACCGCTATCTGTATAAACATGGAAATATCTACAGAGAACTCTGTATAAACCTGGAAATATCTGCACTGTCATCTATATAAACATGGAAATATCTACAGAGAACTCTGTATAAACATGGAAATAACGGCACAGCCATCTGTATAAACATGGAAATATCTACAACGCTATCGGTATAAACATGGAAATATCTGCACCGCTATGTGTATTAACGTGGAAATATCTCCATTGCTATCTGTATAAACATGGGCAAATCTCCACCACAATATGTATAAACATGAAAATATCTACACTTCTATCTCTATAAACATGGAAATATCTACACTGCCATCTGTACGAACATGGAAATATCTACACAGTCATCTGTAGAAAAATGGAAATATCTACACCGCTATCTCTATAAGCATGGAAATAACTACACCGCTATCTCTATAAACATGGAAATATCTACACCGCTATCTCCATCAACATGGAAATATACACACCGCCATCTCTTTAAACATGGAGGTATCTACAACGCCATCTACATAAACAAGAAAATATCTACACTGCCATCAATATAAACATGGAAATGTCTACACCGCAATCTATATAAACATGGAAATATCTACACTGTCATTTGTAGAAAGATGGAAATATCTACACCGCCATCTGTATAAATGTGGAAATATCTACACCGCTATCTGTATAAACATGGAAATATCTACACTGCAATCTTTATAAACATGGAAATATCTACACCGCTCTCTGTATAAATATGAAATATCTGAACCGCTATCTCTATAAAAGTGGAAATATCTACACTGCTATCTGTATAAACGTGGAAATATCCTCACTGCTATCTCTATGAACATTGATATATCTACACCGCTATCTCTATAAAGATGGAAATATCTACACCGCCATCTCTATAAACCTGGAAATATCTACACCGTCCTCTGTATAAACATGGAAATATCTACACCGCGATCTGTATAAACATGGAAATATCTACACCGCGATCTGTGTAAACATGGAAATATCTACACCGTGATCTGTATAAACATGGAAATATCTAAACCGCTATCTGTGTAAACATGGAAATATCTACACAGCTATCTCTATAAACATGGAAAAATCTACACCGCCATCTGTATAACCATGGAAATACCTACAAAGTCATCTGTATAAACATGGAAATATCTACACAGCCATCTGTATAAACATGGAAATATCTACACAGCCATCTGTATAAACCTGGAAATATCTGCACTGTCATCTATATAAACATGGAAATATCCACAACGCTATCTGTATAAACATGGAAATATCTACACCGCTATGTGTATTAACGTGGAAATATCTCCATTGCTATCTGTATAAACATGGACAAATCTCCACCGCAATATGTATAAACATGAAAATATCTACACTTCTATCTCTATAAACATGGAAATATCTACACTGCCATCTGTACAAACATGGAAATAGCTACACAGTCATCTGTAGAAACATGGAAATATATACACCGCTATCTCTATAAACATGGAAATAACTACACCGCTATCTCTATAAACATGGAAATATCTACACCGCTATCTCCATCAACATGGAAATATACACACCGCCATCTCTTTAAACATGGAGGTATCTACAACGCCATCTACATAAACAAGAAAATATCTACACTGCCATCTATATAAACATGGAAATATCTTCACCGCCATCTCTATAAACATGGAAATATCTACACTGCCATTTGAAGAAAGATGGAAACATCTACACCGCCATCTGTATAAACGTGGAAATACCTACACCGCTATCTGTATAAACATGGAAATATCTACACCGCGATCTGTTTAAACATGGAAATATCTACACCGCGATCTGTATAAACATGGAAATATCTAAACCGCTATCTGTGTAAACATGGAAATATCTACACAGCTATCTCTATAAACATGGAAATTTCTACACCGCCATCTGTATAAACATGGAAATACCTCCAAAGTCATCTGTATAAACATGGAAATATCTACACAGCCATCTGTATAAACATGGAAATATCTACACAGCCTTCTGTATAAACCTGGAAATATCTGCACTGTCATCTATATAAACATGGAAATATCTACAGAGAACTCTGTATAAACATGGAAATATCGGCACAGCCATCTCTATAAACATGGAAATATCTACACCGCTATGTGTATTAACGTGGAAATATCTCCATTGCTATCTGTATAAACATGGACAAATCTCCACCGCAATATGTATAAACATGAAAATATCTACACTTCTATCTCTATAAACATGGAAATATCAACACTGCCATCTGTACAAACATGGAAATATCTACACAGTCATCTGTAGAAACATGGAAATATCTACACCGCTATCTCTATAAACATGGAAATAACTACACCGCTATCTCTATAAACATGGAAATATCTACACCGCTATCTCCATCAACATGGAAATATACACACCGCCATCTCTTTAAACATGGAGGTATCTACAACGCCATCTACATAAACAAGAAAATATCTACACTGCCATCTATATAAACATGGAAATATCTACACCGCCATCTACATAAACAAGAAAATATCTACACTGCCATCTATATAAACATGGAAATATCTACACCGCCATCTATATAAACATGGAAATATCTATACTGTCATTTGTAGAAAGATGGAAATATCTACACCGCCATCTGTATAAACGTGGAAATATCTACACTGCAATCTGTATAAACATGGAAATATCTACACCGCTCTCTGTATAAATATGAAATATCTAAACCGCAATCTCTATAAAAGTGGAAATATCTACACTGCTATCTGTATAAACATGGAAATATCCTCACTGCTATCTCTATGAACATTGATAAATCTACACCGCTATCTCTATAAACATGGAAATATCTACACCGCCATCTCTATAATCATGGAAATATCTACACCGCTATCTGTATAAACATGGAAATATCTACAGAGAACTCTGTATAAACCTGGAAATATCTGCACTGTCATCTATATAAACATGGAAATATCTACAGAGAACTCTGTATAAACATGGAAATATCGGCACAGCCATCTGTATAAACATGGAAATATCTACAACGCTATCTGTATAAACATGGAAATATCTACACCGCTATGTGTATTAACGTGGAAATATCTCCATTGCTCTCTGTATAAACATGGACAAATCTCCACCGCAATATGTATAAACATGAAAATATCTACAGTTCTATCTCTATAAACATGGAAATATCTACACTGCCATCTGTGCAAACATGGAAATATATTGACAGTCATCTGTAGAAACATGGAAATATCTACACCGCTATCTCTATAAACATGGAAATATCTACACCGCTATCTCTATAAACATGGAAAGAACTACACCACTATCTCTATAAACATGGAAATATCTACACCGCTATCTGCATCAACAAGGAAATATACACACCGCCATCTCTTTAAACATGGAGGTATCTACAACGCCATCTACATAAACAAGAAAATATCTACACTGCCATCTACATAAACATGGAAATATCTACACCGCCGTCTCTATAAACATGGAAATATCTACACTGCCATCTGTAGAAAGATGGAAATACCTACACCGCCATCTGTATAAACGTGGAAATATCTACACCGCTATCTGTATAAACATGGAAATATCTGCACCGCAATCTGTATAAACATGGAAATATCTACACCGCTCTCTGTATAAATATGAAATATCTAAACCGCTATCTCTATAAAAGTGGAAATATCTTCACCGCCATCTGTATAAACATGGAAATACCTACAAAGTCATCTGTATAAACATGGAAATATCTACACAGCCGTCTGTATAAACATGGAAATATCTACACAGCCATCTGTATAAACCTGGAAATATCTGCACTGTCATCTATATAAACATGGAAATATCTACAGAGAACTCTGTATAAACATGGAAATATCGGCACAGCCATCTGTATAAACATGGAAATATCTACAACGCTATCTGTATAAACATGGAAATATCTACACCGCTACGTGTATTAACGTTTAAATATCTCCATTGCTATCTGTATAAACATGGACAAATCTCCACCGCAATATGTATAAACATGAAAATAGCTACACATCTATCTCTATAAACATGGAAATGTCTACACTGCCATCTGTACAAACATGGAAATATCTACACAGTCATCTGTAGAAACATGGAAATATCTACACCGCTATCTCCATCAACATGGAAATATACACACCGCCATCTCTTTAAACATGGAGGTATCTACAACGCCATCTACATAAACAAGAAAATATCTACAATGCCATCTATATAAACATGGAAATATCTACACCGCCATCTATATAAACATGGAAATATCTACACTGTCATTTGTAGAAAGATGGAAATATCTACACCGCCATCTGTATAAACGTGGAAATATCTACACCGCTATCTGTATAAACATGGAAATATCTACACTGCAATCTGTATAAACATGGAAATATCTACACCGCTCTCTGTATAAATATGAAATATCTAAACCGCTATCTCTATAAAAGTGGAAATATCTACACTGCTATCTGTATAAACATGGAAATATCCTCACTGCTATCTCTATGAACATTGATATATCTACACCGCTATCTCTATAAACATGGAAATATCTACACCGCCATCTCTATAAACATGGAAATATCTACACCGTCATCTGTATAAACATGGAAATATCTACACCGCGATCTGTATAAACATGGAAATATCTACACCGCGATCTGTATAAACATGGAAATATCTACAACGCGATCTGTATAAACATGGAAATATCTAAACCGCTATCTGTGTAAACATGGAAATATCTACACAGCTATCTCTATAAACATGGAAATATCTACACCGCCATCTGTATAAACATGGAAATACCTACAAAGTCATCTGTATAAACATGGAAATATCTACACAGCCATCTGTATAAACATGGAAATATCTACACAGCCATCTGTATAAACCTGGAAATATCTGCACTGTCATCTATATAAACATGGAAATATCTACAGAGAACTCTGTATAAACATGGAAATATAGGCACAGCCATCTCAATAAACATGGAAATATCTACAAAGCTATCTGTATAAACATGGAAATATCTACACCGCTATGTGTATTAACGTGGAAATATCTCCATTGCTATCTGTATAAACATGGACAAATCTCCACCACAATATGTATAAACATGAAAATATCTACACTTCTATCTCTATAAACATGGAAATATCTACAATGCCATCTGTACAAACATGGAAATATCTACACAGTCATCTGTAGAAACATGGAAATATCTACACCGCTATCTCTATAAACATGGAAATAACTACACTGCTATCTCTATAAACGTGGAAATATCCACACCGCTATCTCCATCAACATGGAAATATACACACCGCCATCTCTTTAAACATGGAGGTATCTACAACGCCATCTACATAAACAAGAAAATATCTACACTGCCATCTATATAAACATGGAAATATCTACGCCGCCATCTCTATAAACATGGAAATATCTACACTGCCATTTGTAGAAAGATGGAAATATCTACACCGCCATCTGTATAAACGTGGAAATATCTACACCGCTATCTGTATAAACATGGAAATATCTACACCGCAATCTGTATAAACATGGAAATATCTACACCGCTCTCTGTACAAATATGAAATATCTAAACCGCTATGTCTATAAAAGTGGAAATATCTACACTGCTATCTGTATAAACATGGAAATATCCTCACTGCTATCTCTATGAACATTGATATATCTACACCGCTATCTCTATAAACATGGAAATATCTACACCGCCATCTCTATAAACAAGGAAATATCTACACCGCTATCTGTATAAACATGGAAATATCTACAGAGAACTCTGTATAAACCTGGAAATGTCTGCATTGTCATCTATATAAACATGGAAATATCTACACAGAACTCTGTATAAACATGGAAATATCGGCACAGCCATCTGTATAAACATGGAAATATCTACAACGCTATCTGTATAAACATGGAAATATCTACACCGCTATGTGTATTAACGTGGAAATATCTCCATTGCTATCTGTATAAACATGGACAAATCTCCACCGCAATATGTATAAACATGAAAATATCTACACTTCTATCTCTATAAACATGGAAATATCTACACTGCCATCTGTACACACATGGAAATATCTACACAGTCATCTGCAGAAACATGGAAATATCTACACCGCTATCTCTATAAACATGGAAATAACTACACCGCTATCTCTATAAACATGGAAATATCTACACCGCTATCTCCATCAACATGGAAATATACACACCGACATCTCTTTAAACATGGAGGTATCTACAACGCCATCTACATAAACAAGAAAATATCTACACTGCCATCTATATAAACATGGAAATGTCTACACCGCCATCTATATAAACATGGAAATATCTACACTGTCATTTGTAGAAAGATGGAAATATCTACACCGCAATCTGTATAAATGTGGAAATATCTACACCGCTATCTGTATAAACATGGAAATATCTACACTGCAATCTGTATAAACATGGAAATATCTACACCGCTCTCTGTATAAATATGAAATATCTGAACCGCTATCTCTATAAAAGTGGAAATATCTACACTGCTATCTGTATAAACGTGGAAATATCCTCACTGCTATCTCTATGAACATTGATATATCTACACCGCTATCTCTATAAAGATGGAAATATCTACACCGCCATCTCTATAAACCTGGAAACATCTACACCGTCATCTGTATAAACATGGAAATATCTACACCGCGATCTGTATAAACATGGAAATATCTACACCGCGATCTGTATAAACATGGAAATATCTAAACCGCTATCTGTGTAAACATGGAAATATCTACACAGCTATCTCTATAAACATGGAAATATCTACACCGCCATCTATATAAACATGGAAATACCTACAAAGTCATCTGTATAAACATGGAAATATCTACACAGCCATCTGTATAAACATGGAAATATCTACACAGCCATCTGTATAAACCTGGAAATATCTGCACTGTCATCTATATAAACATGGAAATATCTACACCGCTATCTGTATAAACATGGAAATATCGGCACAGCCATCTGTATAAACATGGAAATATCTACAACGCTATCTGTATAAACATGGAAATATCTACACCGCTATGTGTATTAACGTGGAAATATCTCCATTGCTATCTGTATAAACATGGACAAATCTCCACCGCAATATGTATAAACATGAAAATATCTACACTTCTATCTCTATAAACATGGAAATATCTACACTGCCATCTGTACAAACATGGAAATAGCTACACAGTCATCTGTAGAAACATGGAAATATCTACACCGCTATCTCTATAAACATGGAAATAACCACACCGCTATCTCTATAAACATGGAAATATCTACACCGCTATCTCCATCAACATGGAAATATACACACCGCCATCTCTTTAAACATGGAGGTATCTAAAACGCCATCTACATAAACAAGAAAATATCTACACTGCCATCTATATAAACATGGAAATATCTACACCGCCATCTCTATAAACATGGAAATATCTACACTGCCATTTGTAGAATGATGGAAACATCTACACTGCCATCTGTATAATCGTGGAAATACCTACAACGCTATCTGTATAAACATGGAAATATCTACACCGCGATCTGTTTAAACATGGAAATATCTACACCACGATCTGTATAAACATGGAAATATCTAAACTGCTATCTGTGTAAACATGGAAATATCTACACAGCTATCTCTATAAACATGGAAATATCTACACCGCCATCTGTATAAACATGGAAATACCTACAAAGTCATCTGTATAAACATGGAAATATCTACACAGCCATCTTTATAAACCTGGAAATATCTACACAGCCGTCTGTATAAACCTGGAAATATCTGCACTGTCATCTACATAAACATGGAAATATCTACAGAGAACTCTGTTTAAACATGGAAATATCGGCACAGCCATCTGTATAAACATGGAAATATCTACACTGCTATGTGTATTAACGTGGAAATATCTCCATTGCTATCTGTAAAAACATGGACAAATCTCCACCACAATATGTATAAACATGAAAATATCTACACTTCTATCTCTATAAACATGGAAATATCTACACTGCCATCTGTACAAACATGGAAATATCTACACAGTCATCTGTAGAAACATGGAAATATCTACACCGCTATATCTATAAACATGGAAATAACTACACCGCTATCTCTATAAACATGGAAATATCTACACCGCTATCTCTATCAACATGGAAATATACACACCGCCATCTCTTTAAACATGGAGGTATCTACAACGCCATCTACATAAACAAGAAAATATCTACACTGCCATCTATATAAATATGGAAATATGTACACCGCCATCTCTATAAACATGCAAATATCTACACTGCCATTTGTAGAAAGATGGAAATATCTACACCGCCATCTGTATAAACGTGGAAATATCTACACCGCTATCTGTATAAACATGGAAATATCTACACCGTCATCTGTATAAACATGGAAATATCTACACCGCTCTCTGTATAAATATGAAATATCTAAACCGCTATCTCTATAAAAGTGGAAATATCTACACTGCTATCTGTATAAACATGGAAATATCCTCACTGCTATCTCTATGAACATTGATATATCTACACCGCTATCTCTATAAACATGGAAATATCTACACTGCCATCTCTATAAAGAAGGAAATAACTACACCGCTATCTGTATAAACATGGAAATATCTACAGAGAACTCTGTATAAACCTGGAAATCTCTGCACTGTCATCTATATAAGCATGGAAATATCTACAGAGAACTCTGTATAAACATGGAAGTATCGGCACAGCCATCTGTATAAACATGGAAATATCTACAACGCTATCTGTATAAACATGGAAATATCTACACCGCTATGTGTATTAACGTGGAAATATCTCCATTGCTATCTGTATAAACATGGACAAATCTCCACCGCAATATGTATAAACATGAAAATATCTACACTTCTATCTCTATAAACATGGAAATATCTACACTGCCATCTGTACAAACATGGAAATATCTACACAGTCATCTGTAGAAACATGGAAATATCTACACCGCTATCTCTATAAACATGGAAATAACTACACCGCTATCTCTATAAACATGGAAATATCTACACCGCTATCTCCATCAACATGGAAATATACACACCGCCATCTCTTTAAACATGGAGGTATCTACAACGCCATCTACATAAACAAGAAAATATCTACACTGCCATCTATATAAACATGGAAATATCTACACCGCCATCTATATAAACATGGAAATATCTACACAGTCATTTGTAGAAAGATGGAAATATCTACACCGCCATCTGTATAAACGTGGAAATATCTACACCGCTATCTGTATAAACATGGAAATATCTACACTGCAATCTGTATAAACATGGAAATATCTACACCGCTCTCTGTATAAATATGAAATATCTAAACCGCTATCTCTATAAAAGTGGAAATATCTACACTGCTATCTGTATAAACATGGAAATATCCTCACTGCTATCTCTATGAACATTGATATATCTACACCGCTATCTCTATAAACATGGAAATATCTACACCGCCATCTCTATAAACATGGAAATATCTACACCGTCATCTGTATAAACATGGAAATATCTACACCGCAATCTGTATAAACATGGAAATATCTACACCGCGATCTGTATAAACATGGAAATATCTACAACGCGATCTGTATAAACATGGAAATATCTAAACCGCTATCTGTGTAAACATGGAAATATCTACACAGCTATCTCTATAAACATGGAAATATCTACACCGCCATCTCTATAAACATGGAAATACCTACAAAGTCGTCTGTATAAACATGGAAATATCTACACAGCCATCTGTATAAACATGGAAATATCTACACAGCCATCTGTATAAACCTGGAAATATCTGCACTGTCATCTATATAAACATGGAAATATCTACAGAGAACTCTGTATAAACATGGAAATATAGGCACAGCCATCTCAATAAACATGGAAATATCTACAAAGCTATCTGTATAAACATGGAAATATCTACACCGCTATGTGTATTAACGTGGAAATATCTCCATTGCTATCTGTATAAACATGGACAAATCTCCACCACAATATGTATAAACATGAAAATATCTACACTTCTATCTCTATAAACATGGAAATATCTACAAGGCCATCTGTACAAACATGGAAATATCTACACAGTCATCTGTAGAAACATGGAAATATCTACACCGCTATCTCTATAAACATGGAAATAACTACACTGCTATCTCTATAAACATGGAAATATCCACACCGCTATCTCCATCAACATGGAAATATACACACCGCCATCTCTTTAAACATGGAGGTATCTACAACGCCATCTACATAAACAAGAAAATATCTACACTGCCATCTATATAAACATGGAAATATCTACGCCGCCATCTCTATAAACATGGAAATATCTACACTGCCATTTGTAGAAAGATGGAAATATCTACACCGCCATCTGTATAAACGTGGAAATATCTACACCGCTATCTGTATAAACATGGAAATATCTACACCGCAATCTGTATAAACATGGAAATATCTACACCGCACTCTGTACAAATATGAAATATCTAAACCGCTATCTCTATAAAAGTGGAAATATCTACACTGCTATCTGTATAAACATGGAAATATCCTCACTGCTATCTCTATGAACATTGATATATCTACACCGCTATCTCTATAAACATGGAAATATCTACACCGCCATCTCTATAAACAAGGAAATATCTACACCGCTATCTGTATAAACATGGAAATATCTACAGAGAACTCTGTATAAACCTGGAAATGTCTGCATTGTCATCTATATAAACATGGAAATATCTACACAGAACTCTGTATAAACATGGAAATATCGGCACAGCCATCTGTATAAACATGGAAATATCTACAACGCTATCTGTATAAACATGGAAATATCTACACCGCTATGTGTATTAACGTGGAAATATCTCCATTGCTATCTGTATAAACATGGACAAATCTCCACCGCAATATGTATAAACATGAAAATATCTACACTTCTATCTCTATAAACATGGAAATATCTACACTGCCATCTGTACACACATGGAAATATCTACACAGTCATCTGTAGAAACATGGAAATATCTACACCGCTATCTCTATAAACATGGAAATAACTACACCGCTATCTCTATAAACATGGAAATATCTACACCGCTATCTCCATCAACATGGAAATATACACACCGCCATCTCTTTAAACATGGAGGTATCTACAACGCCATCTACATAAACAAGAAAATATCTACACTGCCATCTATATAAACATGGAAATGTCTACACCGCCATCTATATAAACATGGAAATATCTACACTGTCATTTGTAGAAAGATGGAAATATCTACACCGCAATCTGTATAAATGTGGAAATATCTACACCGCTATCTGTATAAACATGGAAATATCTACACTGCAATCTGTATAAACATGGAAATATCTACACCGCTCTCTGTATAAATATGAAATATCTGAACCGCTATCTCTATAAAAGTGGAAATATCTACACTGCTATCTGTATAAACGTGGAAATATCCTCACTGCTATCTCTATGAACATTGATATATCTACACCGCTATCTCTATAAAGATGGAAATATCTACACCGCCATCTCTATAAACCTGGAAACATCTACACCGTCATCTGTATAAACATGGAAATATCTACACCGCGATCTGTATAAACATGGAAATATCTACACCGCGATCTGTATAAACATGGAAATATCTAAACCGCTATCTGTGTAAACATGGAAATATCTACACAGCTATCTCTATAAACATGGAAATATCTACACCGCCATCTGTATAAACATGGAAATACCTACAAAGTCATCTGTATAAACATGGAAATATCTACACAGCCATCTGTATAAACATGGAAATATCTACACAGCCATCTGTATAAACCTGGAAATATCTGCACTGTCATCTATATAAACATGGAAATATCTACAGAGAACTCTGTATAAACATGGAAATATAGGCACAGCCATCTCAATAAACATGGAAATATCTACAAAGCTATCTGGATAAACATGGAAATATCTACACCGCTATGTGTATTAACGTGGAAATATCTCCATTGCTATCTGTATAAACATGGACAAATCTCCACCACAATATGTATAAACATGAAAATATCTACACTTCTATCTCTATAAACATGGAAATATCTACACTGCCATCTGTACAAACATGGAAATATCTACACAGTCATCTGTAGAAACATGGAAATATCTACACCGCTATCTCTATAAACATGGAAATAACTACACTGCTATCTCTATAAACATGGAAATATCCACACCGCTATCTCCATCAACATGGAAATATACACACCGCCATCTCTTTAAACATGGAGGTATCTACAACGCCATCTACATAAACAAGAAAATATCTACACTGCCATCTATATAAACATGGAAATATCTACACCGCCATCTCTATAAACATGGAAATATCTACACTGCCATTTGTAGAAAGATGGAAATATCTACACCGCCATCTGTATAAACGTGGAAATATCTACACCGCTATCTGTATAAACATGGAAATATCTACACCGCAATCTGTATAAACATGGAAATATCTACACCGCTCTCTGTACAAATATGAAATATCTAAACCGCTATCTCTATAAAAGTGGAAATATCTACACTGCTATCTGTATAAACATGGAAATATCCTCACTGCTATCTCTATGAACATTGATATATCTACACCGCTATCTCTATAAACATGGAAATATCTACACCGCCATCTCTATAAACAAGGAAATATCTACACCGGTATCTGTATAAACATGGAAATATCTACAGAGAACTCTGTATAAACCTGGAAATGTCTGCACTGTCATCTATATAAACATGGAAATATCTACAGAGAACTCTGTATAAACATGGAAATATCGGCACAGCCATCTGTATAAACATGGAAATATCTACAACGCTATCTGTATAAACATGGAAATATCTACACCGCTATGTGTATTAACGTGGAAATATCTCCATTGCTATCTGTATAAACATGGACAAATCTCCACCGCAATATGTATAAACATGAAAATATCTACACTTCTATCTCTATAAACATGGAAATATCTACACTGCCATCTGTACAAACATGGAAATATCTACACAGTCATCTGTAGAAACATGGAAATATCTACACCGCTATCTCTATAAACATGGAAATAACTACACCGCTATCTCTATAAACATGGAAATTTCTACACCGCTATCTCCATCAACATGGAAATATACACACCGCCATCTTTTAAACATGGAGGTATCTACAACGCCATCTACATAAACAAGAAAATATCTACACTGCCATCTATATAAACATTGAAATGTCTACACCGCCATCTATATAAACATGGAAATATCTACACTGTCATTTGTAGAAAGATGGAAATATCTACACCGCAATCTGTATAAATGTGGAAATATCTACACCGCTATCTGTATAAACATGGAAATATCTACAGTGCAATCTGTATAAACATGGAAATATCTACACCGCTCTCTGTATAAATATGAAATATCTGAACCGCTATCTCTATAAAAGTGGAAATATCTACACTGCTATCTGTATAAACGTGGAAATATCCTCACTGCTATCTCTATGAACATTGATATATCTACACCGCTATCTCTATAAAGATGGAAATATCTACACCGCCATCTCTATAAACCTGGAAACATCTACACCGTCATCTGTATAAACATGGAAATATCTACACCGCGATCTGTATAAACATGGAAATATCTACACCGCGATCGGTATAAACATGGAAATATCTACACCGCGATCTGTATAAACATGGAAATATCTAAACCGCTATCTGTGTAAACATGGAAATATCTACACAGCTATCTCTATAAACATGGAAATATCTACACCGCCATCTGTATAAACATGGAAATACCTACAAAGTCATCCGTATAAACATGGAAATATCTACACAGCCATCTGTATAAACATGGAAATATCTACACAGCCATCTGTATAAACCTGGAAATATCTGCACTGTCATCTATATAAACATGGAAATATCTACACCGCTATCTGTATAAACATGGAAATATCGGCACAGCCATCTGTATAAACATGGAAATATCTACAACGCTATCTGTCTAAACATGGAAATATCTACACCGCTATGTGTATTAACGTGGAAATATCTCCATTGCTATCTGTATAAACATGGACAAATCTCCACCGCAATATGTATAAACATGAAAATATCTACACTTCTATCTCTATAAACATGGAAATATCTACACTGCCATCTGTACAATCATGGAAATAGCTACACAGTCATCTGTAGAAACATGGAAATATCTACACCGCTATCTCTATAAACATGGAAATAACTACACCGCTATCTCTATAAACATGGAAATATCTACACCGCTATCTCCATCCACATGGAAATATACACACCGTCATCTCTTTAAACATGGAGGTATCTACAACGCCATCTACATAAACAAGAAAATATCTACACTGCCATCTATATAAACATGGAAATATCTACACCGCCATCTACATAAACAAGAAAATATCTACACTGCCATCTATATAAACATGGAAATATCTACACCGCCATCTATATAAACATGGAAATATCTACACTGTCATTTGTAGAAAGATGGAAATATCTACACCACCATCTGTATAAACGTGGAAGTATCTACACCGCTATCTGTATAAACATGGAAATATCTACACCGCTCTCTGTATAAATATGAAATATCTAAACCGCTATCTCTATAAAAGTGGAAATATCTACACTGCTCTCTGTATAAACATGGAAATATCCTCACTGCTATCTCTATGAACATTGATAAATCTACACCGCTATCTCTATAAACATGGAAATATCTACACCGCCATCTCTATAATCATGGAAATATCTACACCGCTATCTGTATAAACATGGAAATATCTACAGAGAACTCTGTATAAACCTGGAAATATCTGCACTGTCATCTATATAAACATGGAAATATCTACAGAGAACTCTGTATAAACATGGAAATATCGGCACAGCCATCTGTATAAACATGGTAATATCTACAACGCTATCTGTATAAACATGGAAATATCTACACCGCTATGTGTATTAACGTGGAAATATCTCCATTGCTATCTGTATAAACATGGACAAATCTCCACCGCAATATGTATAAACATGAAAATATCTACACTTCTATCTCTATAAACATGGAAATATCTACACTGCCATCTGTACGAACATGGAAATATCTACACAGTCATCTGTAGAAAAATGGAAATATCTACACCGCTATCTCTATAAGCATGGAAATAACTACACCGCTATCTCTATAAACATGGAAATATCTACACCGCTATCTCCATCAACATGGAAATATACACACCGCCATCTCTTTAAACATGGAGGTATCTACAACGCCATCTACATAAACAAGAAAATATCTACACTGCCATCTATATAAACATGGAAATATCTACACCGCCATCTCTATAAACATGGAAATATCTACACTGCCATTTGTAGAAAGATGGAAATATCTACACCGCCATCTGTATAAACGTGGAAATATCTACACCGCTATCTGTATAAACATGGAAATATCTACACCGCAATCTGTATAAACATGGAAATATCTACACCGCTCTCTGTACAAATATGAAATATCTAAACCGCTATCTCTATAAAAGTGGAAATATCTACACTGCTATCTGTATAAACATGGAAATATCCTCACTGCTATCTCTATGAACATTGATATATCTACACCGCTATCTCTATAAACATGGAAATATCTACACCGCCATCTCTATAAACAAGGAAATATCTACACCGGTATCTGTATAAACATGGAAATATCTACAGAGAACTCTGTATAAACCTGGAAATGTCTGCACTGTCATCTATATAAACATGGAAATATCTACAGAGAACTCTGTATAAACATGGAAATATCGGCACAGCCATCTGTATAAACATGGAAATATCTACAACGCTATCTGTATAAACATGGAAATATCTACACCGCTATGTGTATTAACGTGGAAATATCTCCATTGCTATCTGTATAAACATGGACAAATCTCCACCGCAATATGTATAAACATGAAAATATCTACACTTCTATCTCTATAAACATGGAAATATCTACACTGCCATCTGTACAAACATGGAAATATCTACACAGTCATCTGTAGAAACATGGAAATATCTACACCGCTATCTCTATAAACATGGAAATAACTACACCGCTATCTCTATAAACATGGAAATATCTACACCGCTATCTCCATCAACATGGAAATATACACACCGCCATCTTTTAAACATGGAGGTATCTACAACGCCATCTACATAAACAAGAAAATATCTACACTGCCATCTATATAAACATTGAAATGTCTACACCGCCATCTATATAAACATGGAAATATCTACACTGTCATTTGTAGAAAGATGGAAATATCTACACCGCAATCTGCATAAATGTGGAAATATCTACACCGCTATCTGTATAAACATGGAAATATCTACAGTGCAATCTGTATAAACATGGAAATATCTACACCGCTCTCTGTATAAATATGAAATATCTGAACCGCTATCTCTATAAAAGTGGAAATATCTACACTGCTATCTGTATAAACGTGGAAATATCCTCACTGCTATCTCTATGAACATTGATATATCTACACCGCTATCTCTATAAAGATGGAAATATCTACACCGCCATCTCTATAAACCTGGAAACATCTACACCGTCATCTGTATAAACATGGAAATATCTACACCGCGATCTGTATAAACATGGAAATATCTACACCGCGATCGGTATAAACATGGAAATATCTACACCGCGATCTGTATAAACATGGAAATATCTAAACCGCTATCTGTGTAAACATGGAAATATCTACACAGCTATCTCTATAAACATGGAAATATCTACACCGCCATCTGTATAAACATGGAAATACCTACAAAGTCATCCGTATAAACATGGAAATATCTACACAGCCATCTGTATAAACATGGAAATATCTACACTGCCATCTGTACAATCATGGAAATAGCTACACAGTCATCTGTAGAAACATGGAAATATCTACACCGCTATCTCTATAAACATGGAAATAACTACACCGCTATCTCTATAAACATGGAAATATCTACACCGCTATCTCCATCCACATGGAAATATACACACCGTCATCTCTTTAAACATGGAGGTATCTACAACGCCATCTACATAAACAAGAAAATATCTACACTGCCATCTATATAAACATGGAAATATCTACACCGCCATCTACATAAACAAGAAAATATCTACACTGCCATCTATATAAACATGGAAATATCTACACCGCCATCTATATAAACATGGAAATATCTACACTGTCATTTGTAGAAAGATGGAAATATCTACACCACCATCTGTATAAACGTGGAAGTATCTACACCGCTATCTGTATAAACATGGAAATATCTACACCGCTCTCTGTATAAATATGAAATATCTAAACCGCTATCTCTATAAAAGTGGAAATATCTACACTGCTCTCTGTATAAACATGGAAATATCCTCACTGCTATCTCTATGAACATTGATAAATCTACACCGCTATCTCTATAAACATGGAAATATCTACACCGCCATCTCTATAATCATGGAAATATCTACACCGCTATCTGTATAAACATGGAAATATCTACAGAGAACTCTGTATAAACCTGGAAATATCTGCACTGTCATCTATATAAACATGGAAATATCTACAGAGAACTCTGTATAAACATGGAAATATCGGCACAGCCATCTGTATAAACATGGTAATATCTACAACGCTATCTGTATAAACATGGAAATATCTACACCGCTATGTGTATTAACGTGGAAATATCTCCATTGCTATCTGTATAAACATGGACAAATCTCCACCGCAATATGTATAAACATGAAAATATCTACACTTCTATCTCTATAAACATGGAAATATCTACACTGCCATCTGTACGAACATGGAAATATCTACACAGTCATCTGTAGAAAAATGGAAATATCTACACCGCTATCTCTATAAGCATGGAAATAACTACACCGCTATCTCTATAAACATGGAAATATCTACACCGCTATCTCCATCAACATGGAAATATACACACCGCCATCTCTTTAAACATGGAGGTATCTACAACGCCATCTACATAAACAAGAAAATATCTACACTGCCATCTATATAAACATGGAAATATCTACACCGCCATCTCTATAAACATGGAAATATCTACACTGCCATTTGTAGAAAGATGGAAATATCTACACCGCCATCTGTATAAACGTGGAAATATCTACACCGCTATCTGTATAAACATGGAAATATCTACACCGCAATCTGTATAAACATGGAAATATCTACACCGCTCTCTGTACAAATATGAAATATCTAAACCGCTATCTCTATAAAAGTGGAAATATCTACACTGCTATCTGTATAAACATGGAAATATCCTCACTGCTATCTCTATGAACATTGATATATCTACACCGCTATCTCTATAAACATGGAAATATCTACACCGCCATCTCTATAAACAAGGAAATATCTACACCGGTATCTGTATAAACATGGAAATATCTACAGAGAACTCTGTATAAACCTGGAAATGTCTGCACTGTCATCTATATAAACATGGAAATATCTACAGAGAACTCTGTATAAACATGGAAATATCGGCACAGCCATCTGTATAAACATGGAAATATCTACAACGCTATCTGTATAAACATGGAAATATCTACACCGCTATGTGTATTAACGTGGAAATATCTCCATTGCTATCTGTATAAACATGGACAAATCTCCACCGCAATATGTATAAACATGAAAATATCTACACTTCTATCTCTATAAACATGGAAATATCTACACTGCCATCTGTACAAACATGGAAATATCTACACAGTCATCTGTAGAAACATGGAAATATCTACACCGCTATCTCTATAAACATGGAAATAACTACACCGCTATCTCTATAAACATGGAAATATCTACACCGCTATCTCCATCAACATGGAAATATACACACCGCCATCTTTTAAACATGGAGGTATCTACAACGCCATCTACATAAACAAGAAAATATCTACACTGCCATCTATATAAACATTGAAATGTCTACACCGCCATCTATATAAACATGGAAATATCTACACTGTCATTTGTAGAAAGATGGAAATATCTACACCGCAATCTGCATAAATGTGGAAATATCTACACCGCTATCTGTATAAACATGGAAATATCTACAGTGCAATCTGTATAAACATGGAAATATCTACACCGCTCTCTGTATAAATATGAAATATCTGAACCGCTATCTCTATAAAAGTGGAAATATCTACACTGCTATCTGTATAAACGTGGAAATATCCTCACTGCTATCTCTATGAACATTGATATATCTACACCGCTATCTCTATAAAGATGGAAATATCTACACCGCCATCTCTATAAACCTGGAAACATCTACACCGTCATCTGTATAAACATGGAAATATCTACACCGCGATCTGTATAAACATGGAAATATCTACACCGCGATCGGTATAAACATGGAAATATCTACACCGCGATCTGTATAAACATGGAAATATCTAAACCGCTATCTGTGTAAACATGGAAATATCTACACAGCTATCTCTATAAACATGGAAATATCTACACCGCCATCTGTATAAACATGGAAATACCTACAAAGTCATCCGTATAAACATGGAAATATCTACACAGCCATCTGTATAAACATGGAAATATCTACACTGCCATCTGTACAATCATGGAAATAGCTACACAGTCATCTGTAGAAACATGGAAATATCTACACCGCTATCTCTATAAACATGGAAATAACTACACCGCTATCTCTATAAACATGGAAATATCTACACCGCTATCTCCATCCACATGGAAATATACACACCGTCATCTCTTTAAACATGGAGGTATCTACAACGCCATCTACATAAACAAGAAAATATCTACACTGCCATCTATATAAACATGGAAATATCTACACCGCCATCTACATAAACAAGAAAATATCTACACTGCCATCTATATAAACATGGAAATATCTACACCGCCATCTATATAAACATGGAAATATCTACACTGTCATTTGTAGAAAGATGGAAATATCTACACCACCATCTGTATAAACGTGGAAGTATCTACACCGCTATCTGTATAAACATGGAAATATCTACACCGCTCTCTGTATAAATATGAAATATCTAAACCGCTATCTCTATAAAAGTGGAAATATCTACACTGCTCTCTGTATAAACATGGAAATATCCTCACTGCTATCTCTATGAACATTGATAAATCTACACCGCTATCTCTATAAACATGGAAATATCTACACCGCCATCTCTATAATCATGGAAATATCTACACCGCTATCTGTATAAACATGGAAATATCTACAGAGAACTCTGTATAAACCTGGAAATATCTGCACTGTCATCTATATAAACATGGAAATATCTACAGAGAACTCTGTATAAACATGGAAATATCGGCACAGCCATCTGTATAAACATGGTAATATCTACAACGCTATCTGTATAAACATGGAAATATCTACACCGCTATGTGTATTAACGTGGAAATATCTCCATTGCTATCTGTATAAACATGGACAAATCTCCACCGCAATATGTATAAACATGAAAATATCTACACTTCTATCTCTATAAACATGGAAATATCTACACTGCCATCTGTACGAACATGGAAATATCTACACAGTCATCTGTAGAAAAATGGAAATATCTACACCGCTATCTCTATAAGCATGGAAATAACTACACCGCTATCTCTATAAACATGGAAATATCTACACCGCTATCTCCATCAACATGGAAATATACACACCGCCATCTCTTTAAACATGGAGGTATCTACAACGCCATCTACATAAACAAGAAAATATCTACACTGCCATCTATATAAACATGGAAATATCTACACCGCCATCTACATAAACAAGAAAATATCTACACTGCTATCTGTATAAACGTGGAAAAATCCTCACTGCTATCTCTATGAACATTGATATATCTACACCGCTATCTCTATAAAGATGGAAATATCTACACCGCCATCTCTATAAACCTGGAAACATCTACACCGTCATCTGTATAAACATGGAAATATCTACACCGCGATCTGTATAAACATGGAAATATCTACACCGCGATCTGTATAAACATGGAAATATCTACACCGCGATCTGTATAAACATGGAAATATCTAAACCGCTATCTGTGTAAACATGGAAATATCTACACAGCTATCTCTATAAACATGGAAATATCTACACCGCCATCTGTATAAACATGGAAATACCTACAAAGTCATCTGTATAAACATGGAAATATCTACACAGCCATCTGTATAAACATGGAAATATCTACACAGCCATCTGTATAAACCTGGAAATATCTGCACTGTCATCTATATAAACATGGAAATATCTACACCGCTCTGTGTATAAATATGAAATATCTAAACCGCTATCTCTATAAAAGTGGAAATATCTACACTGCTATCTGTATAAACATGGAAATATCCTCACTGCTATCTCTATGAACATTGATAAATCTACACCGCTATCTCTATAAACATGGAAATATCTACACCGCCATCTCTATAATCATGGAAATATCTACACCGCTATCTGTATAAACATGGAAATATCTACAGAGAACTCTGTATAAACCTGGAAATATCTGCACTGTCATCTATATAAACATGGAAATATCTACAGAGAACTCTGTATAAACATGGAAATATCGGCACAGCCATCTGTATAAACATGGAAATATCTACAACGCTATCTGTATAAACATGGAAATATCTACACCGCTATGTGTATTAACGTGGAAATATCTCCATTGCTCTCTGTATAAACATGGACAAATCTCCACCGCAATATGTATAAACATGAAAATATCTACACTTCTATCTCTATAAACATGGAAATATCTACACTGCCATCTGTACAAACATGGAAATATCTACACAGTCATCTGTAGAAACATGGAAATATCAACACCGCTATCTCTATAAACATGGAAATAACTACACCGCTATCTCTATAAACATGGAAATATCTACACCGCTATCTCCATCAACATGGAAATATACACACCGCCATCTCTTTAAACATGGAGGTATCTACAACGCCATCTACATAAACAAGAAAATATCTACAATGCCATCTATATAAACATGGAAATATCTGCACCACCATCTATATAAACATGGAAATATCTACACTGTCATTTGTAGAAAGATGGAAATATCTACACCGCCATCTGTATAAACGTGGAAATATCTACACCGCTATCTGTATAAACATGGAAATATCTACACTGCAATCTGTATAAACATGGAAATATCTACACCGCTCTCTGTATAAATATGAAATATCTAAACCGCTATCTCTATAAAAGTGGAAATATCTACACTGCTATCTGTATAAACATGGAAATATCCTCACTGCTATCTCTATGAACATTGATATATCTACACCGCTATCCCTATAAACATGGAAATATCTACACCGCCATCTCTATAAACATGGAAATATCTACACCGTCATCTGTATAAACATGGAAATATCTACACTGCGATCTGTATAAACATGGAAATATCTACACCGCGATCTGTATAAACATGGAAATATCTACAACGCGATCTGTATAAACATGGAAATATCTAAACCGCTATCTGTGTAAACATGGAAATATCTACACAGCTATCTCTATAAACATGGAAATATCTACACCGCCATCTGTATAAACATGGAAATACCTACAAAGTCATCCGTATAAACATGGAAATATCTACACTGCCATCTGTATAAACATGGAAATATCTACACAGCCATCTGTATAAACCTGGAAATATCTGCACTGTCATCTATATAAACATGGAAATATCTACAGAGAACTCTGTATAAACATGGAAATATAGGCACAGCCATCTCAATAAACATGGAAATATCTACAAAGCTATCTGTATAAACATGGAAATATCTACACCGCTATGTGTATTAACGTGGAAATATCTCCATTGCTATCTGTATAAACATGGACAAATCTCCACCACAATATGTATAAACATGAAAATATCTACACTTCTATCTCTATAAACATGGAAATATCTACACTGCCATCTGTACAAACATGGAAATATCTACACAGTCATCTGTAGAAACATGGAAATATCTACACCGCTATCTCTATAAACATGGAAATAACTACACTGCTATCTCTATAAACATGGAAATATCCACACCGCTATCTCCATCAACATGGAAATATACACACCGCCATCTCTTTAAACATGGAGATATCTACAACGCCATCTACATAAACAAGAAAATATCTACACTGCCATCTATATAAACATGGAAATATCTACACCGCCATCTCTATAAACATGGAAATATCTACACTGCCATTTGTAGAAAGATGGAAATATCTACACCGCCATCTGTATAAACGTGGAAATATCTACACCGCTATCTGTATAAACATGGAAATATCTACACCGCAATCTGTATAAACATGGAAATATCTACACCGCTCTCTGTACAAATATGAAATATCTAAACCGCTATCTCTATAAAAGTGGAAATATCTACACTGCTATCTGTATAAACATGGAAATATCCTCACTGCTATCTCTATGAACATTGATATATCTACACCGCTATCTCTATAAACATGGAAATATCTACACCGCCATCTCTATAAACAAGGAAATATCTACACCGCTATCTGTATAAACATGGAAATATCAACAGAGAACTCTGTATAAACCTGGAAATGTCTGCACTGTCATCTATATAAACATGGAAATATCTACAGAGAACTCTGTATAAACATGGAAATATCGGCACAGCCATCTGTATAAACATGGAAATATCTACAACGCTATCTGTATAAACATGGAAATATCTACACCGCTATGTGTATTAACGTGGAAATATCTCCATTGCTATCTGTATAAACATGGACAAATCTCCACCGCAATATGTATAAACATGAAAATATCTACACTTCTATCTCTATAAACATGGAAATATCTACACTGCCATCTGTACAAACATGGAAATATCTACACAGTCATCTGTAGAAACATGGAAATATCTACACCGCTATCTCTATAAACATGGAAATAACTACACCGCTATCTCTATAAACATGGAAATATCTACACCGCTATCTCCATCAACATGGAAATATACACACCGCCATCTTTTAAACATGGAGGTATCTACAACGCCATCTACAAAAACAAGAAAATATCTACACTGCCATCTATATAAACATGGAAATGTCTACACCGCCATCTATATAAACATGGAAATATCTACACTGTCATTTGTAGAAAGATGGAAATATCTACACCGCCATCTGTATAAATGTGGAAATATCTACACCGCTATCTGTATAAACATGGAAATATCTACAGTGCAATCTGTATAAACATGGAAATATCTACACCGCTCTCTGTATAAATATGAAATATCTGAACCGCTATCTCTATAAAAGTGGAAATATCTACACTGCTATCTGTATAAACGTGGAAATATCCTCACTGCTATCTCTATGAACATTGATATATCTACACCGCTATCTCTATAAAGATGGAAATATCTACACCGCCATCTCTATAAACCTGGAAACATCTACACCGTCATCTGTATAAACATGGAAATATCTACACCGCGATCTGTATAAACATGGAAATATCTACACCGCGATCTGTATAAACATTGAAATATCTACACCGCGATCTGTATAAACATGGAAATATCTAAACCGCCATCTGTATAAACATGGAAATACCTACAAAGTCATCTGTATAAACATGGAAATATCTACACAGCCATCTGTATAAACATGGAAATATCTACACAGCCATCTGTATAAACCTGGAAATATCTGCACTGTCATCTATATAAACATGGAAATATCTACACCGCTATCTGTATAAACATGGAAATATCGGCACAGCCATCTGTATAAACATGGAAATATCTACAACGCTATCTGTCTAAACATGGAAATATCTACACCGCTATGTGTATTAACGTGGAAATATCTCCATTGCTATCTGTATAAACATGGACAAATCTCCACCGCAATATGTATAAACATGAAAATATCTACACTTCTATCTCTATAAACATGGAAATATCTACACTGCCATCTGTACAATCATGGAAATAGCTACACAGTCATCTGTAGAAACATGGAAATATCTACACCGCTATCTCTATAAACATGGAAATAACTACACCGCTATCTCTATAAACATGGAAATATCTACACCGCTATCTCCATCAACATGGAAATATACACACCGTCATCTCTTTAAACATGGAGGTATCTACAACGCCATCTACATAAACAAGAAAATATCTACACTGCCATCTATATAAACATGGAAATATCTACACCGCCATCTACATAAACAAGAAAATATCTACACTGCCATCTATATAAACATGGAAATATCTACACCGCCATCTATATAAACATGGAAATATCTACACTGTCATTTGTAGAAAGATGGAAATATCTACACCGCCATCTGTATAAACGTGGAAGTATCTACACCGCTATCTGTATAAACATGGAAATATCTACACCGCTCTCTGTATAAATATGAAATATCTAAACCGCTATCTCTATAATAGTGGAAATATCTACACTGCTCTCTGTATAAACATGGAAATATCCTCACTGCTATCTCTATGAACATTGATAAATCTACACCGCTATCTCTATAAACATGGAAATATCTACACCGCCATCTCTATAATCATGGAAATATCTACACCGCTATCTGTATAAACATGGAAATATCTACAGAGAACTCTGTATAAACCTGGAAATATCTGCACTGTCATCTATATAAACATGGAAATATCTACAGAGAACTCTGTATAAACATGGAAATATCGGCACAGCCATCTGTATAAACATGGTAATATCTACAACGCTATCTGTATAAACATGGAAATATCTACACCGCTATGTGTATTAACGTGGAAATATCTCCATTGCTATCTGTATAAACATGGACAAATCTCCACCGCAATATGTATAAACATGAAAATATCTACACTTCTATCTCTATAAACATGGAAATATCTACACTGCCATCTGTACGAACATGGAAATATCTACACAGTCATCTGTAGAAAAATGGAAATATCTACACCGCTATCTCTATAAGCATGGAAATAACTACACCGCTATCTCTATAAACATGGAAATATCTACACCGCTATCTCCATCAACATGGAAATATACACACCGCCATCTCTTTAAACATGGAGGTATCTACAACGCCATCTACATAAACAAGAAAATATCTACACTGCCATCTATATAAACATGGAAATATCTACACCGCCATCTACATAAACAAGAAAATATCTACACTGCTATCTGTATAAACGTGGAAAAATCCTCACTGCTATCTCTATGAACATTGATATATCTACACCGCTATCTCTATAAAGATGGAAATATCTACACCGCCATCTCTATAAACCTGGAAACATCTACACCGTCATCTGTATAAACATGGAAATATCTACACCGCGATCTGTATAAACATGGAAATATCTACACCGCGATCTGTATAAACATGGAAATATCTACACCGCGATCTGTATAAACATGGAAATATCTAAACCGCTATCTGTGTAAACATGGAAATATCTACACAGCAATCTCTATAAACATGGAAATATCTACACCGCCATCTGTATAAACATGGAAATACCTAGAAAGTCATCTGTATAAACATGGAAATATCTACACAGCCATCTGTATAAACATGGAAATATCTACACAGCCATCTGTATAAACCTGGAAATATCTGCACTGTCATCTATATAAACATGGAAATATCTACACCGCTATCTGTATAAACATGGAAATATCGGCACAGCCATCTGTATAAACATGGAAATATCTACAACGCTATCTGTATAAACATGGAAATATCTACACCGCTATGTGTATTAACGTGGAAATATCTCCATTGCTATCTGTATAAACATGGACAAATCTCCACCGCAATATGTATAAACATGAAAATATCTACACTTCTATCTCTATAAACATGGAAATATCTACACTGCCATCTGTACAAACATGGAAATAGCTACAGAGTCATCTGTAGAAACATTTAAATATCTACACCGCTATCTCTATAAACATGTAAATAACTACACCGCTATCTCTATAAACATGGAAATATCTACACCGCTATCTCCATCAACATGGAAATATACACACCGCCATCTCTTTAAACATGGAGGTATCTACAACGCCATCTACATAAACAAGAAAATATCTACACTGCCATCTATATAAACATGGAAATATCTACACCGCCATCTCTATAAACATGGAAATATCTACACTGCCATTTGTAGAAAGATGGAAACATCTACACTGCCATCTGTATAATCGTGGAAATACCTACACCGCTATCTGTATAAACATGGAAATATCTACACCGCGATCTGTTTAAACATGGAAATATCTACACCACGATCTGTATAAACATGGAAATATCTAAACTGCTATCTGTGTAAACATGGAAATATCTACACAGCTATCTCTATAAACATGGAAATATCTACACCGCCATCTGTATAAACATGGAAATACCTACAAAGTCATCTGTATAAACATGGAAATATCTACACAGCCATCTTTATAAACCTGGAAATATCTACACAGCCGTCTGTATAAACCTGGAAATATCTGCACTGTCATCTATATAAACATGGAAATATCTACAGAGAACTCTGTATAAACATGGAAATATCGGCACAGCCATCTGTATAAACATGGAAATAGCTACAACGCTATCTGTATAAACATGGAAATATCTACACTGCTATGTGTATTAACGTGGAAATATCTCCATTGCTATCTGTATAAACATGGACAAATCTCCACCACAATATGTATAAACATGAAAATATCTACACTTCTATCTCTATAAACATGGAAATATCTACACTGCCTTCTGTACAAACATGGAAATATCTTCACAGTCATCTGTAGAAACATGGAAATATCTACACCGCTATCTCTATAAACATGGAAATAACTACACTGCTATCTCTATAAACATGGAAATAACTGCACTGCTATCTCTATAAACATGGAAATATACACACCGCCATCTCTTTAAACATGGTGGTATCTACAACGCCATCTACATAAACAAGAAAATATCTACACTGCCATCTATATAAACATGGAAATATCTACACCGCCATCTCTATAAACATGGAAATATCTACACTGCCATTTGTAGAAAGGTGGAAATATCTACACTGCCATCTGTATAAACGTGGAAATATCTACACCGCTATCTGTATAAACATGGAAATATCTACACTGCAATCTGTATAAACATGGAAATATCTACACCGCTCTCTGTATAAATATGAAATATCTAAACCGCTATCTCTATAAAAGTGGAAATATCTACACTGCTATCTGTATAAACATGGAAATATCCTCACTGCTATCTCTATGAACATTGATATATCTACACCGCTATCTCTATAAACATGGAAATATCTACACCGCCATCTCTATAAACATGGAAATATCTACACTGTCATTTGTAGAAAGATGGAAATATCTACACCGCCATCTGTATAAACGTGGAAATATCTACACCGCTATCTGTATAAACATGGAAATATCTACACCGCTCTGTGTATAAATATGAAATATCTAAATCGCTATCTCTATAAAAGTGGAAATATCTACACTGCTATCTGTATAAACATGGAAATATCCTCACTGCTATCTCTATGAACATTGATAAATCTACACCGCTATCTCTATAAACATGGAAATATCTACACCGCCATCTCTATAATCATGGAAATATCTACACCGCTATCTGTATAAACATGGAAATATCTACAGAGAACTCTGTATAAACCTAGAAATATCTGCACTGTCATCTATATAAACATGGAAATATCTACAGAGAACTCTGTATAAACATGGAAATATCGGCACAGCCATCTGTATAAACATGGAAATATCTACAACGCTATCTGTCTAAACATGGAAATATCTACACCGCTATGTGTATTAACGTGGAAATATCTCCATTGCTATCTGTATAAACATGGACAAATCTCCACCGCAATATGTTTAAACATGAAAATATCTACACTTCTATCTCTATAAACATGGAAATATCTACACTGCCATCTGTACAAACATGGAAATATCTACACAGTCATCTGTAGAAACATGGAAATATCTACACCGCTATCTCTATAAACATGGAAATAACTACACCGCTGTCTCTATAAACATGGAAATATCTACACCGCTATCTCCATCAAATGGAAATATACACACCGCCATCTCTTTAAACATGGAGGTATCTACAACGCCATCTACATAAACAAGAAAATATCTACACTGCCATCTATATAAACATGGAAATATCTACACCGCCATCTATATAAACATGGAAATATCTACACTGTCATTTGTAGTAAGATGGAAATATCTACACCGCCATCTGTATAAACGTGGAAATATCTACACCGCTATCTGTATAAACATGGAAAGATCTACACTGCAATCTGTATGAACATGGAAATATCTACACCGCTCTCTGTATAAATATGAAATATCAAAACCGCTATCTCTATTAAAGTGGAAATATCTACACTGCTATCTGCATAAACATGGAAATATCCTCACTGCTATCTCTGTGAACATTGATATATCTACACAGCTATCTCTATAAACATGGAAATATCTACACCGCCATCTCTATAAACATGGAAATATCTACACCATCATCTGTATAAACAAGGAAATATCTACAACGCGATCTGTATAAACATGGAAATATCTACACAGCGATCTGTATAAACATGGAAATATCTACACAGCGATCTGTATAAACATGGAAATATCTAAACCGCTATCTGTGTAAACATGGAAATATCTACACAGCTATCTCTATAAACATGGAAATATCTACACCGCCATCTGTATAAACATGGAAATACCTACAAAGTCATCTGTATAAACATGGAAATATCTACACAGCCATCTGTATAAACATGGAAATATCTACACAGCCATCTGTATAAACCTGGAAATATCTGCACTGTCATCTATATAAACATGGAAATATCTACACCGCTATCTGTATAAACATGGAAATATCGGCACAGCCATCTATATAAACATGGAAATATCTACAACGCTATCTGTCTAAACATGGAAATATGTACACCGCTATGTGTATTAACGTGGAAATATCTCCATTGCTATCTGTATAAACATGGACAAATCTCCACCACAATATGTATAAACATGAAAATATCTACACATCTATCTCTATAAACATGGAAATATCTACACTGCCATCTGTACAAACATGGAAATAGCTACACAGTCATCTGTAGAAACATGGAAATATCTACACCGCTATCTCTATAAACATGGAAATATCTACACCGCATTCTGTTTAAACATGGAAATATCTACACCGCGCTCTGTATAAACATGGAAATATCTAAACCGCTATCTGTGTAAACATGGAAATATCTACACAGCTATCTCTATAAACATGGAAATATCTACACCGCCATCTGTATAAACATGGAAATACCCACAAAGTCATCTGTATAAACATGGAAATATCTACACAGCCAACTGTATAAACATGGAAATATCTACATAGCCATCTGTATAAACATGGAAATATCTACACAGCCATCTGTATAAACATGGAAATATCTGCACTGTCATCGATATAAACGTGGAAATATCTACAGAGAACTCTGTATAAACATGGAAATATCGGCACAGCCATCTCTATAAACATGGAAATATATACAAAGCTATCTGTATAAACATGGAAATATCTACACTGCTATGTGTATTAACGTGGAAATATCTCCATTGCTATCTGTATAAACATGGACAAATCTCCACCACAATATGTATAAACATGAAAATATCTACACTTCTATCTCTATAAACATGGAAATATCTACACTGCCTTCTGTACAAACATGGAAATATCTTCACAGTCATCTGTAGAAACATGGAAATATCTACACCGCTATCTCTATAAACATGGAAATAACTACACTGCTATCTCTATAAACATGGAAATAACTGCACTGCTATCTCTATAAACATGGAAATATACACACCGCCATCTCTTTAAACATGGTGGTATCTACAACGCCATCTACATAAACAAGAAAATATCTACACTGCCATCTATATAAACATGGAAATATCTACACCGCCATCTCTATAAACATGGAAATATCTACACTGCCATTTGTAGAAAGGTGGAAATATCTACACCGCCATCTGTATAAACGTGGAAATATCTACACCGCTATCTGTATAAACATGGAAATATCTACACTGCAATCTGTATAAACATGGAAATATCTACACCGCTCTCTGTATAAATATGAAATATCTAAACCGCTATCTCTATAAAAGTGGAAATATCTACACTGCTATCTGTATAAACATGGAAATATCCTCACTGCTATCTCTATGAACATTGATATATCTACACCGCTATCTCTATAAACATGGAAATATCTACACCGCCATCTCTATAAACATGGAAATATCTACACCGTCATCTGTATAAACATGGAAATATCTACACCGCGATCTGTGTAAACATGGAAATATCTACACCGCGATCTGTATAAACATGGAAATATCTACACCGCGACCTGTATAAACATGGAAATATCTAAACCGCTATCTGTGTAAACATGGAAATATCTACACAGCTATCTCTATAAACATGGAAATATCTACACCGCCATCTGTATTAACATGGAAATACCTACAAAGTCATCTGTATAAACATGGAAATATCTACACAGCCATCTGTATAAACCTGGAAATATCTACACAGCCATCTGTATAAACCTGGAAATATCTGCACTGTCATCTATATAAACATGGAAATATCTACAGAGAACTCTGTATAAACATGGAAATATCGGCACAGCCATCTCTATAAACATGGAAATATCTACAACGCTATCTGTATAAACATGGAAATATCTACACCGCTATGTGTATTAACGTGGAAATATCTCCATTGCTATCTGTATAAACATGGACAAATCTCCACCGCAATATATATAAACATGAAAATATCTACACTTCTGTCTCTATAAACATGGAAATATCTACACTGCCATCTGTACAAACATGGAAATATCTACACAGTCATCTGTAGAAACATGGAAATATCTACACCGCTATCTCTATAAACATGGAAATAACTACACCGCTATCTCTATAAACATGGAAATATCTACACCGCTATCTCCATCAACATGGAAGTATACACACCGCCATCTCTTTAAACATGGAGGTATCTACAACGCCATCTACATAAACAAGAAAATATCTACACTGCCATCTATATAAACATGGAAATATCTACACCGCCATCACTATAAACATGGAAATATCTACACTGCCATTTGTAGAAAGATGGAAACATCTACACTGCCATCTGTATAAACGTGGAATTACCCACACCGCTATCTGTATAAACATGGAAATATCTACACCGCGATCTGTTTAAACATGGAAATATCTACACCGCGATCTGTATAAACATGGAAATAACTAAACCGCTATCTGTGTAAACATGGAAATATCTACACAGCTATCTCTACAAACATGGAAATATCTACACCGCCATCTGTATAAACATGGAAATACCTACAAAGTCATCTGTATAAACATGGAAATATCTACACAGCCATCTGTATAAACATGGAAATATCTACACAGCCATCTGTATAAACATGGAAATATCTACACAGCCATCTGTATAAACCTGGAAATATCTGCACTGTCATCTATATAAACATGGAAATATCTACAGAGAACTCTGTATAAACATGGAAATATCGGCACAGCCATCTCTATAAACATGGAAATATATACAACGCTATCTGTATAAACATGGAAATATCTACACTGCTATGTGTATTAACATGGAAATATCTCCATTGCTATCTGTATAAACATGGACAAATCTCCACCACAATATGTATAAACATGAAAATATCTACACTTCTATCTCTATAAACATGGAAATATCTACACTGCCATCTGTACAAACATGGAAATATCTACACCGCTATGTGTATTAACGTGGAAATATCTCCATTGCTATCTGTATAAACATGGACAAATCTCCACCGCAATATGTATAAACATGAAAATATCTACACTTCTATCTCTATAAACATGGAAATATCTACACTGCCATCTGTACAAACATGGAAATATCTACACAGTCATCTGTAGAAACATGGAAATATCTACACCGCTATCTCTATAAACATGGAAATAACTACACCGCTATCTCTATAAACATGGAAATATCTACACCGCTATCTCCATCAACATGGAAATATACACACCGCCATCTCTTTAAACATGGAGGTATCTACAACACCATCTACATAAACAAGAAAATATCTACACTGCCATCTATATAAACATGGAAATATCTACACCGCCATCTACATAAACAAGAAAATATCTACACTGCCATCTATATAAACATGGAAATATCTACACCGCCATCTATATAAACATGGAAATATCTACACTGTCATTTGTAGAAAGATGGAAATATCTACACCGCCATCTGTATAAACGTGGAAATATCTACACCGCTATCTGTATAAACATGGAAATATCTACACCGCTCTGTGTATAAATATGAAATATCTAAACCGCTATCTCTATAAAAGTGGAAATATCTACACTGCTATCTGTATAAACATGGAAATATCCTCACTGCTATCTCTATGAACATTGATAAATCTACACCGCTATCTCTATAAACATGGAAATATCTACACCGCCATCTCTATAATCATGGAAATATCTACACAGCTATCTGTATAAACATGGAAATATCTACAGAGAACTCTGTATAAACCTGGAAATATCTGCACTGTCATCTATATAAACATGGAAATATCTACAGAGAGCTCTGTATAAACATGGAAATATCGGCACAGCCATCTGTATAAACATGGAAATATCTACAACGCTATCTGTATAAACATGGAAATATCTACACCGCTATGTGTATTAACGTGGAAATATCTCCATTGCTATCTGTATAAACATGGACAAATCTCCACCGCAATATGTATAAACATGAAAATATCTACACTTCTATCTCTATAAACATGGAAATATCTACACTGCCATCTGTACAAACATGGAAATATCTACACAGCCATCTGTAGAAACATGGAAATATCTACACCGCTATCTCTATAAACATGGAAATAACTACACCGCTATCTCTATAAACATGGAAATATCTACACCGCTATCTCCATCAACATGGAAATATACACACCGCCATCTCTTTAAACATGGAGGTGTCTACAACGCCATCTACATAAACAAGAAAATATCTACACTGCCATCTATATAATCATGGAAATATCTACACCGCCATCTATATAAACATGGAAATATCTACACTGCCATTTGTAGAAAGATGGAAATATCTACACCGCCATCTGTATAAATGTGGAAATATCTACACCGCTATCTGTATAAACATGGAAATATCTACACTGCAATCTGTATAAACATGGAAATATCTACACCGCTCTCTGTATAAATATGAAATATCTGAACCGCTATCTCTATAAAAGTGGAAATATCTACACTGCTATCTGTATAAACGTGGAAATATCCTCACTGCTATCTCTATGAACATTGATATATCTACACCGCTATCTCTATAAAGATGGAAATATCTACACCGCCATCTCTATAAACCTGGAAACATCTACACCGTCATCTGTATAAACATGGAAATATCTACACCGCGATCTGTATAAACATGGAAATATCTACACCGCGATCTGTATAAACATTGAAATATCTACACCGCGATCTGTATAAACATGGAAATATCTAAACCGCCATCTGTATAAACATGGAAATACCTACAAAGTCATCTGTATAAACATGGAAATATCTACACAGCCATCTGTATAAACATGGAAATATCTACACAGCCATCTGTATAAACCTGGAAATATCTGCACTGTCATCTATATAAACATGGAAATATCTACACCGCTATCTGTATAAACATGGAAATATCGGCACAGCCATCTGTATAAACATGGAAATATCTACAACGCTATCTGTCTAAACATGGAAATATCTACACCGCTATGTGTATTAACGTGGAAATATCTCCATTGCTATCTGTATAAACATGGACAAATCTCCACCGCAATATGTATAAACATGAAAATATCTACACTTCTATCTCTATAAACATGGAAATATCTACACTGCCATCTGTACAATCATGGAAATAGCTACACAGTCATCTGTAGAAACATGGAAATATCTACACCGCTATCTCTATAAACATGGAAATAACTACACCGCTATCTCTATAAACATGGAAATATCTACACCGCTATCTCCATCAACATGGAAATATACACACCGTCATCTCTTTAAACATGGAGGTATCTACAACGCCATCTACATAAACAAGAAAATATCTACACTGCCATCTATATAAACATGGAAATATCTACACCGCCATCTACATAAACAAGAAAATATCTACACTGCCATCTATATAAACATGGAAATATCTACACCGCCATCTATATAAACATGGAAATATCTACACTGTCATTTGTAGAAAGATGGAAATATCTACACCGCCATCTGTATAAACGTGGAAGTATCTACACCGCTATCTGTATAAACATGGAAATATCTACACCGCTCTCTGTATAAATATGAAATATCTAAACCGCTATCTCTATAATAGTGGAAATATCTACACTGCTCTCTGTATAAACATGGAAATATCCTCACTGCTATCTCTATGAACATTGATAAATCTACACCGCTATCTCTATAAACATGGAAATATCTACACCGCCATCTCTATAATCATGGAAATATCTACACCGCTATCTGTATAAACATGGAAATATCTACAGAGAACTCTGTATAAACCTGGAAATATCTGCACTGTCATCTATATAAACATGGAAATATCTACAGAGAACTCTGTATAAACATGGAAATATCGGCACAGCCATCTGTATAAACATGGTAATATCTACAACGCTATCTGTATAAACATGGAAATATCTACACCGCTATGTGTATTAACGTGGAAATATCTCCATTGCTATCTGTATAAACATGGACAAATCTCCACCGCAATATGTATAAACATGAAAATATCTACACTTCTATCTCTATAAACATGGAAATATCTACACTGCCATCTGTACGAACATGGAAATATCTACACAGTCATCTGTAGAAAAATGGAAATATCTACACCGCTATCTCTATAAGCATGGAAATAACTACACCGCTATCTCTATAAACATGGAAATATCTACACCGCTATCTCCATCAACATGGAAATATACACACCGCCATCTCTTTAAACATGGAGGTATCTACAACGCCATCTACATAAACAAGAAAATATCTACACTGCCATCTATATAAACATGGAAATATCTACACCGCCATCTACATAAACAAGAAAATATCTACACTGCTATCTGTATAAACGTGGAAAAATCCTCACTGCTATCTCTATGAACATTGATATATCTACACCGCTATCTCTATAAAGATGGAAATATCTACACCGCCATCTCTATAAACCTGGAAACATCTACACCGTCATCTGTATAAACATGGAAATATCTACACCGCGATCTGTATAAACATGGAAATATCTACACCGCGATCTGTATAAACATGGAAATATCTACACCGCGATCTGTATAAACATGGAAATATCTAAACCGCTATCTGTGTAAACATGGAAATATCTACACAGCAATCTCTATAAACATGGAAATATCTACACCGCCATCTGTATAAACATGGAAATACCTAGAAAGTCATCTGTATAAACATGGAAATATCTACACAGCCATCTGTATAAACATGGAAATATCTACACAGCCATCTGTATAAACCTGGAAATATCTGCACTGTCATCTATATAAACATGGAAATATCTACACCGCTATCTGTATAAACATGGAAATATCGGCACAGCCATCTGTATAAACATGGAAATATCTACAACGCTATCTGTATAAACATGGAAATATCTACACCGCTATGTGTATTAACGTGGAAATATCTCCATTGCTATCTGTATAAACATGGACAAATCTCCACCGCAATATGTATAAACATGAAAATATCTACACTTCTATCTCTATAAACATGGAAATATCTACACTGCCATCTGTACAAACATGGAAATAGCTACAGAGTCATCTGTAGAAACATTTAAATATCTACACCGCTATCTCTATAAACATGTAAATAACTACACCGCTATCTCTATAAACATGGAAATATCTACACCGCTATCTCCATCAACATGGAAATATACACACCGCCATCTCTTTAAACATGGAGGTATCTACAACGCCATCTACATAAACAAGAAAATATCTACACTGCCATCTATATAAACATGGAAATATCTACACCGCCATCTCTATAAACATGGAAATATCTACACTGCCATTTGTAGAAAGATGGAAACATCTACACTGCCATCTGTATAATCGTGGAAATACCTACACCGCTATCTGTATAAACATGGAAATATCTACACCGCGATCTGTTTAAACATGGAAATATCTACACCACGATCTGTATAAACATGGAAATATCTAAACTGCTATCTGTGTAAACATGGAAATATCTACACAGCTATCTCTATAAACATGGAAATATCTACACCGCCATCTGTATAAACATGGAAATACCTACAAAGTCATCTGTATAAACATGGAAATATCTACACAGCCATCTTTATAAACCTGGAAATATCTACACAGCCGTCTGTATAAACCTGGAAATATCTGCACTGTCATCTATATAAACATGGAAATATCTACAGAGAACTCTGTATAAACATGGAAATATCGGCACAGCCATCTGTATAAACATGGAAATAGCTACAACGCTATCTGTATAAACATGGAAATATCTACACTGCTATGTGTATTAACGTGGAAATATCTCCATTGCTATCTGTATAAACATGGACAAATCTCCACCACAATATGTATAAACATGAAAATATCTACACTTCTATCTCTATAAACATGGAAATATCTACACTGCCTTCTGTACAAACATGGAAATATCTTCACAGTCATCTGTAGAAACATGGAAATATCTACACCGCTATCTCTATAAACATGGAAATAACTACACTGCTATCTCTATAAACATGGAAATAACTGCACTGCTATCTCTATAAACATGGAAATATACACACCGCCATCTCTTTAAACATGGTGGTATCTACAACGCCATCTACATAAACAAGAAAATATCTACACTGCCATCTATATAAACATGGAAATATCTACACCGCCATCTCTATAAACATGGAAATATCTACACTGCCATTTGTAGAAAGGTGGAAATATCTACACCGCCATCTGTATAAACGTGGAAATATCTACACCGCTATCTGTATAAACATGGAAATATCTACACTGCAATCTGTATAAACATGGAAATATCTACACCGCTCTCTGTATAAATATGAAATATCTAAACCGCTATCTCTATAAAAGTGGAAATATCTACACTGCTATCTGTATAAACATGGAAATATCCTCACTGCTATCTCTATGAACATTGATATATCTACACCGCTATCTCTATAAACATGGAAATATCTACACCGCCATCTCTATAAACATGGAAATATCTACACTGTCATTTGTAGAAAGATGGAAATATCTACACCGCCATCTGTATAAACGTGGAAATATCTACACCGCTATCTGTATAAACATGGAAATATCTACACCGCTCTGTGTATAAATATGAAATATCTAAATCGCTATCTCTATAAAAGTGGAAATATCTACACTGCTATCTGTATAAACATGGAAATATCCTCACTGCTATCTCTATGAACATTGATAAATCTACACCGCTATCTCTATAAACATGGAAATATCTACACCGCCATCTCTATAATCATGGAAATATCTACACCGCTATCTGTATAAACATGGAAATATCTACAGAGAACTCTGTATAAACCTAGAAATATCTGCACTGTCATCTATATAAACATGGAAATATCTACAGAGAACTCTGTATAAACATGGAAATATCGGCACAGCCATCTGTATAAACATGGAAATATCTACAACGCTATCTGTCTAAACATGGAAATATCTACACCGCTATGTGTATTAACGTGGAAATATCTCCATTGCTATCTGTATAAACATGGACAAATCTCCACCGCAATATGTTTAAACATGAAAATATCTACACTTCTATCTCTATAAACATGGAAATATCTACACTGCCATCTGTACAAACATGGAAATATCTACACAGTCATCTGTAGAAACATGGAAATATCTACACCGCTATCTCTATAAACATGGAAATAACTACACCGCTGTCTCTATAAACATGGAAATATCTACACCGCTATCTCCATCAAATGGAAATATACACACCGCCATCTCTTTAAACATGGAGGTATCTACAACGCCATCTACATAAACAAGAAAATATCTACACTGCCATCTATATAAACATGGAAATATCTACACCGCCATCTATATAAACATGGAAATATCTACACTGTCATTTGTAGTAAGATGGAAATATCTACACCGCCATCTGTATAAACGTGGAAATATCTACACCGCTATCTGTATAAACATGGAAAGATCTACACTGCAATCTGTATGAACATGGAAATATCTACACCGCTCTCTGTATAAATATGAAATATCAAAACCGCTATCTCTATTAAAGTGGAAATATCTACACTGCTATCTGCATAAACATGGAAATATCCTCACTGCTATCTCTGTGAACATTGATATATCTACACAGCTATCTCTATAAACATGGAAATATCTACACCGCCATCTCTATAAACATGGAAATATCTACACCATCATCTGTATAAACAAGGAAATATCTACAACGCGATCTGTATAAACATGGAAATATCTACACAGCGATCTGTATAAACATGGAAATATCTACACAGCGATCTGTATAAACATGGAAATATCTAAACCGCTATCTGTGTAAACATGGAAATATCTACACAGCTATCTCTATAAACATGGAAATATCTACACCGCCATCTGTATAAACATGGAAATACCTACAAAGTCATCTGTATAAACATGGAAATATCTACACAGCCATCTGTATAAACATGGAAATATCTACACAGCCATCTGTATAAACCTGGAAATATCTGCACTGTCATCTATATAAACATGGAAATATCTACACCGCTATCTGTATAAACATGGAAATATCGGCACAGCCATCTATATAAACATGGAAATATCTACAACGCTATCTGTCTAAACATGGAAATATGTACACCGCTATGTGTATTAACGTGGAAATATCTCCATTGCTATCTGTATAAACATGGACAAATCTCCACCACAATATGTATAAACATGAAAATATCTACACATCTATCTCTATAAACATGGAAATATCTACACTGCCATCTGTACAAACATGGAAATAGCTACACAGTCATCTGTAGAAACATGGAAATATCTACACCGCTATCTCTATAAACATGGAAATATCTACACCGCATTCTGTTTAAACATGGAAATATCTACACCGCGCTCTGTATAAACATGGAAATATCTAAACCGCTATCTGTGTAAACATGGAAATATCTACACAGCTATCTCTATAAACATGGAAATATCTACACCGCCATCTGTATAAACATGGAAATACCCACAAAGTCATCTGTATAAACATGGAAATATCTACACAGCCAACTGTATAAACATGGAAATATCTACATAGCCATCTGTATAAACATGGAAATATCTACACAGCCATCTGTATAAACATGGAAATATCTGCACTGTCATCGATATAAACGTGGAAATATCTACAGAGAACTCTGTATAAACATGGAAATATCGGCACAGCCATCTCTATAAACATGGAAATATATACAAAGCTATCTGTATAAACATGGAAATATCTACACTGCTATGTGTATTAACGTGGAAATATCTCCATTGCTATCTGTATAAACATGGACAAATCTCCACCACAATATGTATAAACATGAAAATATCTACACTTCTATCTCTATAAACATGGAAATATCTACACTGCCTTCTGTACAAACATGGAAATATCTTCACAGTCATCTGTAGAAACATGGAAATATCTACACCGCTATCTCTATAAACATGGAAATAACTACACTGCTATCTCTATAAACATGGAAATAACTGCACTGCTATCTCTATAAACATGGAAATATACACACCGCCATCTCTTTAAACATGGTGGTATCTACAACGCCATCTACATAAACAAGAAAATATCTACACTGCCATCTATATAAACATGGAAATATCTACACCGCCATCTCTATAAACATGGAAATATCTACACTGCCATTTGTAGAAAGGTGGAAATATCTACACCGCCATCTGTATAAACGTGGAAATATCTACACCGCTATCTGTATAAACATGGAAATATCTACACTGCAATCTGTATAAACATGGAAATATCTACACCGCTCTCTGTATAAATATGAAATATCTAAACCGCTATCTCTATAAAAGTGGAAATATCTACACTGCTATCTGTATAAACATGGAAATATCCTCACTGCTATCTCTATGAACATTGATATATCTACACCGCTATCTCTATAAACATGGAAATATCTACACCGCCATCTCTATAAACATGGAAATATCTACACCGTCATCTGTATAAACATGGAAATATCTACACCGCGATCTGTGTAAACATGGAAATATCTACACCGCGATCTGTATAAACATGGAAATATCTACACCGCGACCTGTATAAACATGGAAATATCTAAACCGCTATCTGTGTAAACATGGAAATATCTACACAGCTATCTCTATAAACATGGAAATATCTACACCGCCATCTGTATTAACATGGAAATACCTACAAAGTCATCTGTATAAACATGGAAATATCTACACAGCCATCTGTATAAACCTGGAAATATCTACACAGCCATCTGTATAAACCTGGAAATATCTGCACTGTCATCTATATAAACATGGAAATATCTACAGAGAACTCTGTATAAACATGGAAATATCGGCACAGCCATCTCTATAAACATGGAAATATCTACAACGCTATCTGTATAAACATGGAAATATCTACACCGCTATGTGTATTAACGTGGAAATATCTCCATTGCTATCTGTATAAACATGGACAAATCTCCACCGCAATATATATAAACATGAAAATATCTACACTTCTGTCTCTATAAACATGGAAATATCTACACTGCCATCTGTACAAACATGGAAATATCTACACAGTCATCTGTAGAAACATGGAAATATCTACACCGCTATCTCTATAAACATGGAAATAACTACACCGCTATCTCTATAAACATGGAAATATCTACACCGCTATCTCCATCTACATGGAAGTATACACACCGCCATCTCTTTAAACATGGAGGTATCTACAACGCCATCTACATAAACAAGAAAATATCTACACTGCCATCTATATAAACATGGAAATATCTACACCGCCATCACTATAAACATGGAAATATCTACACTGCCATTTGTAGAAAGATGGAAACATCTACACTGCCATCTGTATAAACGTGGAATTACCCACACCGCTATCTGTATAAACATGGAAATATCTACACCGCGATCTGTTTAAACATGGAAATATCTACACCGCGATCTGTATAAACATGGAAATAACTAAACCGCTATCTGTGTAAACATGGAAATATCTACACAGCTATCTCTACAAACATGGAAATATCTACACCGCCATCTGTATAAACATGGAAATACCTACAAAGTCATCTGTATAAACATGGAAATATCTACACAGCCATCTGTATAAACATGGAAATATCTACACAGCCATCTGTATAAACATGGAAATATCTACACAGCCATCTGTATAAACCTGGAAATATCTGCACTGTCATCTATATAAACATGGAAATATCTACAGAGAACTCTGTATAAACATGGAAATATCGGCACAGCCATCTCTATAAACATGGAAATATATACAACGCTATCTGTATAAACATGGAAATATCTACACTGCTATGTGTATTAACATGGAAATATCTCCATTGCTATCTGTATAAACATGGACAAATCTCCACCACAATATGTATAAACATGAAAATATCTACACTTCTATCTCTATAAACATGGAAATATCTACACTGCCATCTGTACAAACATGGAAATGTCTACACAGTCATCTGTAGAAACATGGAAATATCTACACCGCTATCTCTATAAACATGGAAATAACTACAATGCTATCTCTATAAACATGGAAATAACTGCACTGCTATCTCTATAAACATGGAAATATCCACACCGCTATCTCCATCAACATGGAAATATACACACCGCCATCTCTTTAAACATGGAGGTATCTACAACGCCATCTACATAAACAAGAAAATATCTACACTGCCATCTATATAAACATGGAAATATCTACACCGCCATCTCTATAAACATGGAAATATCTACACTGCCATTTGTAGAAAGGTGGAAATATCTACACCGCCATCTGTATAAACGTGGAAATATCTACACCGCTATCTGTATAAACATGGAAATATCTACACTGCAATCTGTATAAACATGGAAATATCTACACCGCTCTCTGTATAAATATGAAATATCTAAACAGCTATCTCTATAAAAGTGGAAATATCTACACTGCTATCTGTATAAACATGGAAATATACTCACTACTATCTCTATGAACATTGATATATCTACACCGCTATCTCTATAAACATGGAAATGTCTACACCGCCATCTCTATAAAGATGGAAATATCTACACCGTCATCTGTATAAACATGGAAATATCTACACCGCGATCTGTATAAACATGGAAATATCTACACCGCGATCTGTATAAACATGGAAATATCTACACCGCGATCTGTATGAACATGGAAATATCTAAACCGCTATCTGTGTAAACATGGAAATATCTACACAGCTATCTCTATAAACATGGAAATATCTACACCGCCATCTGTATAAACATGGGAATACCTACAAAGTCATCTGTATAAACATGGAAATATCTACACAGCCATCTGTATAAACCTGGAAATATCTACACAGCCATCTGTATAAACCTGGAAATATCTGCACTGTCATCTATATAAACATGGAAATACCTACACCGCTATCTGTATAAACATGGAAATATCGGCACAGCCATCTGTATAAACATGGAAATATCTACAACGCTATCTGTATAAACATGGAAATATCTACACCGCTATGTGTATTAACGTGGAAATATCTCCATTGCTATCTGTATAAAGATGGACAAATCTCCACCGCAATATGTATAAACATGAAAATATCTACACTTCTGTCTCTATAAACATGGAAATATCTACACTGCCATCTGTACAAATATGGAAATATCTACACAGTCATCTGTAGAAACATGGAAATATCTACACCGCTATCTCTATAAACATGGAAATAACTACAACGCTATCTCTATAAACATGGAAATATCTACACCGCTATCTCCATCTACATGGAAATATACACACCGCCATCTCTTTAAACATGGAGGTATCTACAACGCCATCTACATAAACAAGAAAATATCTACACTGCCATCTATATAAACATGGAAATATCTACACCGCCATCTCTATAAACATGGAAATATCTACACCGTCATCTGTATAAACATGGAAATATCTACACCGCTATCTGTATAAACATGGAAATATCTACACCGCGATCTGTATAAACATGGAAATATCTACATCGCGATCTGTATAAACATGGAAATATCTAAACCGCTATCTGTGTAAACATGGAAATATCTACACAGCTATCTCTACAAACATGGAAATATCTACACCGCCATCTGTATAAACATGGAAATATCTACACTGCCATCTGTACAAACATGGAAATATCTACAGAGTCATCTGTAGAAACATGGAAATATCTACACCGCTATCTCTATAAACATGGAAATAACTACACTGCTATCTCTATAAACATGGAAATAACTGCACTGCTATCTCTATAAACATGGAAATATCCACACCGCTATCTCCATCAACATGGAAATATACACACCGCCATCTCTTTAAACATGGAGGTATCTACAACGCCATCTACATAAACAAGAAAATATCTACACTGCCATCTATATAAACATGGAAATATCTACACCGCCATCTCTATAAACATGGAAATATCTACACTGCCATTTGTAGAAAGGTGGAAATATCTACACCGCCATCTGTATAAACGTGGAAATATCTACACCGCTATCTGTATAAACATGGAATTATCTACACTGCAATCTGTATAAGCATGGAAATATCTACACCGCTCTCTGTATAAATATGAAATATCTAAACCGCTATCTCTATAAAACTGGAAATATCTACACTGCTATCTGTATAAACATGGAAATATCCTCACTGCTATCTCTATGAACATTGATATATCTACACCGCTATCTCTATAAACATGGAAATATCTACACCGCCATCTATATAAACATGGAAATATCTACACCGTCATCTGTATAAACATGGAAATATCTACACCGCGATCTGTATAAACATGGAAATATCTACACCGCGATCTGTATAAACATGGAAATATCTACACCGCGACCTGTATAAACATGGAAATATCTAAACCGCTATCTGTGTAAACATGGAAATATCTACACAGCTATCTCTATAAACATGGAAATATCTACACCGCTATCTGTATAAACATGGAAATACCTAAAAAGTCATCTGTATAAACATGGAAATATCTACACAGCCATCTGTATAAACCTGGAAATATCTACACAGCCATCTGTATAAACCTGGAAATATCTGCACTGTCATCTATATATACATGGAAATATCTACAGAGAACTCTGTATAAACATGGAAATATCGGCAGAGCCATCTCTATAAACATGGAAATATCTACACCGCTATGTGTATTAACATGGAAATATCTCCATTGCTATCTGTATAAACATGGACAAATCTCCACCGCAATATGTATAAACATGGAAATATCTACACTTCTGTCTCTATAAACATGGAAATATCTACACTGCCATCTGTACAAACATGGAAATATCTACACAGTCATCTGTAGAAACATGGAAATATCTACACCGCCATCTCTATAAACATGGAAATATCTACACCGTCATCTGTATAAACATGGAAATATCTACACCGCGATCTGTATAAACATGGAAATATCTACACCGCGATCTGTATAAACATGGAAATATCTACATCGCGATCTGTATAAACATGGAAATATCTAAACCGCTATCTGTGTAAACATGGAAATATCTACACAGCTATCTCTACAAACATGGAAATATCTACACCGCCATCTGTATAAACATGGAAATATCTACACTGCCATCTGTACAAACATGGACATATCTACAGAGTCATCTGTAGAAACATGGAAATATCTACACCGCTATCTCTATAAACATGGAAATAACTACACTGCTATCTCTATAAACATGGAAATAACGGCACTGCTATCTCTATAAACATGGAAATATCCACACCGCTATCTCCATCAACATGAGAATATACACACCGCCATCTCTTTAAACATGGAGGTATCTACAACGCCATCTACATAAACAAGAAAATATCTACACTGCCATCTATATAAACATGGAAATATCTACACCGCCATCTCTATAAACATGGAAATATCTACACTGCCATTTGTAGAAAGGTGGAAATATCTACACCGCCATCTGTATAAACGTGGAAATATCTACACCGCTAACTCCATCTACATGGAAATATACACACCGCCATCTCTTTAAACATGGAGGTATCTACAACGCCATCTACATAAACAAGAAAATATCTACACTGCCATCTATATAAACATGGAAATATCTGCACCGCCATCTCTATAAACATGGAAATATCTACACCGTCATCTGTATAAACATGGAAATATCTACACCGCGATCAGTATAAACATGGAAATATCTACACCGCGATCTGTATAAACATGGAAATATCTACATCGCGATCTGTATAAACATGGAAATATCTAAACCCCTATCTGTGTAAACATGGAAATATCTACACAGCTATCTCTACAAACATGGAAATATATACAACGCTATCTGTATAAACATGGAAATATCTACACTGCTATGTGTATTAACGTGGAAATATCTCCATTGCTATCTGTATAAACATGGACAAATCTCCACCACAATATGTATAAACATGAAAATATCTACACTTCTATCTCTATAAACATGGAAATATATACACTGCCATCTGTACAAACATGGAAATATCTACACAGTCATCTGTAGAAACATGGAAATATCTACACCGCTATCTCTACAAACATGGAAATAACTACACTGCTATCTCTATAAACATGGAAATAACTGCACTGCTATCTCTATAAACATGGAAATATCCACACCGCTATCTCCATCAACATGGAAATATACACACCGCCATCTCTTTAAACATGGAGGTATCTACAACGCCATCTACATAAACAAGAAAATATCTACACTGCCATCTATATAAACATGGAAATATCTACACCGCCATCTCTATAAACATGGAAATATCTACACTGCCATTTGTAGAAAGGTGGAAATATCTACACCGCCATCTGTATAAACGTGGAAATATCTACACCGCTATCTGTATAAACATGGAAATATCTACACTGCAATCTGTATAAACATGGAAATATCTACACCACTCTCTGTATAAATATGAAATATCTAAACAGCTATCTCTATAAAAGTGGAAATATCTACACTGCTATCTGTATAAACATGGAAATACACTCACTGCTATCTCTATGAACATTGATATATCTACACCGCTATCTCTATAAACATGGAAATATCTACACCGCCATCTCTATAAACATGGAAATATCTACACCGTCAGCTGTATAAACATGGAAATATCTACACCATGACCTGAATAAACATGGAAATATCTACACCGCGATCTGTATAAACATGGAAATATCTACACCGCGATCTGTATAAACATGGAAATATCTAAACTGCTATCTGTGTAAACATGGAAATATCTACACAGCTATCTCTATAAACATGGAAATATCTACACCGCCATCTGTATAAACATGGAAATACCTACAAAGTCATCTGTATAAACATGGAAATACCTACACAGCCATCTGTATAAACCTGGAAATATCTACACAGCCATCTGTATAAACCTGGAAATATCTGCACTGTCATCTATATAAACATGGAAATACCTACACCGCTATCTGCATAAACATGGAAATATCGGCACAGCCATCTGTATAAACATGGAAATATCTACACATCCATCTGTATAAACCTGGAAATATCTGCACTGTCATCTGTATAAACATGGAAATATCTACATCGCTATCTGTATAAACATGGAAATATCGGCACAGCCATCTGTATAAACATGGAAATATCTACAACGCTATCTGTATAAACATGGAAATATCTACACCGCTATGTGTATTAACGTGGAAATATCTCCATTGCTATCTGTATAAACATGGACAAATCTCCACCGCAATATATATAAACATGAAAATATCTACACTTCTATCTCTATAAACATGGAAATATCTACACTGCCATCTGTACAAACATGGAAATATCTAAACAGTCATCTGTAGAAACATGGAAATATCTACACCGCTATCTCTATAAACATGGAAACAACTACACAACTATCTCTATAAACATGGAAATATCTACACTGACATCTGTACAAACATGGAAATAGCTACACAGTCATCTGTAGAAACATGGAAATATCTACACCGCTATCTCTATAAACATGGAAATGACTACACCGCTATCTCTATATACATGGAAATATCTACACCGCTATCTCCATCAACCTGGAAATATACACACCGCCATCTCTTTAAACATGGAGGTATCTACAACGCCATCTACATAAACAAGAAAATATCTACACTGCCATCTATATAAACATGGAAATATCTACACCGCCATCTCTATAAACATGGAAATATCTACACCGTCATCTGTATAAACATGGAAATATCTACACCGCGATCTGTATAAACGTGGAAATATCTACACCGCGATCTGTATAAACATGGAAATATCTACACCACGATCTGTATAAACATGGAAATATCTAAACCGCTATCTGTGTAAACATGGAAATATCTACACAGCTATCTCTATAAACATGGAAATATCTACACCGCCATCTGTATAAACATGGAAATACCTACAAAGTCATCTGTATAAACATGGAAATAACTACACAGCCATCTGTATAAACATGGAAATACCTACACAGCAATCTGAATAAACCTGGATATATCTGCACTGTCATCTATATAAACATGGAAATATCTACACCGCTATCTGTATAAACATGGAAATATCGGCACAGCCATCTGTATAAACATGGAAATATCTACAACGCTATCTGTATAAACATGGAAATATCTACACCGCTATGTGTATTAACGTGGAAATATCTCCATTGCTATCTGTATAAACATGGACAAATCTCCACCACAATATGTATAAACATGAAAATATCTACACATCTATCTCTATAAACATGGAAATATCTACACTGCCATCTGTACAAACATGGAAATAGCTACACAGTCATGTGTAGAAACATGGAAATATCTACACCGCTATCTCTATAAACATGGAAATATCTACACCGCGATCTGTTTAAACATGGAAATATCTACACCGCGCTCTGTATAAACATGGAAATATCTAAACCGCTATCTGTGTAAACATGGAAATATCTACACAGCTATCTCTATAAACATGGAAATATCTACACCGCCATCTGTATAAACATGGAAATACCTACAAAGTCATCTGTATAAACATGGAAATATCTACAAAGCCAACTGTATAAACATGGAAATATCTACATAGCCATCTGTATAAACATGGAAATATCTACACAGCCATCTGTATAAACCTGGAAATATCTGCACTGTCATCTATATAAACGTGGAAATATCTACAGAGAACTCTGTATAAACATGGAAATATCGGCACAGCCATCTCTATAAACATGGAAATATATACAAAGCTATCTGTATAAACATGGAAATATCTACACTGCTATGTGTATTAACGTGGAAATATCTCCAATGCTATCTGTATAAACATGGACAAATCTCCACCACAATATGTATAAACATGAAAATATCTACACTTCTATCTCTATAAACATGGAAATATCTACACTGCCTTCTGTACAAACATGGAAATATCTTCACAGTCATCTGTAGAAACATGGAAATATCTACACCGCTATCTCTATAAACATGGAAATAACTACACTGCTATCTCTATAAACATGGAAATAACTGCACTGCTATCTCTATAAACATGGAAATATCCACACCGCTATCTCCATCAACATGGAAATATACACACCGCCATCTCTTTAAACATGGAGGTATCTACAACGCCATCTACATAAACAAGAAAATATCTACACTGCCATCTATATAAACATGGAAATATCTACACCGCCATCTCTATAAACATGGAAATATCTACACTGCCATTTGTAGAAAGGTGGAAATATCTACACCGCCATCTGTATAAACGTGGAAATATCTACACCGCTATCTGTATAAACATGGAAATATCTACACTGCAATCTGTATAAACATGGAAATATCTACACCGCTCTCTGTATAAATATGAAATATCTAAACCGCTATCTCTATAAAAGTGGAAATATCTACACTGCTGTCTGTATAAACATGGAAATATCCTCACTGCTATCTCTATGAACATTGATATATCTACACCGCTATCTCTATAAACATGGAAATATCTACACCGCCATCTCTATAAACATGGAAATATCTACACCGTCATCTGTATAAACCTGGAAATATCTACACCGCGATCTGTATAAACATGGAAATATCTACACCGCGATCTGTATAAACATGGAAATATCTACACCGCGACCTGTATAAACATGGAAATATCTAAACCGCTATCTGTGTAAACATGGAAATATCTACACAGCTATCTCTCTAAACATGGAAATATCTACACCGCCATCTGTATAAACATGGAAATACCTACAAAGTCCTCTGAATAAACATGGAAATATCTTCACAGCCATCTGTATAAACCTGGAAATATCTGCACTGTCATCTATATAAACATGGAAATATCTACAGAGAACTCTGTATAAACATGGAAATATCGGCACAGCCATCTCTATAAACATGGAAATATCTACAACGCTATCTGTATAAACATGGAAATATCTACACCGCTATGTGTATTAACGTGGAAATATCTCCATTGCTATCTGTATAAACATGGACAAATCTCCACCGCAATATGTATAAACATGAAAATATCTACACTTCTGTCTCTATAAACATGGAAATATCTACACTGCCATCTCTACAAACATGGAAATATCTACACAGTCTTCTGTAGAAACATGGAAATATCTACACCGCTATCTCTATAAACATGGAAATAACTACACCGCTATCTCTATAAACATGGAAATATCTACACCGCTATCTCCATCTACATGGAAGTATACACACCGCCATCTCTTTAAACATGGAGGTATCTACAACGCCATCTACATAAACAAGAAAATATCTACACTGCCATCTATATAAACATGGAAATATCTACACCGCCATCTCTATAAACATGGAAATATCTACACTGCCATTTGTAGAAAGATGGAAACATCTACACTGCCATCTGTATAAACGTGGAAATACCCACACCGCTATCTGTATAAACATGGAAATATCTACACCGTGATCTGTTTAAACATGGAAATATCTACACCGCGATCTGTATAAACATGGAAATAACTAAACCGCTATCTGTGTAAACATGGAAATATCTACACAGCTATCTCTACAAACATGGAAATATCTACACCGCCATCTGTATAAACATGGAAATACCTACAAAGTCATCTGTATAAACATGGAAATATCTACACAGCCATCTGTATAAACATGGAAATATCTACACAGCCATCTGTATAAACATGGAAATATCTACACAGCCATCTGTATAAACCTGGAAATATCTGCACTGTCATCTATATAAACATGGAAATATCTACAGAGAACTCTGTATAAACATGGAAATATCGGCACAGCCATCTCTATAAACATGGAAATATATACAACGCTATCTGTATAAACATGGAAATATCTACACTGCTATGTGTATTAACGTGGAAATATCTCCATTGCTATCTGTATAAACATGGACAAATCTCCACCACAATATGTATAAACATGAAAATATCGACACTTCTATCTCTATAAACATGGAAATATCTACACTGCCATCTGTACAAACATGGAAATGTCTACACAGTCATCTGTAGAAACATGGAAATATCTACACCGCTATCTCTATAAACATGGAAATAACTACAATGCTATCTCTATAAACATGGAAATAACTGCACTGCTATCTCTACAAACATGGAAATATCCACACCGCTATCTCCATCAACTTGGAAATATACACACCGCCATCTCTTTAAACATGGAGGTATCTACAACGCCATCTACATAAACAAGAAAATATCTACACTGCCATCTATATAAACATAGAAATATCTACACCGCCATCTCTATAAACATGGAAATATCTACACTGCCATTTGTAGAAAGGTGGAAATATCTACACCACCATCTGTATAAACGTGGAAATATCTACACCGCAATCTGTATAAACATGGAAATATCTACACTGCAATCTGTATAAACATGGAAATATCTACACCGCTCTCTGTATAAATATGAAATATCTAAACAGCTATCTCTATAAAAGTGGAAATATCTACACTGCTATCTGTATAAACATGGAAATATCCTCACTGCTATCTCTAGGAACATTGATATATCTACACCGCTATCTCTATAAACATGGAAATATCTACACCGCCATCTCTATAAACATGGAAATATCTACACCGTCATCTGTATAAACATGGAAATATCTACACCGCGATCTGTATAAACATGGAAATATCTACACCGCGATCTGTATAAACATGGAAATATCTACACCGCGATCTGTATGAACATGGAAATATCTAAACCGCTATCTGTGTAAACATGGAAATATCTACACAGCTATCTCTATAAACATGGAAATATCTACACCGCCATCTGTATAAACATGGAAATACCTACAAAGTCATCTGTATAAACATGGAAATATCTACACAGCCATCTGTATAAACCTGGAAATATCTACACAGCCATCTGTATAAACCTGGAAATATCTGCACTGTCATCTATATAAACATGGAAATATCTACAGAGAACTCTGTATAAACATGGAAATATCGGCAGAGCCATCTCTATAAACATGGAAATATCTACAACGCTATCTGTATAAACATGGAAATATCTACACCGCTATGTGTATTAACGTGGAAATATCTCCATTACTATCTGTATAAACATGGACAAGTCTCCACCGCAATATGTATAAACATGAAAATATCTACACTTCTGTCTCTATAAACATGGAAATATCTACACTGCCATCTGTACAAACATGGAAATATCTACACAGTCATCTGTAGAAACATGGAAATATCTACACCGCTATCTCTATAAACATGGAAATAACTACACCGCTATCTCTATAAACATGGAAATATCTACACCGCTATCTCCATCTACATGGAAGTATACACACCGCCATCTCTTTAAACATGGAGGTATCTACAACGCCATCTACATAAACAAGAAAATATCTACACTGCCATCTATATAAACATGGAAATATCTACACCGCCATCTCTATAAACATGGAAATATCTACACTGCCATTTGTAGAAAGATGGAAACATCTACACTGCCATCTGTATAAACGTGGAAATACCTACACCGCTATCTGTATAAACATGGAAATATCTACACCGCGATCTGTTTAAACATGGAAATATCTACACCGCGATCTGTATAAACATGGAAATAACTAAACCGCTATCTGTGTAAACATGGAAATATCTACACAGCTATCTCTATAAACATGGAAATATCTACACCGCCATCTGTATAAACATGGAAATACCTACAAAGTCATCTGTATAAACATGGAAATATCTACACAGCCATCTGTATAAACATGGAAATAACTACACAGCCATCTGTATAAACATGGAAATATCTACACAGCCATCTGTATAAACCTGGAAATATCTGCACTGTCATCTATATAAACATGGAAATATCTACAGAGAACTCTGTATAAACATGGAAATATCTGCACAGCCATCTCTATAAACATGGAAATATATACAATGCTATCTGTATAAACAAGGATATGTCTACACTGCTATGTGTATTAACGTGGAAATATCTCCATTGCTATCTGTATAAACATGGACAAATCTCCACCACAATATGTATAAACATGAAAATATCGACACTTCTATCTCTATAAACATGGAAATATCTACACTGCCATCTGTACAAACATGGAAATGTCTACACAGTCATCTGTAGAAACATGGAAATATCTACACCGCTATCTCTATAAACATGGAAATAACTACAATGCTATCTCTATAAACATGTAAATAACTGCACTGCTATCTCTATAAATATGGAAATATCCACACCGCTATCTCCATCAACATGGAAATATACACACCGCCATCTCTTTAAACATGGAGGTATCTACAACGCCATCTACATAAACAAGAAAATATCTACACTGCCATCTATATAAACATGGAAATATCTACACCGCCATCTCTATAAACATGGAAATATCTACACTGCCATTTGTAGAAATGTGGAAATATCTACACCGCCATCTGTATAATCGTGGAAATATCTACACCGCTATCTGTATAAACATGGAAATATCTACACCGCTCTCTGTATAAATATGAAATATCTAAACAGCTATCTCTATAAAAGTGGAAATATCTACACTGCTATCTGTATAAACATGGAAATATCCTCACTGCTATCTCTAGGAACATTGATATATCTACACCGCTATCTCTATAAACATGGAAATATCTACACCGCCATCTCTATAAACATGGAAATATCTACACCGTCATCTGTATAAACATGGAAATATCTACACCGCGATCTGTATATACATGGAAATATCTACACCGCAATCTGTATAAACATGGAAATATCTACACCGCGATCTCTATAAACATGGAAATATCTAAACCGCTATCTGTGTAAACATGGAAATATCTACACAGCTATCTCTATAAACATGGAAATATCTACACCGCAATCTGTATAAACATGGAAATACCTACAAAGTCATCTGTATAAACATGGAAATATCTACACAGCCATCTGTATAAACCTGGAAATATCTACACAGCCATCTCTATAAACCTGGAAATATCTGCACTGTCATCTATATAAACATGGAAATACCTACACCGCTATCTGTATAAACATGGAAATATCGGCACAGCCATCTGTATAAACATGGAATTATCTACAACGCTATCTGTATAAACATGGAAATATCTACACCGCTATGTGTATTAACGTGGAAATAACTCCATTGCTATCTGTATAAACATGGACAAATCTCCACCGCAATATGTATAAACATGAAAATATCTACACTTCTGTCTCTATAAACATGGAAATATCTACACTGCCGTCTGTACAAACATGGAAATATCTACACAGTCATCTGTAGAAACATGGAAATATCTACACCGCTATCTCTATAAACATGGAAATAACTACACCGCTATCTCTATAAACATGGAAATATCTACACCGCTATCTCCATCTACATGGAAATATACACACCGCCATCTCTTTAAACATGGAGGTATCTACAACGCCATCTACATAAACAAGAAAATATCTACACTGCCATCTATATAAACATGGAAATACCTACACCGCCATCTCAATAAACATGGAAATATCTACACAGTCATCTGTATAAACATGGAAATATCTACACCACGATCTGTATAAACATGGAAATATCTACACCGCGATCTGTATAAACATGGAAATATCTACATCGCGATCTGTATAAACATGGAAATATCTAAACCGCTATCTGTGTAAACATGGAAATATCTACACAGCTATCTCTACAAACATGGAAATATCTACACCGCCATCTGTATAAACATGGAAATATCTACACTGCCATCTGTACAAACATGGAAATATCTACAGAGTCATCTGTAGAAACATGGAAATATCTACACCGCTATCTCTATAAACATGGAAATAACTACACTGCTATCTCTATAAACATGGAAATAACTGCACTGCTATCTCTATAAACATGGAAATATCCACACCGCTATCTCCATCAACATGGAAATATACACACCGCCATCTCTTTAAACATGGAGGTATCTACAACGCCATCTACATAAACAAGAAAATATCTACACTGCCATCTATATAAACATGGAAATATCTACAGAGAACTCTGTATATACATGGAAATATCGGCACAGCCATCTCTATAAACATGGAAATATCTACAACGCTATCTGTATAAACATGGAAATATCTACACTGCTATGTGTATTAACGTGGAAATATCTCCATTGCTATCTGTATAAACATGGACAAATCTCCACCACAATATGTATAAACATGAAAATATCGACACTTCTATCTCTATAAACATGGAAATATCTACACTGCCATCTGTACAAACATGGAAATGTCTACACAGTCATCTGTAGAAACATGGAAATATCTACACCGCTATCTCTATAAACATGGAAATAACTACAATGCTATCTCTATAAACATGGAAATAACTGCACTGCTATCTCTACAAACATGGAAATATCCACAGCGCTATCTCCATCAACTTGGAAATATACACACCGCCATCTCTTTAAACATGGAGGTATCTACAACGCCATCTACATAAACAAGAAAATATCTACACTGCCATCTATATAAACATAGAAATATCTACACCGCCATCTCTATAAACATGGAAATATCTACACTGCCATTTGTAGAAAGGTGGAAATATCTACACCGCCATCTGTATAAACGTGGAAATATCTACACCGCAATCTGTATAAACATGGAAATATCTACACTGCAATCTGTATAAACATGGAAATATCTACACCGCTCTCTGTATAAATATGAAATATCTAAACAGCTATCTCTATAAAAGTGGAAATATCTACACTGCTATCTGTATAAACATGGAAATATCCTCACTGCTATCTCTAGGAACATTGATATATCTACACCGCTATCTCTATAAACATGGAAATATCTACACCGCCATCTCTATAAACATGGAAATATCTACACCGTCATCTGTATAAACATGGAAATATCTACACCGCGATCTGTATAAACATGGAAATATCTACACCGCGATCTGTATAAACATGGAAATATCTACACCGCGATCTGTATGAACATGGAAATATCTAAACCGCTATCTGTGTAAACATGGAAATATCTACACAGCTATCTCTATAAACATGGAAATATCTACACCGCCATCTGTATAAACATGGAAATACCTACAAAGTCATCTGTATAAACATGGAAATATCTACACAGCCATCTGTATAAACGTGGAAATATCTACACAGCCATCTGTATATACCTGGAAATATCTGCACTGTCATCTATATAAACATGGAAATACCTACACCGCTATCTGTATAAACATTGAAATATCGGCACAGCCATCTGTATAAACATGGAACTATCTACAACGCTATCTGTATAAACATGGAAATATCTACACCGCTATGTGTATTAACGTGGAAATATCTCCATTGCTATCTGTATAAACATGGACAAATCTCCACCGCAATATGTATAAACATGAAAATATCTACACTTCTGTCTCTATAAACATGGAAATATCTACACTGCCATCTGTACAAACATGGAAATATCTACACAGTCATCTGTAGAAACATGGAAATATCTACACCGCTATCTATATAAACATGGAAATAACTACACCGCTATCTCTATAAACATGGAAATATCTACACCGCTATCTCCATCTACATGGAAATATACACACCGCCATCTCTTTAAACATGGAGGTATCTACAACGCCATCTACATAAACAAGAGAATATCTACACTGCCATCTATATAAACATGGAAATATGTACACCGCCATCTCTATAAACATGGAAATATCTACACCGTCATCTGTATAAACATGGAAATATCTACACCGCGATCAGTATAAACATGGAAATATCTACACCGCGATCAGTATAAACATGGAAATATCTACATCGCGATCTGTATAAACATGGAAATATCTAAACCGCTATCTGTGTAAACATGGAAATATCTACACAGCTATCTCTCTAAACATGGAAATATCTACACCGCCATCTGTATAAACATGGAAATACCTACAAAGTCCTCTGTATAAACATGGAAATATCTACACAGCCATCTGTATAAACCTGGAAATATCTACACAGCCATCTGTATAAACCTGGAAATATCTGCACTGTCATCTATATAAACATGGAAATATCTACAGAGAACTCTGTATAAACATGGAAATATCGGCACAGCCATCTCTATAAACATGGAAATATCTACAACGCTATCTGTATAAACATGGAAATATCTACACCGCTATGTGTATTAACGTGGAAATATCTCCATTGCTATCTGTATAAACATGGACAAATCTCCACCGCAATATGTATAAACATGAAAATATCTACACTTCTGTCTCTATAAACATGGAAATATCTACACTGCCATCTTTACAAACATGGAAATATCTACACAGTCATCTGTAGAAACATGGAAATATCTACACTGCTATCTCTATAAACATGGAAATAACTACACCGCTATCTCTATAAACATGGAAATATCTACACCGCTATCTCCATCTACATGGAAGTATACACACCGCCATCTCTTTAAACATGGAGGTATCTACAACGCCATCTACATAAACAAGAAAATATCTACACTGCCATCTATATAAACATGGAAATATCTACACCGCCATCTCTATAAACATGGAAATATCTACACTGCCATTTGTAGAAAGATGGAAACATCTACACTGCCATCTGTATAAACGTGGAAATACCCACACCGCTATCTGTATAAACATGGAAATATCTACACCGTGATCTGTTTAAACATGGAAATATCTACACCGCGATCTGTATAAACATGGAAATAACTAAACCGCTATCTGTGTAAACATGGAAATATCTACACAGCTATCTCTACAAACATGGAAATATCTACACCGCCATCTGTATAAACATGGAAATACCTACAAAGTCATCTGTATAAACATGGAAATATCTACACAGCCATCTGTATAAACATGGAAATATCTACACAGCCATCTGTATAAACATGGAAATATCTACACAGCCATCTGTATAAACCTGGAAATATCTGCACTGTCATCTATATAAACATGGAAATATCTACAGAGAACTCTGTATAAACATGGAAATATCGGCACAGCCATCTCTATAAACATGGAAATATATACAACGCTATCTGTATAAACATGGAAATATCTACACTGCTATGTGTATTAACGTGGAAATATCTCCATTGCTATCTGTATAAACATGGACAAATCTCCACCACAATATGTATAAACATGAAAATATCTACACTTCTATCTCTATAAACATGGAAATATCTACACTGCCATCTGTACAAACATGGAAATGTCTACACAGTCATCTGTAGAAACATGGAAATATCTACACCGCTATCTCTATAAACATGGAAATAACCACACCGCTATCTCTATAAACATGGAAATATCTACACCGCTATCTCCATCTACATGGAAATATACACACCGCCATCTCTTTAAACATGGAGGTATCTACAACGCCATCTACATAAACAAGAAAATATCTACACTGCCAACTATATAAACATGGAAATATCTACACCGCCATCTCTATAAACATGGAAATATCTACACCGTCATCTGTATAAACATGGAAATATCTACACCGCGATCTGTATAAACATGGAAATATCTACACCGCGATCTGTATAAACATGGAAATATCTACATCGCGATCTGTATAAACATGGAAATATCTAAACTGCTATCTGTGTAAACATGGAAATATCTACACAGCTATCTCTACAAACATGGAAATATCTACACCGCCATCTGTATAAACATGGAAATATCTACACTGCCATCTGTACAAACATGGAAATATCTACAGAGTCATCTGTAGAAACATGGAAATATCTACACCGCTATCTCTATAAACATGGAAATAACTACACTGCTATCTCTATAAACATGTAAATAACTGCACTGCTATCTCTATAAATATGGAAATATCCACACCGCTATCTCCATCAACATGGAAATATACACACCGCCATCTCTTTAAACATGGAGGTATCTACAACGCCATCTACATAAACAAGAAAATATCTACACTGCCATCTATATAAACATGGAAATATCTACACCGCCATCTCTATAAACATGGAAATATCTACACTGCCATTTGTAGAAATGTGGAAATATCTACACCGCCATCTGTATAATCGTGGAAATATCTACACCGCTATCTGTATAAACATGGAAATATCTACACCGCTCTCTGTATAAATATGAAATATCTAAACAGCTATCTCTATAAAAGTGGAAATATCTACACTGCTATCTGTATAAACATGGAAATATCCTCACTGCTATCTCTAGGAACATTGATATATCTACACCGCTATCTCTATAAACATGGAAATATCTACACCGCCATCTCTATAAACATGGAAATATCTACACCGTCATCTGTATAAACATGGAAATATCTACACCGCGATCTGTATATACATGGAAATATCTACACCGCAATCTGTATAAACATGGAAATATCTACACCGCGATCTCTATAAACATGGAAATATCTAAACCGCTATCTGTGTAAACATGGAAATATCTACACAGCTATCTCTATAAACATGGAAATATCTACACCGCAATCTGTATAAACATGGAAATACCTACAAAGTCATCTGTATAAACATGGAAATATCTACACAGCCATCTGTATAAACCTGGAAATATCTACACAGCCATCTCTATAAACCTGGAAATATCTGCACTGTCATCTATATAAACATGGAAATACCTACACCGCTATCTGTATAAACATGGAAATATCGGCACAGCCATCTGTATAAACATGGAATTATCTACAACGCTATCTGTATAAACATGGAAATATCTACACCGCTATGTGTATTAACGTGGAAATAACTCCATTGCTATCTGTATAAACATGGACAAATCTCCACCGCAATATGTATAAACATGAAAATATCTACACTTCTGTCTCTATAAACATGGAAATATCTACACTGCCGTCTGTACAAACATGGAAATATCTACACAGTCATCTGTAGAAACATGGAAATATCTACACCGCTATCTCTATAAACATGGAAATAACTACACCGCTATCTCTATAAACATGGAAATATCTACACCGCTATCTCCATCTACATGGAAATATACACACCGCCATCTCTTTAAACATGGAGGTATCTACAACGCCATCTACATAAACAAGAAAATATCTACACTGCCATCTATATAAACATGGAAATACCTACACCGCCATCTCAATAAACATGGAAATATCTACACAGTCATCTGTATAAACATGGAAATATCTACACCACGATCTGTATAAACATGGAAATATCTACACCGCGATCTGTATAAACATGGAAATATCTACATCGCGATCTGTATAAACATGGAAATATCTAAACCGCTATCTGTGTAAACATGGAAATATCTACACAGCTATCTCTACAAACATGGAAATATCTACACCGCCATCTGTATAAACATGGAAATATCTACACTGCCATCTGTACAAACATGGAAATATCTACAGAGTCATCTGTAGAAACATGGAAATATCTACACCGCTATCTCTATAAACATGGAAATAACTACACTGCTATCTCTATAAACATGGAAATAACTGCACTGCTATCTCTATAAACATGGAAATATCCACACCGCTATCTCCATCAACATGGAAATATACACACCGCCATCTCTTTAAACATGGAGGTATCTACAACGCCATCTACATAAACAAGAAAATATCTACACTGCCATCTATATAAACATGGAAATATCTACAGAGAACTCTGTATATACATGGAAATATCGGCACAGCCATCTCTATAAACATGGAAATATCTACAACGCTATCTGTATAAACATGGAAATATCTACACTGCTATGTGTATTAACGTGGAAATATCTCCATTGCTATCTGTATAAACATGGACAAATCTCCACCACAATATGTATAAACATGAAAATATCGACACTTCTATCTCTATAAACATGGAAATATCTACACTGCCATCTGTACAAACATGGAAATGTCTACACAGTCATCTGTAGAAACATGGAAATATCTACACCGCTATCTCTATAAACATGGAAATAACTACAATGCTATCTCTATAAACATGGAAATAACTGCACTGCTATCTCTACAAACATGGAAATATCCACAGCGCTATCTCCATCAACTTGGAAATATACACACCGCCATCTCTTTAAACATGGAGGTATCTACAACGCCATCTACATAAACAAGAAAATATCTACACTGCCATCTATATAAACATAGAAATATCTACACCGCCATCTCTATAAACATGGAAATATCTACACTGCCATTTGTAGAAAGGTGGAAATATCTACACCGCCATCTGTATAAACGTGGAAATATCTACACCGCAATCTGTATAAACATGGAAATATCTACACTGCAATCTGTATAAACATGGAAATATCTACACCGCTCTCTGTATAAATATGAAATATCTAAACAGCTATCTCTATAAAAGTGGAAATATCTACACTGCTATCTGTATAAACATGGAAATATCCTCACTGCTATCTCTAGGAACATTGATATATCTACACCGCTATCTCTATAAACATGGAAATATCTACACCGCCATCTCTATAAACATGGAAATATCTACACCGTCATCTGTATAAACATGGAAATATCTACACCGCGATCTGTATAAACATGGAAATATCTACACCGCGATCTGTATAAACATGGAAATATCTACACCGCGATCTGTATGAACATGGAAATATCTAAACCGCTATCTGTGTAAACATGGAAATATCTACACAGCTATCTCTATAAACATGGAAATATCTACACCGCCATCTGTATAAACATGGAAATACCTACAAAGTCATCTGTATAAACATGGAAATATCTACACAGCCATCTGTATAAACGTGGAAATATCTACACAGCCATCTGTATATACCTGGAAATATCTGCACTGTCATCTATATAAACATGGAAATACCTACACCGCTATCTGTATAAACATTGAAATATCGGCACAGCCATCTGTATAAACATGGAACTATCTACAACGCTATCTGTATAAACATGGAAATATCTACACCGCTATGTGTATTAACGTGGAAATATCTCCATTGCTATCTGTATAAACATGGACAAATCTCCACCGCAATATGTATAAACATGAAAATATCTACACTTCTGTCTCTATAAACATGGAAATATCTACACTGCCATCTGTACAAACATGGAAATATCTACACAGTCATCTGTAGAAACATGGAAATATCTACACCGCTATCTATATAAACATGGAAATAACTACACCGCTATCTCTATAAACATGGAAATATCTACACCGCTATCTCCATCTACATGGAAATATACACACCGCCATCTCTTTAAACATGGAGGTATCTACAACGCCATCTACATAAACAAGAGAATATCTACACTGCCATCTATATAAACATGGAAATATGTACACCGCCATCTCTATAAACATGGAAATATCTACACCGTCATCTGTATAAACATGGAAATATCTACACCGCGATCAGTATAAACATGGAAATATCTACACCGCGATCAGTATAAACATGGAAATATCTACATCGCGATCTGTATAAACATGGAAATATCTAAACCGCTATCTGTGTAAACATGGAAATATCTACACAGCTATCTCTCTAAACATGGAAATATCTACACCGCCATCTGTATAAACATGGAAATACCTACAAAGTCCTCTGTATAAACATGGAAATATCTACACAGCCATCTGTATAAACCTGGAAATATCTACACAGCCATCTGTATAAACCTGGAAATATCTGCACTGTCATCTATATAAACATGGAAATATCTACAGAGAACTCTGTATAAACATGGAAATATCGGCACAGCCATCTCTATAAACATGGAAATATCTACAACGCTATCTGTATAAACATGGAAATATCTACACCGCTATGTGTATTAACGTGGAAATATCTCCATTGCTATCTGTATAAACATGGACAAATCTCCACCGCAATATGTATAAACATGAAAATATCTACACTTCTGTCTCTATAAACATGGAAATATCTACACTGCCATCTTTACAAACATGGAAATATCTACACAGTCATCTGTAGAAACATGGAAATATCTACACTGCTATCTCTATAAACATGGAAATAACTACACCGCTATCTCTATAAACATGGAAATATCTACACCGCTATCTCCATCTACATGGAAGTATACACACCGCCATCTCTTTAAACATGGAGGTATCTACAACGCCATCTACATAAACAAGAAAATATCTACACTGCCATCTATATAAACATGGAAATATCTACACCGCCATCTCTATAAACATGGAAATATCTACACTGCCATTTGTAGAAAGATGGAAACATCTACACTGCCATCTGTATAAACGTGGAAATACCCACACCGCTATCTGTATAAACATGGAAATATCTACACCGTGATCTGTTTAAACATGGAAATATCTACACCGCGATCTGTATAAACATGGAAATAACTAAACCGCTATCTGTGTAAACATGGAAATATCTACACAGCTATCTCTACAAACATGGAAATATCTACACCGCCATCTGTATAAACATGGAAATACCTACAAAGTCATCTGTATAAACATGGAAATATCTACACAGCCATCTGTATAAACATGGAAATATCTACACAGCCATCTGTATAAACATGGAAATATCTACACAGCCATCTGTATAAACCTGGAAATATCTGCACTGTCATCTATATAAACATGGAAATATCTACAGAGAACTCTGTATAAACATGGAAATATCGGCACAGCCATCTCTATAAACATGGAAATATATACAACGCTATCTGTATAAACATGGAAATATCTACACTGCTATGTGTATTAACGTGGAAATATCTCCATTGCTATCTGTATAAACATGGACAAATCTCCACCACAATATGTATAAACATGAAAATATCTACACTTCTATCTCTATAAACATGGAAATATCTACACTGCCATCTGTACAAACATGGAAATGTCTACACAGTCATCTGTAGAAACATGGAAATATCTACACCGCTATCTCTATAAACATGGAAATAACCACACCGCTATCTCTATAAACATGGAAATATCTACACCGCTATCTCCATCTACATGGAAATATACACACCGCCATCTCTTTAAACATGGAGGTATCTACAACGCCATCTACATAAACAAGAAAATATCTACACTGCCAACTATATAAACATGGAAATATCTACACCGCCATCTCTATAAACATGGAAATATCTACACCGTCATCTGTATAAACATGGAAATATCTACACCGCGATCTGTATAAACATGGAAATATCTACACCGCGATCTGTATAAACATGGAAATATCTACATCGCGATCTGTATAAACATGGAAATATCTAAACTGCTATCTGTGTAAACATGGAAATATCTACACAGCTATCTCTACAAACATGGAAATATCTACACCGCCATCTGTATAAACATGGAAATATCTACACTGCCATCTGTACAAACATGGAAATATCTACAGAGTCATCTGTAGAAACATGGAAATATCTACACCGCTATCTCTATAAACATGGAAATAACTACACTGCTATCTCAATAAACATGGAGATAACTGCACTGCTATCTCTATAAACATGGAAATATCCACACCGCTATCTCCATCAACATGGAAATATACACACCGCCATCTCTTTAAACATGGAGGTATCTACAACGCCATCTACATAAACAAGAAAATATCTACACTGCCATCTATATAAACATGGAAATATCTACACCGCCATCTCTATAAACATGGAAATATCTACACTGCCATTTGTAGAAAGGTGGAAATATCTACACTGCCATCTGTATAAACGTGGAAATATCTACACCGCTATCTGTATAAACATGGAATTATCTACACTGCAATCTGTATAAACATGGAAATATCTACACCGCTCTCTGTATAAATATGAAATATCTAAACCGCTATCTCTATAAAAGTGGAAATATCTACACTGCTATCTGTATAAACATGGAAATATCCTCAATGCTATCTCTATGAACATTGATATATCTACACCGCTATCTCTATAAACATGGAAATATCTACACCGCCATCTCTATAAACATGGAAATATCTACACCGTCATCTGTATAAACATGGAAATATCTACACCGCGATCTGAATAAACATGCAAATATCTACACCGCGATCTGTATAAACATGGAAATATCTACAACGCGACCTGTATAAACATGGAAATATCTAAACCGCTATCTGTGTAAACATGGAAATATCTACACAGCTATCTCTATAAACATGGAAATATCTACACCGCCATCTGTATAAACATGGAAATACCTACAAAGTCATCTGTATAAACATGGAAATATCTACACAGCCATCTGTATAAACCTGGAAATATCTACACAGCCATCTGTATAAACCTGGAAATATCTGCACTGTCATCTATATAAACATGGAAATATCTACAGAGAACTCTGTATAAACATGGAAATATCGGCAGAGCCATCTCTATAAACATGGAAATATCTACACCGCTATGTGTATTAACGTGGAAATATCTCCATTGCTATCTGTATAAACATGGACAAATCTCCACCGCAATATGTATAAACATGAAAATATCTACACTTCTGTCTCTATAAACATGGAAATATCTTCACTGCCATCTGTACAAACATGGAAATATCTACACAGTCATCTGTAGAAACATGGAAATATCTACACCGCTATCTCTATAAACATTTAAATAACTACACCGCTATCTCTATAAACATGGAAATATCTACACCGCTATCTCCATCTACATGGAAATATACACACCGCCATCTCTTTAAACATGGAGGTATCTACAACGCCATCTACATAAACAAGAAAATATCTACACTGCCATCTATATAAACATGGAAATATCTACACCGCCATCTCTATAAACATGGAAATATCTACACCGTCATCTGTATAAACATGGAAATATCTACACCGCGATCTGTATAAACATGGAAATATCTACACCGCGATCTGTATAAACATGGAAATAACTACATCGCGATCTGTATAAACATGGAAATATCTAAACCGCTATCTGTGTAAACATGGAAATATCTACACAGCTATCTCTACAAACATGGAAATATCTACACCGCCATCTGTATAAACATGGAAATATCTACACTGCCATCTGTACAAACATGGAAATATCTACAGAGTCATCTGTAGAAAAATGGAAATATCTACACCGCTATCTCTATAAACATGGAAATAACTACACTGCTATCTCTATAAACATGGAAATAACTGCACTGCTATCTCTATAAACATGGAAATATCCACACCGCTATCTCCATCAACATGGAAATATACACACCGCCATCTCTTTAAACATGGAGGTATCTACAACGCCATCTACATAAACAAGAAAATATCTACACTGCCATCTATATAAACATGGAAATATCTACACCGCCATCTCTATAAACATGGAAATATCTACACTGCCATTTGTGGAAAGGTGGAAATATCTACACCGCCATCTGTATAAACGTGGAAATATCTACACCGCTATCTGTATAAACATGGAATTATCTACACTGCAATCTGTATAAACATGGAAATATCTACACCGCTCTCTGTATAAATATGAAATATCTAAACCGCTATCTCTATAAAAGTGGAAATATCTACACTGCTATCTGTATAAACATGGAAATATCCTCACTGCTATCTCTATGAACATTGATATATCTACACCGCTATCTCTATAAACATGGAAATATCCACACCGCCATCTCTATAAACATGGAAATATCTACACCGTCATCTGTATAAACATGGAAATATCTACACCGCGATCTGTATAAACATGGAAATATCTACACCGCGATCTGTATAAACATGGAAATATCTACACCGCGACCTGTATAAACATGGAAATATCTAAACCGCTATCTGTGTAAACATGGAAATATCTACACAGCTATCTCTATAAACATGGAAATATCTACAACGCCATCTGTATAAACATGGAAATACCTACAAAGTCATCTGTATAAACAAGGAAATATCTACACAGCCATCTGTATAAACCTGGAAATATCTACACAGCCATCTGTATAAACCTGGAAATATCTGCACTGTCATCTATATAAACATGGAAATATCTACAGAGAACTCTGTATAAACATGGAAATATCGGCAGAGCCATCTCTATAAACATGGAAATATCTACAACGCTATCTGTATAAACATGGAAATATCTACACCGCTATGTGTATTAACGTGGAAATATCTCCATTGCTATCTGTATAAACATGGACAAGTCTCCACCGCAATATGTATAAACATGAAAATATCTACACTTCTGTCTCTATAAACATGGAAATATCTACACTGCCATCTGTACAAACATGGAAATATCTACACAGTCATCTGTAGAAACATGGAAATATCTACACCGCTATCTCTATAAACATGGAAATAACTACACCGCTATCTCTATAAACACGGAAATATCTACACCGCTATCTCCATCTACATGGAAGTATACACACCGCCATCTCTTTAAACATGGAGGTATCTACAACGCCATCTACATAAACAAGAAAATATCTACACTGCCATCTATATAAACATGGAAATATCTACACCGCCATCTCTATAAACATGGAAATATCTACACCGTCATCTGTATAAACATGGAAATATCTACACCGCGATCTGTATAAACATGGAAATATCTACACCGCGATCTGTATAAACATGGAAATATCTACATCGCGATCTGTATAAACATGGAAATATCTAAACCGCTATCTGTGTAAACATGGAAATATCTACACAGCTATCTCTACAAACATGGAAATATCTACACCGCCATCTGTATAAACATGGAAATATCTACACTGCCATCTGTACAAACATGGAAATATCTACAGAGTCATCTGTAGAAACATGGAAATATCTACACCGCTATCTCTATAAACATAGAAATAACTACACTGCTATCTCTATAAACATGGAAATAACTGCACTGCTATCTCTACAAACATGGAAATATCCACACCGCTATCTCCATCAACATGGAAATATACACACCGCCATCTCTTTAAACATGGAGGTATCTACAACGCCATCTACATAAACAAGAAAATATCTACACTGCCATCTATAAAAACATGGAAATATCTACAGAGAACTCTGTATAAACATGGAAATATCGGCACAGCCATCTCTATAAACATGGAAATATATACAACGCTATCTGTATAAACATGGAAATATCTACACTGCTATGTGTATTAACGTGGAAATATCTCCATTGCTATCTGTATAAACATGGACAAATCTCCACCACAATATGTATAAACATGAAAATATCGACACTTCTATCTCTATAAACATGGAAATATCTACACTGCCATCTGTACAAACATGGAAATGTCTACACAGTCATCTGTAGAAACATGGAAATATCTACACCGCTATCTCTATAAACATGGAAATAACTACAATGCTTTCTCTATAAACATGGAAATAACTGCACTGCTATCTCTATAAACATGGAAATATCCACACCGCTAACTCCATCAACTTGGAAATATACACACCGCCATCTCTTCAAACATGGAGGTATCTACAACGCCATCTACATAAACAAGAAAATATCTACACTGCCATCTATATAAACATGGAAATATCTACACCGCCATCTCTATAAACATGGAAATATCTACACTGCCATTTGTAGAAAGGTGGAAATATCTACACCGCCGTCTGTATAAACGTGGAAATATCTACACCGCAATCTGTATAAACATGGAAATATCTACACTGCAATCTGTACAAACATGGAAATATCTACACCGCTCTCTGTATAAATATGAAATATCTAAACAGCTATCTCTATAAAAGTGGAAATATCTACACTGCTATCTGTATAAACATGGAAATATCCTCACTGCTATCTCTAGGAACATTGATATATCTACACCGCTATCTCTATAAACATGGAAATATCTACACCGCCATCTCTATAAACATAGAAATATCTACACCGTCATCTGTATAAACATGGAAATATCTACACCGCGATCTGTATAAACATGGAAATATCTACACCGCGATCTGTATAAACATGGAAATATCTACACCGCGATCTGTATGAACATGGAAATATCTAAACCGCTATCTGTGTAAACATGGAAATATCTACACAGCTATCTCTATAAACATGGAAATATCTACACCGCCATCTGTATAAACATGGAAATACCTACAAAGTCATCTGTATAAACATGGAAATATCTACACAGCCATCTGTATAAACCTGGAAATATCTACACAGCCATCTGTATAAACCTGGAAATATCTGCACTGTCATCTATATAAACATGGAAATACCTACACCGCTATCTGTATAAACATGGAAATATCGGCACAGCCATCTGTATAAACATGGAAATATCTACAACGCTATCTGTATAAACATGGAAATATCTACACCGCTATGTGTATTAACGTGGAAATATCTCCATTGCTATCTGTATAAACATGGACAAATCTCCACCGCAATATGTATAAACATGAAAATATCTACACTTCTGTCTCTATAAACATGGAAATATCTACACTGCCATCTGTACAAACATGGAAATATCTACACAGTCATCTGTAGAAACATGGAAATATCTACACCGCTATCTCTATAAACATGGAAATAACTACACCGCTATCTCTATAAACACGGAAATATCTACACCGCTATCTCCATCTACATGGAAGTATACACACCGCCATCTCTTTAAACATGGAGGTATCTACAACGCCATCTACATAAACAAGAAAATATCTACACTGCCATCTATATAAACATGGAAATATCTACACCGCCATCTCTATAAACATGGAAATATCTACACCGTCATCTGTATAAACATGGAAATATCTACACCGCGATCTGTATAAACATGGAAATATCTACACCGCGATCTGTATAAACATGTAAATATCTACATCGCGATCTGTATAAACATGGAAATATCTAAACCGCTATCTGTGTAAACATGGAAATATCTACACAGCTATCTCTACAAACATGGAAATATCTACACCGCCATCTGTATAAACATGGAAATACCTACAAAGTCATCTGTATAAACATGGAAATATCTACACAGCCATCTGTATAAACATGGAAATATCTACACAGCCATCTGTATAAACCTGGAAATATCTGCACTGTCATCTATATAAACATGGAAATATCTATACCGCTATCTGTATAAACATGGAAATATCTAAACCGCTATCTGTGTAAACATGGAAATATCTACACAGCTATCTCTATAAACATGGAAATATCTACACCGCCATCTGTATAAACATGGAAATACCTACAAATTCATCTGTATAAACATGGAAATATCTACACAGCCATCTGTATAAACATGGAAATATCTACACAGCCATCTGTATAAACCTGGAAATATCTGCACTGTCATCTATATAAACATGGAAATATCTACAGAGAACTCTGTATAAACATGGAAATATTGGCACAGCCATCTCTATAAACATGGAAATATCTACAAAGCTATCTGTATCAACATGGAAATATCTACACCGCTATGTGTATTAACGAGGAAATATCTCCATTGCTATCTGTATAAACATGGACAAATCTCCACCACAATATGTATAAACATGAAAATATCTACACTTCTATCTCTATAAACATGGAAATATCTACACTGCCATCTGTACAAACATGGAAATATCTACACAGTCATCTGTAGAAACATGGAAATATCTCCACCGCTATCTCTATAAACATGGAAATAACTACACTGCTATCTCTATAAACATGGAAATATCCACACCGCTATCTCCATCAACATGGAAATATACACACCGCCATCTCTTTAAACATGGAGGTTTCTACAACGCCATCTACATAAACAAGAAAATATCTACACTGCCATCTCCATAAACATGGAAATATCTACACCTCCATCTCTATAAACTTGGAAATATCTACACTGCCATTTGTAGAAAGATGGAAATATCTACACCGCCATCTGTATAAACGTGGAAATATCTACACCGCTATCTGTATAAACATGGAAATATCTACACCGCAATCTGTATAAACATGGAAATATCTACACCGCTCTCTGTATAAATATGAAATATCTAAACCGCTATCTCTATAAAAGTGGAAATATCTACACTGCTATCTGTATAAACATGGAAATATCCTCACTGCTATCTCTATGAACATTGATATATCTACACCGCTATCTCTATAAACATGGAAATAACTACACTGCTATCTCTATAAACATGGAAATAACTGCACTGCTATCTCTATAAACATGGAAATATCCACACCGCTATCTCCATCAACATGGAAATATACACACCGCCATCTCTTTAAACATGGAGGTATCTACAACGCCATCTACATAAACAAGAAAATATCTACACTGCCATCTATATAAACATGGAAATATCTACACCGCCATCTATATAAACATGGAAATATCTACACTGCCATTTGCAGAAAGGTGGAAATATCTACACCGCCATCTGTATAAACGTGGAAATATCTACACCGCTATCTGTATAAACATTGAAATATCTACACTGCAATCTGTATAAACATGGAAATATCTACACCACTCTCTGTATAAATATGAAATATCTAAACAGCTATCTCTATAAAAGTGGAAATATCTACACTGCTATCTGTATAAACATGGAAATATCCTCACTGCTATCTCTATGAACATTGATATATCTACACCGCTATCTCTATAAACATGGAAATATCTACACCGCCATCTCTATAAACATGTAAATATCTACACCGTCAGCTGTATAAACATGGAAATATCTGCACTGTCATCTATATAAACATGGAAATGCCTACACCGCTATCTGCATAAACATGGATATATCGGCACAGCCAGCTGTATAAACATGGAAATATCTACACATCCATCTGTATAAACCTGGAAATATCTGCACTGTCATCTATATAAACATGGAAATATCTACACCGCTATCTGTATAAACATGGAAATATCGGCACAGCCATCTGTATAAACATGGAAATATCTACAACGCTATCTGTATAAACATGGAAATATCTACACCGCTATGTGTATTAACGTGGAAATATCTCCATTGCTATCTGTATAAACATGGACAAATCTCCACCGCAATATGTATAAACATGAAAATATCTACACTTCTATCTCTATAAACTTGGAAATATCTACACTGCCATCTGTACAAACATGGAAATATCTAAACAGTCATCTGTAGAAACATGGAAATATCTACACCGCTATCTCTATAAACATGGAAATAACTACACCGCTATCTCTATAAACATGGAAATATCTACACTGACATCTGTACAAACATGGAAATATCTACAGAGTCATCTGTAGAAACATGGAAATATCTACACCGCTATCTCTATAAACATAGAAATAACTACACTGCTATCTCTATAAACATGGAAATAACTGCACTGCTATCTCTACAAACATGGAAATATCCACACCGCTATCTCCATCAACATGGAAATATACACACCGCCATCTCTTTAAACATGGAGGTATCTACAACGCCATCTACATAAACAAGAAAATATCTACACTGCCATCTATAAAAACATGGAAATATCTACAGAGAACTCTGTATAAACATGGAAATATCGGCACAGCCATCTCTATAAACATGGAAATATATACAACGCTATCTGTATAAACATGGAAATATCTACACTGCTATGTGTATTAACGTGGAAATATCTCCATTGCTATCTGTATAAACATGGACAAATCTCCACCACAATATGTATAAACATGAAAATATCGACACTTCTATCTCTATAAACATGGAAATATCTACACTGCCATCTGTACAAACATGGAAATGTCTACACAGTCATCTGTAGAAACATGGAAATATCTACAACGCTATCTCTATAAACATGGAAATAACTACAATGCTATCTCTATAAACATGGAAATAACTGCACTGCTATCTCTATAAACATGGAAATATCCACACCGCTATCTCCATCAACTTGGAAATATACACACCGCCATCTCTTTAAACATGGAGGTATCTACAACGCCATCTACATAAACAAGAAAATATCTACACTGCCATCTATATAAACATGGAAATATCTACACCGCCATCTCTATAAACATGGAAATATCTACACTGCCATTTGTAGAAAGGTGGAAATATCTACACCGCCATCTGTATAAACGTGGAAATATCTACACCGCAATCTGTATAAACATGGAAATATCTACACTGCAATCTGTATAAACATGGAAATATCTACACCGCTCTCTGTATAAATATGAAATATCTAAACAGCTATCTCTATAAAAGTGGAAATATCTACACTGCTATCTGTATAAACATGGAAATATCCTCACTGCTATCTCTAGGAACATTGATATATCTACACCGCTATCTCTATAAACATGGAAATATCTACACCGCCATCTCTATAAACATAGAAATATCTACACCGTCATCTGTATAAACATGGTAATATCTACACCGCGATCTGTATAAACATGGAAATATCTACACCGCGATCTGTATAAACATGGAAATATCTACACCGCGATCTGTATGAACATGGAAATATCTAAACCGCTATCTGTGTAAACATGGAAATATCTACACAGCTATCTCTATAAACATGGAAATATCTACACCGCCATCTGTATAAACATGGAAATACCTACAAAGTCATCTGTATAAACATGGAAATATCTACACAGCCATCTGTATAAACCTGGAAATATCTACACAGCCATCTGTATAAACCTGGAAATATCTGCACTGTCATCTATATAAACATGGAAATACCTACACCGCTATCTGTATAAACATGGAAATATCGGCACAGCCATCTGTATAAACATGGAAATATCTACAACGCTATCTGTATAAACATGGAAATATCTACACCGCTATGTGTATTAACGTGGAAATATCTCCATTGCTATCTGTATAAACATGGACAAATCTCCACCGCAATATGTATAAACATGAAAATATCTACACTTCTGTCTCTATAAACATGGAAATATCTACACTGCCATCTGTACAAACATGGAAATATCTACACAGTCATCTGTAGAAACATGGAAATATCTACACCGCTATCTATATAAACATGGAAATAACTACACCGCTATCTCTATAAACATGGAAATATCTACACCGCTATCTCCATCAACATGGAAATATACACACCGCCATCTCTTTAAACATGGAGGTATCTACAACGCCATCTACATAAACAAGAAAATATCTACACTGCCATCTATATAAACATGGAAATATCTACACCGCCATCTCTATAAACATGGAAATATCTACACCGTCATCTGTATAAACATGGAAATATCTACACCGCGATCTGTATAAACATGGAAATATCTACACCGCGATCTGTATAAACATGGAAATATCTACATCGCGATCTGTATAAACATGGAAATATCTAAACCGCTATCTGTGTAAACATGGAAATATCTACACAGCTATCTCTACAAACATGGAAATATCTACACCGCCATCTGTATAAACATGGAAATACCTACAAAGTCATCTGTATAAACATGGAAATATCTACACAGCCATCTGTATAAACATGGAAATATCTACACAGCCATCTGTATAAACCTGGAAATATCTGCACTGTCATCTATATAAACATGGAAATATCTATACCGCTATCTGTATAAACATGGAAATATCTAAACCGCTATCTGTGTAAACATGGAAATATCTACACAGCTATCTCTATAAACATGGAAATATCTACACCGCCATCTGTATAAACATGGAAATACCTACAAATTCATCTGTATAAACATGGAAATATCTACACAGCCATCTGTATAAACATGGAAATATCTACACAGCCATCTGTATAAACCTGGAAATATCTGCACTGTCATCTATATAAACATGGAAATATCTACAGAGAACTCTGTATAAACATGGAAATATTGGCACAGCCATCTCTATAAACATGGAAATATCTACAAAGCTATCTGTATCAACATGGAAATATCTACACCGCTATGTGTATTAACGAGGAAATATCTCCATTGCTATCTGTATAAACATGGACAAATCTCCACCACAATATGTATAAACATGAAAATATCTACACTTCTATCTCTATAAACATGGAAATATCTACACTGCCATCTGTACAAACATGGAAATATCTACACAGTCATCTGTAGAAACATGGAAATATCTCCACCGCTATCTCTATAAACATGGAAATAACTACACTGCTATCTCTATAAACATGGAAATATCCACACCGCTATCTCCATCAACATGGAAATATACACACCGCCATCTCTTTAAACATGGAGGTTTCTACAACGCCATCTACATAAACAAGAAAATATCTACACTGCCATCTCCATAAACATGGAAATATCTACACCTCCATCTCTATAAACTTGGAAATATCTACACTGCCATTTGTAGAAAGATGGAAATATCTACACCGCCATCTGTATAAACGTGGAAATATCTACACCGCTATCTGTATAAACATGGAAATATCTACACCGCAATCTGTATAAACATGGAAATATCTACACCGCTCTCTGTATAAATATGAAATATCTAAACCGCTATCTCTATAAAAGTGGAAATATCTACACTGCTATCTGTATAAACATGGAAATATCCTCACTGCTATCTCTATGAACATTGATATATCTACACCGCTATCTCTATAAACATGGAAATAACTACACTGCTATCTTTATAAACATGGAAATAACTGCACTGCTATCTCTATAAACATGGAAATATCCACACCGCTATCTCCATCAACATGGAAATATACACACCGCCATCTCTTTAAACATGGAGGTATCTACAACGCCATCTACATAAACAAGAAAATATCTACACTGCCATCTATATAAACATGGAAATATCTACACCGCCATCTATATAAACATGGAAATATCTACACTGCCATTTGCAGAAAGGTGGAAATATCTACACCGCCATCTGTATAAACGTGGAAATATCTACACCGCTATCTGTATAAACATTGAAATATCTACACTGCAATCTGTATAAACATGGAAATATCTACACCACTCTCTGTATAAATATGAAATATCTAAACAGCTATCTCTATAAAAGTGGAAATATCTACACTGCTATCTGTATAAACATGGAAATATCCTCACTGCTATCTCTATGAACATTGATATATCTACACCGCTATCTCTATAAACATGGAAATATCTACACCGCCATCTCTATAAACATGTAAATATCTACACCGTCAGCTGTATAAACATGGAAATATCTGCACTGTCATCTATATAAACATGGAAATGCCTACACCGCTATCTGCATAAACATGGATATATCGGCACAGCCAGCTGTATAAACATGGAAATATCTACACATCCATCTGTATAAACCTGGAAATATCTGCACTGTCATCTATATAAACATGGAAATATCTACACCGCTATCTGTATAAACATGGAAATATCGGCACAGCCATCTGTATAAACATGGAAATATCTACAACGCTATCTGTATAAACATGGAAATATCTACACCGCTATGTGTATTAACGTGGAAATATCTCCATTGCTATCTATATAAACATGGACAAATCTCCACCACAATATGTATAAACATGAAAATATCTACACTTCTATCTCTATAAACATGGAAATATCTACACTGCCATCTGTACAAACATGGAAATATCTAAACAGTCATCTGTAGAAACATGGAAATATCTACACCGCTATCTCTATAAACATTGAAATAACTACACCGCTATCTCTATAAACATGGAAATATCTACACTGACATCTGTACAAACATGGAAATAGCTACACAGTCATCTGTAGAAACATGGAAATATCTACACCGCTATCTCTATAAACATGGAAATGACTACACCGCTATCTCTATAAACATGGAAATATCTACACCGCTATCTCCATCAACATGGAAATATACACACCGCCATCTCTTTAAACATGGAGGTATCTACAACACCATCTACATAAACAAGAAAATATCTACACTGCCATCTATATAAACATGGAAATATCTACACCGCCATCTCTATAAACATGGAAATATCTACACCGTCATCTGTATAAACATGGAAATATCTACACCGCGATCTGTATAAACGTGGAAATATCTACACCGCGATCTGTATAAACGTGGAAATATCTACACCGCGATCTGTATAAACATGGAAATATCTAAACCGCTATCTGTGTAAACATGGAAATATCTACACAGCTATCTCTATAAACATGGAAATATCTACACCGCCATCTGTATAAACATGGAAATACCTACAAAGTCATCTGTATAAACATGGAAATATCTACACAGCCATCTGTATAAACATGGAAATACCTACACAGCCATCTGTATAAACCTGGATATATCTGCACTGTCATCTATATAAACATGGAAATATCTACACCGCTATCTGTATAAACATGGAAATATCGGCACAGCCATCTGTATAAACATGGAAATATCTACAACGCTATCTGTATAAACATGGAAATATCTACACCGCTATGTGTATTAACGTGGAAATATCTCCATTGCTATCTGTATAAACATGGACAAATCTCCACCGCAATATGTATAAACATGAAAATATCTACACTTCTATCTCTATAAACATGGAAATATCTACACTGCCATCTGTACAAACATGGAAATATCTACACAGTCATCTGTAGAAACATGGAAATATCTACACCGCTATCTCTATAAACATGGAAATAACTACACTGCTATCTCTATAAACATGGAAATATCTACACTGCCATCTGTACAAACATGGAAATAGCTACACAGTCATCTGTAGAAACATGGAAATATCTACACCGCTATCTCTATAAACATGGAAATGACTACACCGCTATCTCTATAAACATGGAAATATCTACACCGCTATCTCCATCAACATGGAAATATACACACCGCCATCTCTTTAAACATGGAGGTATCTACAACGCCATCTACATAAACAAGAAAATATCTACACTGCCATCTATATAAACATGGAAATATCTACACCGCCATCTCTATAAACATGGAAATATCTACACCGTCATCTGTATAAACATGGAAATATCTACACCGCGATCTGTAAAAACATGGAAATATCTACACCGCGATCTGTATAAACATGGAAATATCTACATCGCGATCTGTATAAACATGGAAATATCTAAACCGCTATCTGTGTAAACATGGAAATATCTACACAGCTATCTCTACAAACATGGAAATATCTACACCGCCATCTGTATAAACATGGAAATACCTACAAAGTCATCTGTATAAACATGGAAATATCTACACAGCCATCTGTATAAACATGGAAATATCTACACAGCCATCTGTATAAACCTGGAAATATCTGCACTGTCATCTATATAAACATGGAAATATCTATACCGCTATCTGTATAAACATGGAAATATCTAAACCGCTATCTGTGTAAACATGGAAATATCTACACAGCTATCTCTATAAACATGGAAATATCTACACCGCCATCTGTATAAACATGGAAATACCTACAAATTCATCTGTATAAACATGGAAATATCTACACAGCCATCTGTATAAACATGGAAATATCTACACAGCCATTTGTATAAACCTGGAAATATCTGCACTGTCATCTATATAAACATGGAAATATCTACAGAGAACTCTGTATAAACATGGAAATATCGGCACAGCCATCTCTATAAACATGGAAATATCTACAAAGCTATCTGTATCAACATGGAAATATCTACACCGCTATGTGTATTAACGAGGAAATATCTCCATTGCTATCTGTATAAACATGGACAAATCTCCACCACAATATGTATAAACATGAAAATATCTACACTTCTATCTCTATAAACATGGAAATATCTACACTGCCATCTGTACAAACATGGAAATATCTACACAGTCATCTGTAGAAACATGGAAATATCTCCACCGCTATCTCTATAAACATGGAAATAACTACACTGCTATCTCTATAAACATGGAAATATCCACACCGCTATCTCCATCAACATGGAAATATACACACCGCCATCTATTTAAACATGGAAGTTTCTACAACGCCATCTACATAAACAAGAAAATATCTACACTGCCATCTCCATAAACATGGAAATATCTACACCTCCATCTCTATAAACTTGGAAATATCTACACTGCCATTTGTAGAAAGATGGAAATATCTACACCGCCATCTGTATAAACGTGGAAATATCTACACCGCTATCTGTATAAACAAGGAAATATCTACACCGCAATCTGTATAAACATGGAAATATCTACACCGCTCTCTTTATAAATATGAAATATCTAAACCGCTATCTCTATAAAAGTGGAAATATCTACACTGCTATCTGTATAAACATGGAAATATCCTCACTGCTATCTCTATGAACATTGATATATCTACACCGCTATCTCTATAAACATGGAAATAACTACACTGCTATCTCTATAAACATGGAAATAACTGCACTGCTATCTCTATAAACATGGAAATATCCACACCGCTATCTCCATCAACATGGAAATATGCACACCGCCATCTCTTTAAACATGGAGGTATCTACAACGCCATCTACATAAACAAGAAAATATCTACACTGCCATCTATATAAACATGGAAATATCTACACCGCCATCTCTATAAACATGGAAATATCTACACTGCCATTTGTAGAAAGGTGGAAATATCTACACCGCCATCTGTATAAACGTGGAAATATCTACACCGCTATCTGTATAAACATGGAAATATCTACACTGCAATCTGTATAAACATGGAAATATCTACACCACTCTCTGTATAAATATGAAATATCTAAACAGCTATCTCTATAAAAGTGGAAATATCTACACTGCTATCTGTATAAACATGGAAATATCCTCACTGCTATCTCTATGAACATTGATATATCTACACCGCTATCTCTATAAACATGGAAATATCTACACCGCCATCTCTATAAACATGTAAATATCTACACCGTCAGCTGTATAAACATGGAAATATCTACACCGTGACCTGTATAAACATGGAAATATCTACACCGCGATCTGTATAAACATGGAAATATCTACACCGCGATCTGTATAAACATGGAAATATCTAAACTGCTATCTGTGTAAACATGGAAATATCTACACAGCTATCTCTATAAACATGGAAATATCTACACCGCCATCTGTATAAACATGGAAATACCTACAAAGTCATCTGTATAAACATGGAAATACCTACACAGCCATCTGTATAAACCTGGAAATATCTACACAGCCATCTGTATAAACCTGGAATTATCTGCACTGTCATCTATATAAACATGGAAATACCTACACCGCTATCTGCATAAACATGGAAATATCGGCACAGCCATCTGTATAAACATGGAAATATCTACACATCCATCTGTATAAACCTGGAAATATCTGCACTGTCATCTATATAAACATGGAAATATCTACACCGCTATCTGTATAAACATGGAAATATCGGCACAGCCATCTGTATAAACATGGAAATATCTACAACGCTATCTGTATAAACATGGAAATATCTACACCGCTATGTGTATTAACGTGGAAATATCTCCATTGCTATCTGTATAAACATGGACAAATCTCCACCGCAATATGTATAAACATGAAAATATCTACACTTCTATCTCTATAAACATGGAAATATCTACACTGCCATCTGTACAAACATGGAAATATCTACACAGTCATCTGTAGAAACATGGAAATATCTACACCGCTATCTCTATAAACATGGAAATAACTACACCGCTATCTCTATAAACATGGAAATATCTACACTGACATCTGTACAAACATGGAAATAGCTACACAGTCATCTGTAGAAACATGGAAATATCTACACCGCTATCTCTATAAACATGGAAATGACTACACCGCTATCTCTATAAACATGGAAATATCTACACCGCTATCTCCATCAACATGGAAATATACACACCGCCATCTCTTTAAACATGGAGGTATCTACAACGCCATCTACATAAACAAGAAAATATCTACACTGCCATCTATATAAACATGGAAATATCTACACCGCCATCTCTATAAACATGGAAATATCTACACCGTCATCTGTATAAACATGGAAATATCTACACCGCGATCTGTATAAACGTGGAAATATCTACACCGCGATCTGTATAAACGTGGAAATATCTACACCGAGATCTGTATAAACATGGAAATATCTAAACCGCTATCTGTGTAAACATGGAAATATCTACACAGCTATCTCTATAAACATGGAAATATCTACACCGCCATCTGTATAAACATGGAAATACCTACAAAGTCATCTGTATAAACATGGAAATATCTACACAGCCATCTGTATAAACATGGAAATACCTACACAGCCATCTGTATAAACCTGGATATATCTGCACTGTCATCTATATAAACATGGAAATATCTACACCGCTATCTGTATAAACATGGAAATATCGCCACAGCCATCTGTATAAACATGGAAATATCTACAACGCTATCTGTATAAACATGGAAATATCTACACCGCTATGTGTATTAACGTGGAAATATCTCCATTGCTATCTGTATAAACATGGACAAATCTCCACCGCAATATGTATAAACATGAAAATATCTACACTTCTATCTCTATAAACATGGAAATATCTACACTGCCATCTGTACAAACATGGAATTATCTACACAGTGATCTGTAGAAACATGGAAATATCTACACCGCTATCTCTATAAACATGGAAATAACTACACCGCTATCTCTATAAACATGGAAATATCTACACTGCCATCTGTACAAACATGGAAATAGCTACACAGTCATCTGTAGAAACATGGAAATATCTACACCGCTATCTCTATAAACATGGAAATGACTACACCGCTATCTCTATAAACATGGAAATATCTACACCGCTATCTCCATCAACATGGAAATATACACACCGCCATCTCTTTAAACATGGAGGTATCTACAACGCCATCTACATAAACAAGAAAATATCTACACTGCCATCTATATAAACATGGAAATATCTACACCGCCATCTCTATAAACATGGAAATATCTACACCGTCATCTGTATAAACATGGAAATATCTACACCGCGATCTGTATAAACGTGGAAATATCTACACCGCGATCTGTATAAACGTGGAAATATCAACACCACGATCTGTATAAACATGGAAATATCTAAACCGCTATCTGTGTAAACATGGAAATATCTACACAGCTATCTCTATAAACATGGAAATATCTACACCGCCATCTGTATAAACATGGAAATACCTACAAAGTCATCTGTATAAACATGGAAATATCTACACAGCCATCTGTATAAACATGGAAATACCTACACAGCCATCTGTATAAACCTGGATATATCTGCACTGTCATCTATATAAACATGGAAATATCTACACCGCTATCTGTATAAACATGGAAATATCGGCACAGCCATCTGTATAAACATGGAAATATCTACAACGCTATCTGTATAAACATGGAAATATCTACACCGCTATGTGTATTAACGTGGAAATATCTCCATTGCTATCTGTATAAACATGGACAAATCTCCACCGCAATATGTATAAACATGAAAATATCTACACTTCTATCTCTATAAACATGGAAATATCTACACTGCCATCTGTACAAACATGGAAATATCTACACAGTCATCTGTAGAAACATGGAAATATCTACACCGCTATCTCTATAAACATGGAAATAACTACACCGCTATCTCTATAAACATGGAAATATCTACACTGCCATCTGTACAAACATGGAAATAGCTACACAGTCATCTGTAGAAACATGGAAATATCTACACCGCTATCTCTATAAACATGGAAATGACTACACCGCTATCTCTATAAACATGGAAATATCTACACCGCTATCTCCATCAACATGGAAATATACACACCGCCATCTCTTTAAACATGGAGGTATCTACAACGCCATCTACATAAACAAGAAAATATCTACACTGCCATCTATATAAACATGGAAATATCTACACCGCCATCTCTATAAACATGGAAATATCTACACCGTCATCTGTATAAACATGGAAATATCTACACCGCGATCTGTAAAAACATGGAAATATCTACACCGCGATCTGTATAAACATGGAAATATCTACATCGCGATCTGTATAAACATGGAAATATCTAAACCGCTATCTGTGTAAACATGGAAATATCTACACAGCTATCTCTACAAACATGGAAATATCTACACCGCCATCTGTATAAACATGGAAATACCTACAAATTCATCTGTATAAACATGGAAATATCTACACAGCCATCTGTATAAACATGGAAATATCTACACAGCCATTTGTATAAACCTGGAAATATCTGCACTGTCATCTATATAAACATGGAAATATCTACAGAGAACTCTGTATAAACATGGAAATATCGGCACAGCCATCTCTATAAACATGGAAATATCTACGAAACTATCTGTATCAAAATGGAAATATCTACACCGCTATGTGTATTAACGAGGAAATATCTCCATTGCTATCTGTATAAACATGGACAAATCTCCACCACAATATGTATAAACATGAAAATATCTACACTTCTATCTCTATAAACATGGAAATATCTACACTGCCATCTGTACAAACATGGAAATATCTACACAGTCATCTGTAGAAACATGGAAATATCTACACCGCTATCTCTATAAACATGGAAATAACTACACTGCTATCTCTATAAACATGGAAATATCCACACCGCTATCTCCATCAACATGGAAATATACACACCGCCATCTATTTAAACATGGAGGTTTCTACAACGCCATCTACATAAACAAGAAAATATCTACACTGCCATCTCCATAAACATGGAAATATCTACACCTCCATCTCTATAAACTTGGAAATATCTACACTGCCATTTGTAGAAAGATGGAAATATCTACACCGCCATCTGTATAAACGTGGAAATATCTACACCGCTATCTGTATAAACATGGAAATATCTACACCGCAATCTGTATAAACATGGAAATATCTACACCGCTCTCTTTATAAATATGAAATATCTAAACCGCTATCTCTATAAAAGTGGAAATATCTACACTGCTATCTGTATAAACATGGAAATATCCTCACTGCTATCTCTATGAACATTGATATATCTACACCGCTATCTCTATAAACATGGAAATAACTACACTGCTATCTCTATAAACATGGAAATAACTGCACTGCTATCTCTATAAACATGGAAATATCCACACCGCTATCTCCATCAACATGGAAATATACACACCGCCATCTCTTTAAACATGGAGGTATCTACAACGCCATCTACATAAACAAGAAAATATCTACACTGCAATCTATATAAACATGGAAATATCTACACCGCCATCTCTATAAACATGGAAATATCTACACTGCCATTTGTAGAAAGGTGGAAATATCTACACCGCCATCTGTATAAACGTGGAAATATCTACACCGCTATCTGTATAAACATGGAAATATCTACACTGCAATCTGTATAAACATGGAAATATCTACACCACTCTCTGTATAAATATGAAATATCTAAACAGCTATCTCTATAAAAGTGGAAATATCTACACTGCTATCTGTATAAACATGGAAATATCCTCACTGCTATCTCTATGAACATTGATATATCTACACCGCTATCTCTATAAACATGGAAATATCTACACCGCCATCTCTATAAACATGTAAATATCTACACCGTCAGCTGTATAAACATGGAAATATCTACACCGTGACCTGTATAAACATGGAAATATCTACACCGCGATCTGTATAAACATGGAAATATCTACACCGCGATCTGTATAAACATGGAAATATCTAAACTGCTATCTGTGTAAACATGGAAATATCTACACAGCTATCTCTATAAACATGGAAATATCTACACCGCCATCTGTATAAACATGGAAATACCTACAAAGTCATCTGTATAAACATGGAAATACCTACACAGCCATCTGTATAAACCTGGAAATATCTACACAGCCATCTGTATAAACCTGGAAATATCTGCACTGTCATCTATATAAACATGGAAATACCTACACCGCTATCTGCATAAACATGGAAATATCGGCACAGCCATCTGTATAAACATGGAAATATCTACACATCCATCTGTATAAACATGGAAATACCTACACAGCCATCTGTATAAACCTGGATATATCTGCACTGTCATCTATATAAACATGGAAATATCTACACCGCTATCTGTATAAACATGGAAATATCGCCACAGCCATCTGTATAAACATGGAAATATCTACAACGCTATCTGTATAAACATGGAAATATCTACACCGCTATGTGTATTAACGTGGAAATATCTCCATTGCTATCTGTATAAACATGGACAAATCTCCACCGCAATATGTATAAACATGAAAATATCTACACTTCTATCTCTATAAACATGGAAATATCTACACTGCCATCTGTACAAACATGGAATTATCTACACAGTGATCTGTAGAAACATGGAAATATCTACACCGCTATCTCTATAAACATGGAAATAACTACACCGCTATCTCTATAAACATGGAAATATCTACACTGCCATCTGTAGAAACATGGAAATAGCTACACAGTCATCTGTAGAAACATGGAAATATCTACACCGCTATCTCTATAAACATGGAAATGACTACACCGCTATCTCTATAAACATGGAAATATCTACACCGCTATCTCCATCAACATGGAAATATACACACCGCCATCTCTTTAAACATGGAGGTATCTACAACGCCATCTACATAAACAAGAAAATATCTACACTGCCATCTATATAAACATGGAAATATCTACACCGCCATCTCTATAAACATGGAAATATCTACACCGTCATCTGTATAAACATGGAAATATCTACACCGCGATCTGTATAAACGTGGAAATATCTACACCGCGATCTGTATAAACGTGGAAATATCAACACCACGATCTGTATAAACATGGAAATATCTAAACCGCTATCTGTGTAAACATGGAAATATCTACACAGCTATCTCTATAAACATGGAAATATCTACACCGCCATCTGTATAAACATGGAAATACCTACAAAGTCATCTGTATAAACATGGAAATATCTACACAGCCATCTGTATAAACATGGAAATACCTACACAGCCATCTGTATAAACCTGGATATATCTGCACTGTCATCTATATAAACATGGAAATATCTACACCGCTATCTGTATAAACATGGAAATATCGGCACAGCCATCTGTATAAACATGGAAATATCTACAACGCTATCTGTATAAACATGGAAATATCTACACCGCTATGTGTATTAACGTGGAAATATCTCCATTGCTATCTGTATAAACATGGACAAATCTCCACCGCAATATGTATAAACATGAAAATATCTACACTTCTATCTCTATAAACATGGAAATATCTACACTGCCATCTGTACAAACATGGAAATATCTACACAGTCATCTGTAGAAACATGGAAATATCTACACCGCTATCTCTATAAACATGGAAATAACTACACCGCTATCTCTATAAACATGGAAATATCTACACTGCCATCTGTACAAACATGGAAATAGCTACACAGTCATCTGTAGAAACATGGAAATATCTACACCGCTATCTCTATAAACATGGAAATGACTACACCGCTATCTCTATAAACATGGAAATATCTACACCGCTATCTCCATCAACATGGAAATATACACACCGCCATCTCTTTAAACATGGAGGTATCTACAACGCCATCTACATAAACAAGAAAATATCTACACTGCCATCTATATAAACATGGAAATATCTACACCGCCATCTCTATAAACATGGAAATATCTACACCGTCATCTGTATAAACATGGAAATATCTACACCGCGATCTGTAAAAACATGGAAATATCTACACCGCGATCTGTATAAACATGGAAATATCTACATCGCGATCTGTATAAACATGGAAATATCTAAACCGCTATCTGTGTAAACATGGAAATATCTACACAGCTATCTCTACAAACATGGAAATATCTACACCGCCATCTGTATAAACATGGAAATACCTACAAATTCATCTGTATAAACATGGAAATATCTACACAGCCATCTGTATAAACATGGAAATATCTACACAGCCATTTGTATAAACCTGGAAATATCTGCACTGTCATCTATATAAACATGGAAATATCTACAGAGAACTCTGTATAAACATGGAAATATCGGCACAGCCATCTCTATAAACATGGAAATATCTACAAAACTATCTGTATCAAAATGGAAATATCTACACCGCTATGTGTATTAACGAGGAAATATCTCCATTGCTATCTGTATAAACATGGACAAATCTCCACCACAATATGTATAAACATGAAAATATCTACACTTCTATCTCTATAAACATGGAAATATCTACACTGCCATCTGTACAAACATGGAAATATCTACACAGTCATCTGTAGAAACATGGAAATATCTACACCGCTATCTCTATAAACATGGAAATAACTACACTGCTATCTCTATAAACATGGAAATATCCACACCGCTATCTCCATCAACATGGAAATATACACACCGCCATCTATTTAAACATGGAGGTTTCTACAACGCCATCTACATAAACAAGAAAATATCTACACTGCCATCTCCATAAACATGGAAATATCTACACCTCCATCTCTATAAACTTGGAAATATCTACACTGCCATTTGTAGAAAGATGGAAATATCTACACCGCCATCTGTATAAACGTGGAAATATCTACACCGCTATCTGTATAAACATGGAAATATCTACACCGCAATCTGTATAAACATGGAAATATCTACACCGCTCTCTTTATAAATATGAAATATCTAAACCGCTATCTCTATAAAAGTGGAAATATCTACACTGCTATCTGTATAAACATGGAAATATCCTCACTGCTATCTCTATGAACATTGATATATCTACACCGCTATCTCTATAAACATGGAAATAACTACACTGCTATCTCTATAAACATGGAAATAACTGCACTGCTATCTCTATAAACATGGAAATATCCACACCGCTATCTCCATCAACATGGAAATATACACACCGCCATCTCTTTAAACATGGAGGTATCTACAACGCCATCTACATAAACAAGAAAATATCTACACTGCAATCTATATAAACATGGAAATATCTACACCGCCATCTCTATAAACATGGAAATATCTACACTGCCATTTGTAGAAAGGTGGAAATATCTACACCGCCATCTGTATAAACGTGGAAATATCTACACCGCTATCTGTATAAACATGGAAATATCTACACTGCAATCTGTATAAACATGGAAATATCTACACCACTCTCTGTATAAATATGAAATATCTAAACAGCTATCTCTATAAAAGTGGAAATATCTACACTGCTATCTGTATAAACATGGAAATATCCTCACTGCTATCTCTATGAACATTGATATATCTACACCGCTATCTCTATAAACATGGAAATATCTACACCGCCATCTCTATAAACATGTAAATATCTACACCGTCAGCTGTATAAACATGGAAATATCTACACCGTGACCTGTATAAACATGGAAATATCTACACCGCGATCTGTATAAACATGGAAATATCTACACCGCGATCTGTATAAACATGGAAATATCTAAACTGCTATCTGTGTAAACATGGAAATATCTACACAGCTATCTCTATAAACATGGAAATATCTACACCGCCATCTGTATAAACATGGAAATACCTACAAAGTCATCTGTATAAACATGGAAATACCTACACAGCCATCTGTATAAACCTGGAAATATCTACACAGCCATCTGTATAAACCTGGAAATATCTGCACTGTCATCTATATAAACATGGAAATACCTACACCGCTATCTGCATAAACATGGAAATATCGGCACAGCCATCTGTATAAACATGGAAATATCTACACATCCATCTGTATAAACCTGGAAATATCTGCACTGTCATCTATATAAACATGGAAATATCTACACCGCTATCTGTATAAACATGGAAATATCGGCACAGCCATCTGTATAAACATGGAAATATCTACAACGCTATCTGTATAAACATGGAAATATCTACACCGCTATGTGTATTAACGTGGAAATATCTCCATTGCTATCTGTATAAACATGGACAAATCTCCACCGCAATATGTATAAACATGAAAATATCTACACTTCTATCTCTATAAACATGGAAATATCTACACTGCCATCTGTACAAACATGGAAATATCTACACAGTCATCTGTAGAAACATGGAAATATCTACACCGCTATCTCTATAAACATGGAAATAACTACACCGCTATCTCTATAAACATGGAAATATCTACACTGACATCTGTACAAACATGGAAATAGCTACACAGTCATCTGTAGAAACATGGAAATATCTACACCGCTATCTCTATAAACATGGAAATGACTACACCGCTATCTCTATAAACACGGAAATATCTACACCGCTATCTCCATCAACATGGAAATATACACACCGCCATCTCTTTAAACATGGAGGTATCTACAACGCCATCTACATAAACAAGAAAATATCTACACTGCCATCTATATAAACATGGAAATATCTACACCGCCATCTCTATAAACATGGAAATATCTACACAGTCATCTGTATAAACATGGAAATATCTACACCGCGATCTGTATAAACGTGGAAATATCTACACCGCGATCTGTATAAACGTGGAAATATCTACACCGCGATCTGTATAAACATGGAAATATCTAAACCGCTATCTGTGTAAACATGGAAATATCTACACAGCTATCTCTATAAACATGGAAATATCTACACCGCCATCTGTATAAACATGGAAATACCTACAAAGTCATCTGTATAAACATGGAAATATCTACACAGCCATCTGTATAAACATGGAAATACCTACACAGCCATCTGTATAAACCTGGATATATCTGCACTGTCATCTATATAAACATGGAAATATCTACACCGCTATCTGTATAAACATGGAAATATCGCCACAGCCATCTGTATAAACATGGAAATATCTACAACGCTATCTGTATAAACATGGAAATATCTACACCGCTATGTGTATTAACGTGGAAATATCTCCATTGCTATCTGTATAAACATGGACAAATCTCCACCGCAATATGTATAAACATGAAAATATCTACACTTCTATCTCTATAAACATGGAAATATCTACACTGCCATCTGTACAAACATGGAAATATCTACACAGTGATCTGTAGAAACATGGAAATATCTACACCGCTATCTCTATAAACATGGAAATAACTACACCGCTATCTCTATAAACATGGAAATATCTACACTGCCATCTGTACAAACATGGAAATAGCTACACAGTCATCTGTAGAAACATGGAAATATCTACACCGCTATCTCTATAAACATGGAAATGACTACACCGCTATCTCTATAAACATGGAAATATCTACACCGCTATCTCCATTAACATGGAAATATACACACCGCCATCTCTTTAAACATGGAGGTATCTACAACGCCATCTACATAAACAAGAAAATATCTACACTGCCATCTATATAAACATGGAAATATCTACACCGCCATCTCTATAAACATGGAAATATCTACACCGTCATCTGTATAAACATGGAAATATCTACACCGCGATCTGTATAAACGTGGAAATATCTACACCGCGATCTGTATAAACGTGGAAATATCAACACCACGATCTGTATAAACATGGAAATATCTAAACCGCTATCTGTGTAAACATGGAAATATCTACACAGCTATCTCTATAAACATGGAAATATCTACACCGCCATCTGTATAAACATGGAAATACCTACAAAGTCATCTGTATAAACATGGAAATATCTACACAGCCATCTGTATAAAAATGGAAATACCTACACAGCCATCTGTATAAACCTGGATATATCTGCACTGTCATCTATATAAACATGGAAATATCTACACCGCTATCTGTATAAACATGGAAATATCGGCACAGCCATCTGTATAAACATGGAAATATCTACAACGCTATCTGTATAAACATGGAAATATCTACACCGCTATGTGTATTAACGTGGAAATATCTCCATTGCTATCTGTATAAACATGGACAAATCTCCACCGCAATATGTATAAACATGAAAATATCTACACTTCTATCTCTATAAACATGGAAATATCTACACTGCCATCTGTACAAACATGGAAATATCTACACAGTCATCTGTAGAAACATGGAAATATCTACACCGCTATCTCTATAAACATGGAAATAACTACACCGCTATCTCTATAAACATGGAAATATCTACACTGCCATCTGTACAAACATGGAAATAGCTACACAGTCATCTGTAGAAACATGGAAATATCTACACCGCTATCTCTATAAACATGGAAATGACTACACCGCTATCTCTATAAACATGGAAATATCTACACCGCTATCTCCATCAACATGGAAATATACACACCGCCATCTCTTTAAACATGGAGGTATCTACAACGCCATCTACATAAACAAGAAAATATCTACACTGCCATCTATATAAACATGGAAATATCTACACCGCCATCTCTATAAACATGGAAATATCTACACCGTCATCTGTATAAACATGGAAATATCTACACCGCGATCTGTAAAAACATGGAAATATCTACACCGCGATCTGTATAAACATGGAAATATCTACATCGCGATCTGTATAAACATGGAAATATCTAAACCGCTATCTGTGTAAACATGGAAATATCTACACAGCTATCTCTACAAACATGGAAATATCTACACCGCCATCTGTATAAACATGGAAATACCTACAAATTCATCTGTATAAACATGGAAATATCTACACAGCCATCTGTATAAACATGGAAATATCTACACAGCCATTTGTATAAACCTGGAAATATCTGCACTGTCATCTATATAAACATGGAAATATCTACAGAGAACTCTGTATAAACATGGAAATATCGGCACAGCCATCTCTATAAACATGGAAATATCTACAAAGCTATCTGTATCAACATGGAAATATCTACACCGCTATGTGTATTAACGAGGAAATATCTCCATTGCTATCTGTATAAACATGGACAAATCTCCACCACAATATGTATAAACATGATAATATCTACACTTCTATCTCTATAAACATGGAAATATCTACACTGCCATCTGTACAAACATGGAAATATCTACACAGTCATCTGTAGAAACATGGAAATATCTACACCGCTATCTCTATAAACATGGAAATAACTACACTGCTATCTCTATAAACATGGAAATATCCACACCGCTATCTCCATCAACATGGAAATATACACACCGCCATCTATTTAAACATGGAGGTTTCTACAACGCCATCTACATAAACAAGAAAATATCTACACTGCCATCTCCATAAACATGGAAATATCTACACCTCCATCTCTATAAACTTGGAAATATCTACACTGCCATTTGTAGAAAGATGGAAATATCTACACCGCCATCTGTATAAACGTGGAAATATCTACACCGCTATCTGTATAAACATGGAAATATCTACACCGCAATCTGTATAAACATGGAAATATCTACACCGCTCTCTTTATAAATATGAAATATCTAAACCGCTATCTCTATAAAAGTGGAAATATCTACACTGCTATCTGTATAAACATGGAAATATCCTCACTGCTATCTCTATGAACATTGATATATCTACACCGCTATCTCTATAAACATGGAAATAACTACACTGCTATCTCTATAAACATGGAAATAACTGCACTGCTATCTCTATAAACATGGAAATATCCACACCGCTATCTCCATCAACATGGAAATATACACACCGCCATCTCTTTAAACATGGAGGTATCTACAACGCCATCTACATAAACAAGAAAATATCTACACTGCCATCTATATAAACATGGAAATATCTACACCGCCATCTCTATAAACATGGAAATATCTACACAGTCATCTGTATAAACATGGAAATATCTACACCGCGATCTGTATAAACGTGGAAATATCTACACCGCGATCTGTATAAACGTGGAAATATCTACACCGCGATCTGTATAAACATGGAAATATCTAAACCGCTATCTGTGTAAACATGGAAATATCTACACAGCTATCTCTATAAACATGGAAATATCTACACCGCCATCTGTATAAACATGGAAATACCTACAAAGTCATCTGTATAAACATGGAAATATCTACACAGCCATCTGTATAAACATGGAAATACCTACACAGCCATCTGTATAAACCTGGATATATCTGCACTGTCATCTATATAAACATGGAAATACCTACACCGCTATCTGTATAAACATGGAAATATCGCCACAGCCATCTGTATAAACATGGAAATATCTACAACGCTATCTGTATAAACATGGAAATATCTACACCGCTATGTGTATTAACGTGGAAATATCTCCATTGCTATCTGTATAAACATGGACAAATCTCCACCGCAATATGTATAAACATGAAAATATCTACACTTCTATCTCTATAAACATGGAAATATCTACACTGCCATCTGTACAAACATGGAAATATCTACACAGTGATCTGTAGAAACATGGAAATATCTACACCGCTATCTCTATAAACATGGAAATAACTACACCGCTATCTCTATAAACATGGAAATATCTACACTGCCATCTGTACAAACATGGAAATAGCTACACAGTCATCTGTAGAAACATGGAAATATCTACACCGCTATCTCTATAAACATGGAAATGACTACACCGCTATCTCTATAAACATGGAAATATCTACACCGCTATCTCCATTAACATGGAAATATACACACCGCCATCTCTTTAAACATGGAGGTATCTACAACGCCATCTACATAAACAAGAAAATATCTACACTGCCATCTATATAAACATGGAAATATCTACACCGCCATCTCTATAAACATGGAAATATCTACACCGTCATCTGTATAAACATGGAAATATCTACACCGCGATCTGTATAAACGTGGAAATATCTACACCGCGATCTGTATAAACGTGGAAATATCAACACCACGATCTGTATAAACATGGAAATATCTAAACCGCTATCTGTGTAAACATGGAAATATCTACACAGCTATCTCTATAAACATGGAAATATCTACACCGCCATCTGTATAAACATGGAAATACCTACAAAGTCATCTGTATAAACATGGAAATATCTACACAGCCATCTGTATAAACATGGAAATACCTACACAGCCATCTGTATAAACCTGGATATATCTGCACTGTCATCTATATAAACATGGAAATATCTACACCGCTATCTGTATAAACATGGAAATATCGGCACAGCCATCTGTATAAACATGGAAATATCTACAACGCTATCTGTATAAACATGGAAATATCTACACCGCTATGTGTATTAACGTGGAAATATCTCCATTGCTATCTGTATAAACATGGACAAATCTCCACCGCAATATGTATAAACATGAAAATATCTACACTTCTATCTCTATAAACATGGAAATATCTACACTGCCATCTGTACAAACATGGAAATATCTACACAGTCATCTGTAGAAACATGGAAATATCTACACCGCTATCTCTATAAACATGGAAATAACTACACCGCTATCTCTATAAACATGGAAATATCTACACTGCCATCTGTACAAACATGGAAATAGCTACACAGTCATCTGTAGAAACATGGAAATATCTACACCGCTATCTCTATAAACATGGAAATGACTACACCGCTATCTCTATAAACATGGAAATATCTACACCGCTATCTCCATCAACATGGAAATATACACACCGCCATCTCTTTAAACATGGAGGTATCTACAACGCCATCTACATAAACAAGAAAATGTCTACACTGCCATCTATATAAACATGGAAATATCTACACCGCCATCTCTATAAACATGGAAATATCTACACCGTCATCTGTATAAACATGGAAATATCTACACCGCGATCTGTAAAAACATGGAAATATCTACACCGCGATCTGTATAAACATGGAAATATCTACATCGCGATCTGTATAAACATGGAAATATCTAAACCGCTATCTGTGTAAACATGGAAATATCTACACAGCTATCTCTACAAACATGGAAATATCTACACCGCCATCTGTATAAACATGGAAATACCTACAAATTCATCTGTATAAACATGGAAATATCTACACAGCCATCTGTATAAACATGGAAATATCTACACAGCCATTTGTATAAACCTGGAAATATCTGCACTGTCATCTATATAAACATGGAAATATCTACAGAGAACTCTGTATAAACATGGAAATATCGGCACAGCCATCTCTATAAACATGGAAATATCTACAAAGCTATCTGTATCAACATGGAAATATCTACACCGCTATGTGTATTAACGAGGAAATATCTCCATTGCTATCTGTATAAACATGGACAAATCTCCACCACAATATGTATAAACATGATAATATCTACACTTCTATCTCTATAAACATGGAAATATCTACACTGCCATCTGTACAAACATGGAAATATCTACACAGTCATCTGTAGAAACATGGAAATATCTACACCGCTATCTCTATAAACATGGAAATAACTACACTGCTATCTCTATAAACATGGAAATATCCACACCGCTATCTCCATCAACATGGAAATATACACACCGCCATCTATTTAAACATGGAGGTTTCTACAACGCCATCTACATAAACAAGAAAATATCTACACTGCCATCTCCATAAACATGGAAATATCTACACCTCCATCTCTATAAACTTGGAAATATCTACACTGCCATTTGTAGAAAGATGGAAATATCTACACCGCCATCTGTATAAACGTGGAAATATCTACACCGCTATCTGTATAAACATGGAAATATCTACACCGCAATCTGTATAAACATGGAAATATCTACACCGCTCTCTTTATAAATATGAAATATCTAAACCGCTATCTCTATAAAAGTGGAAATATCTACACTGCTATCTGTATAAACATGGAAATATCCTCACTGCTATCTCTATGAACATTGATATATCTACACCGCTATCTCTATAAACATGGAAATAACTACACTGCTATCTCTATAAACATGGAAATAACTGCACTGCTATCTCTATAAACATGGAAATATCCACACCGCTATCTCCATCAACATGGAAATATACACACCGCCATCTCTTTAAACATGGAGGTATCTACAACGCCATCTACATAAACAAGAAAATATCTACACTGCCATCTATATAAACATGGAAATATCTACACCGCCATCTCTATAAACATGGAAATATCTACACTGCCATTTGTAGAAAGGTGGAAATATCTACACCGCCATCTGTATAAACGTGGAAATATCTACACCGCTATCTGTATAAACATGGAAATATCTACACTGCAATCTGTATAAACATGGAAATATCTACACCACTCTCTGTATAAATATGAAATATCTAAACAGCTATCTCTATAAAAGTGGAAATATCTACACTGCTATCTGTATAAACATGGAAATATCCTCACTCCTATCTCTATGAACATTGATATATCTACACCGCTATCTCTATAAACATGGAAATATCTACACCGCCATCTCTATAAACATGTAAATATCTACACCGTCAGCTGTATAAACATGGAAATATCTACACCGTGACCTGTATAAACATGGAAATATCTACACCGCGATCTGTATAAACATGGAAATATCTACACCGCGATCTGTATAAACATGGAAATATCTAAACTGCTATCTGTGTAAACATGGAAATATCTACACAGCTATCTCTATAAACATGGAAATATCTACACCGCCATCTGTATAAACATGGAAATACCTACAAAGTCATCTGTATAAACATGGAAATACCTACACAGCCATCTGTATAAACCTGGAAATATCTACACAGCCATCTGTATAAACCTGGAAATATCTGCACTGTCATCTATATAAACATGGAAATACCTACACCGCTATCTGCATAAACATGGAAATATCGGCACAGCCATCTGTATAAACATGGAAATATCTACACATCCATCTGTATAAACCTGGAAATATCTGCACTGTCATCTATATAAACATGGAAATATCTACACCGCTATCTGTATAAACATGGAAATATCGGCACAGCCATCTGTATAAACATGGAAATATCTACAACGCTATCTGTATAAACATGGAAATATCTACACCGCTATGTGTATTAACGTGGAAATATCTCCATTGCTATCTGTATAAACATGGACAAATCTCCACCGCAATATGTATAAACATGAAAATATCTACACTTCTATCTCTATAAACATGGAAATATCTACACTGCCATCTGTACAAACATGGAAATATCTACACAGTCATCTGTAGAAACATGGAAATATCTACACCGCTATCTCTATAAACATGGAAATAACTACACCGCTATCTCTATAAACATGGAAATATCTACACTGCCATCTGTACAAACATGGAAATAGCTACACAGTCATCTGTAGAAACATGGAAATATCTACACCGCTATCTCTATAAACATGGAAATGACTACACCGCTATCTCTATAAACATGGAAATATCTACACCGCTATCTCCATCAACATGGAAATATACACACCGCCATCTCTTTAAACATGGAGGTATCTACAACGCCATCTACATAAACAAGAAAATATCTACACTGCCATCTATATAAACATGGAAATATCTACACCGCCATCTCTATCAACATGGAAATATCTACACCGTCATCTGTATAAACATGGAAATATCTTCACCGCGATCTGTATAAACGTGGAAATATCTACACCGCGATCTGTATAAACATGGAAATATCTACACCGCGATCTGTATAAACATAGAAATATCTAAACCGCTATCTGTGTAAACATGGAAATATCTACACAGCTATCTCTATAAACATGGAAATATCTACACCGCCATCTGTATAAACATGGAAATACCTACAAAGTCATCTGTATAAACATGGAAATATCTACACAGCCATCAGTATAAACATGGAAATATCTACACAGCCATCTGTATAAACCTGGAAATATCTGCACTGTCATCTATATAAACATGGAAATATCTACAGAGAACTCTGTATAAACATGGAAATATCGGCACAGCCATCTCTATAAACATGGAAATATCTACAACGCTATCTGTATAATCATGGAAATATCTACACCGCTATGTGTATTAACGTGGAAATATCTCCATTGCTATCTGTATAAACATGGACAAATCTCCACCACAATATGTATAAACATGAAAATATCTACACTTCTATCTCTATAAACATGGAAATATCTACACTGCCATCTGTACAAACATGGAAATATCTACACAGTCATCTGTAGAAACATGGAAATATCTACACTGCTATCTCTATAAACATGGAAATAACTACACTGCTATCTCTATAAACATGGAAATATCCACACCGCTATCTCCATCAACATGGAAATATACACACCGCCATCTCTTTAAACATGGAGGTATCTACAACGCCATCTACATAAACAAGAAAATATCTACACTGCCATCTATATAAACATGGAAATATCTACACCGCCATTTGTAGAACGATGGAAATATCTACACCGCCATCTGTATAAACGTGGAAATATCTACACCGCTATCTGTATAAACATGGAAATATCTACACCGCTCTCTGTATAAATATGAAATATCTAAACCGCTATCTCTATAAAAGTGGAAATATCTACACTGCTATCTGTATAAACATGGAAATATCCTCACTGCTATCTCTATGAACATTGATATATCTACAACGCTATCTCTATAAACATGGAAATATCTACACCACCATCTCTATAAACATGGAAATATCTACACCGTGACCTGTATAAACATGGAAATATCTACACCGCGATCTGTATAAACATGGAAATATCTACACCGCGGTCTGTATAAACATGGAAATATCTAAACTGCTATCTGTGTAAACATGGAAATATCTACACAGCTATCTCTATAAACATGGAAATATCTACACCGCCATCTGTATAAACATGGAAATACCTACAAAGTCATCTGTATAAACATGGAAATATCTACACAGCCATCTGTATAAACATGGAAATATCTACACAGCCATCTGTATAAACCTGGAAATATCTGCACTGTCATCTATATAAACATGGAAATATCTACACCGCTATCTGTATAAACATGGAAATATCAGCACAGCCATCTGTATAAACATGGAAATATCTACAACGCTATCTGTATAAACATGGAAATATCTACACCGCTATGTGTATTAACGTGGAAATATCTCCATTGCTATCTGTATAAACACGGACAAATCTCCACCGCAATATGTATAAACATGAAAATAGCTACACTTCTATCTCTAAATACATGGAAATATCTACAATGCCATCTGTACAAATATGGAAATATCTACACAGTCATCTGTAGAAACATGGAAATATCTACACCGCTATCTCCATCAACATGGAAATATACACACCGACATCTCTTTAAACATGGAGGTATCTACAACGCCATCTACATAAACAAGAAAATATCTACACTGCCATCTATATAAACATGGAAATATCTACACCGCCATCTCTATAAACATGGAAATATCTACACTGCCATTTGTAGAAAGATGGAAACATCTACACCGCCATCTGTATAAACGTGGAAATACCTACACCGCTATCTGTATAAACATGGAAATATCTACACCGCGATCTGTTTAAACATGGAAATATCTACACCGCGATCTGTATAAACATGGAAATATCTAAACCGCTATCTGTGTAAACATGGAAATATCTACACAGCTATCTCTATAAACATGGAAATAACTACACTGCCATCTGTATAAACATGGAAATACCTACAAAGTCATCTGTATAAACATGGAAATATCTACACAGCCATCAGTATAAACATGGAAATATCTACACAGCCATCTGTATAAACCTGGAAATATCTTCACTGTCATCTATATAAACATGGAAATATCTACAGAGAACTCTGTATAAACATGGAAATATCGGCACAGCCATCTCTATAAACATGGAAATATCTACAACGCTATCTGTATAATCATGGAAATATCTACACCGCTATGTGTATTAACGTGGAAATATCTCCATTGCTATCTGTATAAACATGGACAAATCTCCACCACAATATGTATAAACATGAAAATATCTACACTTCTATCTCTATAAACATGGAAATATCTACACTGCCATCTGTACAAACATGGAAATATCTACACAGTCATCTGTAGAAACATGGAAATATCTACACTGCTATCTCTATAAACATGGAAATAACTACACTGCTATCTCTATAAACATGGAAATATCCACACCGCTATCTCCATCAACATGGAAATATACACACCGCCATCTCTTTAAACATGGAGGTATCTACAACGCCATCTACATAAACAAGAAAATATCTACACTGCCATCTATATAAACATGGAAATATCTACACCGCCATTTGTAGAACGATGGAAATATCTACACCGCCATCTGTATAAACGTGGAAATATCTACACCGCTATCTGTATAAACATGGAAATATCTACACCGCTCTCTGTATAAATATGAAATATCTAAACCGCTATCTCTATAAAAGTGGAAATATCTACACTGCTATCTGTATAAACATGGAAATATCCTCACTGCTATCTCTATGAACATTGATATATCTACAACGCTATCTCTATAAACATGGAAATATCTACACCACCATCTCTATAAACATGGAAATATCTACACCGTGACCTGTATAAACATGGAAATATCTACACCGCGATCTGTATAAACATGGAAATATCTACACCGCGGTCTGTATAAACATGGAAATATCTAAACTGCTATCTGTGTAAACATGGAAATATCTACACAGCTATCTCTATAAACATGGAAATATCTACACCGCCATCTGTATAAACATGGAAATACCTACAAAGTCATCTGTATAAACATGGAAATACCTACACAGCCATCTGTATAAACCTGGAAATATCTACACAGCCATCTGTATAAACCTGGAAATATCTGCACTGTCGTCTATATAAACATGGAAATACCTACACCGCTATCTGCATAAACATGGAAATATCGGCACAGCCATCTGTATAAACATGGAAATATCTACACATCCATCTGTAAAAACCTGGAAATATCTGCACTGTCATCTATATAAACATGGAAATATCTACACCGCTATCTGTATAAACATGGAAATATCGGCACAGCCATCTGTATAAACATGGAAATATCTACAACGCTATCTGTATAAACATGGAAATATCTACACCGCTATGTGTATTAACGTGGAAATATCTCCATTGCTATCTGTATAAACATGGACAAATCTCCACCGCAATATGTATAAACATGAAAATATCTACACTTCTATCTCTATAAACATGGAAATATCTACACTGCCATCTGTACAAACATGGAAATATCTAAACAGTCATCTGTAGAAACATGGAAATATCTACACCGCTATCTCTATAAACATGGAAATAACTACACTGCTATCTCTATAAACATGGAAATATCTACACTGACATCTGTACAAACATGGAAATAGCTACACAGTCATCTGTAGAAACATGGAAATATCTACACCGCTATCTCTATAAACATGGAAATGACTACACCGCTATCTCTATAAACATGGAAATATCTACACCGCTATCTCCATCAACATGGAAATATACACACCGCCATCTCTTTAAACATGGAGGTATCTACAACGCCATCTACATAAACAAGAAAATATCTACACTGCCATCTATATAAACATGGAAATATCTACACCGCCATCTCTATAAACATGGAAATATCTACACCGTCATCTGTATAAACATGGAAATATCTACACCGCGATCTGTATAAACGTGGAAATATCTACACCGCGATCTGTATAAACGTATAAATATCTACACCGCAATCTGTATAAACATGGAAATATCTAAACCGCTATCTGTGTAAACATGGAAATATCTACACAGCTATCTCTATAAACATGGAAATATCTACACCGCCATCTGTATAAACATGGAAATACCTACAAAGTCATCTGTATAAACATGGAAATATCTACACAGCCATCTGTATAAACATGGAAATACCTACACAGCCATCTGTATAAACCTGGATATATCTGCACTGTCATCTATATAAACATGGAAATATCTACACCGCTATCTGTATAAACATGGAAATATCGGCACAGCCATCTGTATAAACATGGAAATATCTACAACGCTATCTGTATAAACATGGAAATATCTACACCGCTATGTGTATTAACGTGGAAATATCTCCATTGCTATCTGTATAAACATGGACAAATCTCCACCGCAATATGTATAAACATGAAAATATCTACACTTCTATCTCTATAAACATGGAAATATCTACACTGCCATCTGTACAAACATGGAAATATCTACACAGTCATCTGTAGAAACATGGAAATATCTACACCGCTATCTCTATAAACATGGAAATAACTACACCGCTATCTCTATAAACATGGAAATATCTACACTGACATCTGTACAAACATGGAAATAGCTACACAGTCATCTGTAGAAACATGGAAATATCTACACCGCTATCTCTATAAACATGGAAATGACTACACCGCTATCTCTATAAACATGGAAATATCTACACCGCTATCTCCATCAACATGGAAATATACACACCGCCATCTCTTTAAACATGGAGGTATCTACAACGCCATCTACATAAACAAGAAAATATCTACACTGCCATCTATATAAACATGGAAATATCTACACCGCCATCTCTATCAACATGGAAATATCTACACCGTCATCTGTATAAACATGGAAATATCTTCACCGCGATCTGTATAAACGTGGAAATATCTACACCGCGATCTGTATAAACATGGAAATATCTACACCGCGATCTGTATAAACATGGAAATATCTAAACCGCTATCTGTGTAAACATGGAAATATCTACACAGCTATCTCTATAAACATGGAAATATCTACACCGCCATCTGTATAAACATGGAAATACCTACAAAGTCATCTGTATAAACATGGAAATATCTACACAGCCATCTGTATAAACATGGAAATACCTACACAGCCATCTGTATAAACCTGGATATATCTGCACTGTCATCTATATAAACATGGAAGTATCTACACCGCTATCTGTATAAACATGGAAATATCGGCACAGCCATCTGTATAAACATGGAAATATCTACAGCGCTATCTGTATAAACATGGAAATATCTACACCGCTATGTGTATTAACGTGGAAATATCTCCATTGCTATCTGTATAAACATGGACAAATCTCCACCGCAATATGTATAAACATGAAAATATCTACACTTCTATCTCTATAAACATGGAAATATCTACACTGCCATCTGTACAAACATGGAAATATCTACACAGTCATCTGTAGAAACATGGAAATATCTACACCGCTATCTCTATAAACATGGAAATAACTACACCGCTATCTCTATAAACATGGAAATACCTACACCGCTATCTCTATCAACATGGAAATATACACACCGCCATCTCTTTAAACATGGAGGTATCTACAACGCCATCTACATAAACAAGAAAATATCTACACTGCCATCAATATAAACATGGAAATATCTACACCGCCATCTATATAAACATGGAAATATCTACACTGTCATTTGTAGAAAGATGGAAATATCTACACCGCCATCTGTATAAACGTGGAAATACCTACACCGACATCTATATAAACATGGAAATATCTACACTGTCATTTGTAGAAAGATGGAAATATCTACACCACCATCTGTATAAACGTGGAAATATCTACACCGCTATCTGTATAAACATGGAAATATCTACACTGCAATCTGTATAAACATGGAAATATCTACACCGCTCTCTGTATAAATATGAAATATCTAAACCGCTATCTCTATAAAAGTGGAAATATCTACACTGCTATCTGTATAAGCATGGAAATATCCTCACTGCTATCTCTATGAACATTGATATATCTACACCGCTATCTCTATAAACATGGAATTATCTACACCGCCATCTCTATAAACATGGAAATATCTACACCGTCATCTGTATAAACATGGAAATATCTACACCGCGATCTGTATAAACATGGAAATATCTACACCGAGATCTGTATAAACATGGAAATATCTACACCGCAATCTGTATAAACATGGAAATATCTAAACCGCTATCTGTGTAAACATAGAAATATCTACACAGCTATCTCTATAAACATGGAAATATCTACACCGCCATCTGTATAAACATGGAAATACCTACAAAGTCATCTGTATAAACATGGAAATATCTACACCGCGATCTGTAAAAACATGGAAATATCTACACCGCGATCTGTATAAACATGGAAATATCTACATCGCGATCTGTATAAACATGGAAATATCTAAACCGCTATCTGTGTAAACATGGAAATATCTACACAGCTATCTCTACAAACATGGAAATATCTACACCGCCATCTGTATAAACATGGAAATACCTACAAATTCATCTGTATAAACATGGAAATATCTACACAGCCATCTGTATAAACATGGAAATATCTACACAGCCATTTGTATAAACCTGGAAATATCTGCACTGTCATCTATATAAACATGGAAATATCTACAGAGAACTCTGTATAAACATGGAAATATCGGCACAGCCATCTCTATAAACATGGAAATATCTACAAAGCTATCTGTATCAACATGGAAATATCTACACCGCTATGTGTATTAACGAGGAAATATCTCCATTGCTATCTGTATAAACATGGACAAATCTCCACCACAATATGTATAAACATGATAATATCTACACTTCTATCTCTATAAACATGGAAATATCTACACTGCCATCTGTACAAACATGGAAATATCTACACAGTCATCTGTAGAAACATGGAAATATCTACACCGCTATCTCTATAAACATGGAAATAACTACACTGCTATCTCTATAAACATGGAAATATCCACACCGCTATCTCCATCAACATGGAAATATACACACCGCCATCTATTTAAACATGGAGGTTTCTACAACGCCATCTACATAAACAAGAAAATATCTACACTGCCATCTCCATAAACATGGAAATATCTACACCTCCATCTCTATAAACTTGGAAATATCTACACTGCCATTTGTAGAAAGATGGAAATATCTACACCGCCATCTGTATAAACGTGGAAATATCTACACCGCTATCTGTATAAACATGGAAATATCTACACCGCAATCTGTATAAACATGGAAATATCTACACCGCTCTCTTTATAAATATGAAATATCTAAACCGCTATCTCTATAAAAGTGGAAATATCTACACTGCTATCTGTATAAACATGGAAATATCCTCACTGCTATCTCTATGAACATTGATATATCTACACCGCTATCTCTATAAACATGGAAATAACTACACTGCTATCTCTATAAACATGGAAATAACTGCACTGCTATCTCTATAAACATGGAAATATCCACACCGCTATCTCCATCAACATGGAAATATACACACCGCCATCTCTTTAAACATGGAGGTATCTACAACGCCATCTACATAAACAAGAAAATATCTACACTGCCATCTATATAAACATGGAAATATCTACACCGCCATCTCTATAAACATGGAAATATCTACACTGCCATTTGTAGAAAGGTGGAAATATCTACACCGCCATCTGTATAAACGTGGAAATATCTACACCGCTATCTGTATAAACATGGAAATATCTACACTGCAATCTGTATAAACATGGAAATATCTACACCACTCTCTGTATAAATATGAAATATCTAAACAGCTATCTCTATAAAAGTGGAAATATCTACACTGCTATCTGTATAAACATGGAAATATCCTCACTCCTATCTCTATGAACATTGATATATCTACACCGCTATCTCTATAAACATGGAAATATCTACACCGCCATCTCTATAAACATGTAAATATCTACACCGTCAGCTGTATAAACATGGAAATATCTACACCGTGACCTGTATAAACATGGAAATATCTACACCGCGATCTGTATAAACATGGAAATATCTACACCGCGATCTGTATAAACATGGAAATATCTAAACTGCTATCTGTGTAAACATGGAAATATCTACACAGCTATCTCTATAAACATGGAAATATCTACACCGCCATCTGTATAAACATGGAAATACCTACAAAGTCATCTGTATAAACATGGAAATACCTACACAGCCATCTGTATAAACCTGGAAATATCTACACAGCCATCTGTATAAACCTGGAAATATCTGCACTGTCATCTATATAAACATGGAAATACCTACACCGCTATCTGCATAAACATGGAAATATCGGCACAGCCATCTGTATAAACATGGAAATATCTACACATCCATCTGTATAAACCTGGAAATATCTGCACTGTCATCTATATAAACATGGAAATATCTACACCGCTATCTGTATAAACATGGAAATATCGGCACAGCCATCTGTATAAACATGGAAATATCTACAACGCTATCTGTATAAACATGGAAATATCTACACCGCTATGTGTATTAACGTGGAAATATCTCCATTGCTATCTGTATAAACATGGACAAATCTCCACCGCAATATGTATAAACATGAAAATATCTACACTTCTATCTCTATAAACATGGAAATATCTACACTGCCATCTGTACAAACATGGAAATATCTACACAGTCATCTGTAGAAACATGGAAATATCTACACCGCTATCTCTATAAACATGGAAATAACTACACCGCTATCTCTATAAACATGGAAATATCTACACTGCCATCTGTACAAACATGGAAATAGCTACACAGTCATCTGTAGAAACATGGAAATATCTACACCGCTATCTCTATAAACATGGAAATGACTACACCGCTATCTCTATAAACATGGAAATATCTACACCGCTATCTCCATCAACATGGAAATATACACACCGCCATCTCTTTAAACATGGAGGTATCTACAACGCCATCTACATAAACAAGAAAATATCTACACTGCCATCTATATAAACATGGAAATATCTACACCGCCATCTCTATCAACATGGAAATATCTACACCGTCATCTGTATAAACATGGAAATATCTTCACCGCGATCTGTATAAACGTGGAAATATCTACACCGCGATCTGTATAAACATGGAAATATCTACACCGCGATCTGTATAAACATAGAAATATCTAAACCGCTATCTGTGTAAACATGGAAATATCTACACAGCTATCTCTATAAACATGGAAATATCTACACCGCCATCTGTATAAACATGGAAATACCTACAAAGTCATCTGTATAAACATGGAAATATCTACACAGCCATCAGTATAAACATGGAAATATCTACACAGCCATCTGTATAAACCTGGAAATATCTGCACTGTCATCTATATAAACATGGAAATATCTACAGAGAACTCTGTATAAACATGGAAATATCGGCACAGCCATCTCTATAAACATGGAAATATCTACAACGCTATCTGTATAATCATGGAAATATCTACACCGCTATGTGTATTAACGTGGAAATATCTCCATTGCTATCTGTATAAACATGGACAAATCTCCACCACAATATGTATAAACATGAAACTTTCTACACTTCTATCTCTATAAACATGGAAATATCTACACTGCCATCTGTACAAACATGGAAATATCTACACAGTCATCTGTAGAAACATGGAAATATCTACACTGCTATCTCTATAAACATGGAAATAACTACACTGCTATCTCTATAAACATGGAAATATCCACACCGCTATCTCCATCAACATGGAAATATACACACCGCCATCTCTTTAAACATGGAGGTATCTACAACGCCATCTACATAAACAAGAAAATATCTACACTGCCATCTATATAAACATGGAAATATCTACACCGCCATTTGTAGAACGATGGAAATATCTACACCGCCATCTGTATAAACGTGGAAATATCTACACCGCTATCTGTATAAACATGGAAATATCTACACCGCTCTCTGTATAAATATGAAATATCTAAACCGCTATCTCTATAAAAGTGGAAATATCTACACTGCTATCTGTATAAACATGGAAATATCCTCACTGCTATCTCTATGAACATTGATATATCTACAACGCTATCTCTATAAACATGGAAATATCTACACCACCATCTCTATAAACATGGAAATATCTACACCGTGACCTGTATAAACATGGAAATATCTACACCGCGATCTGTATAAACATGGAAATATCTACACCGCGGTCTGTATAAACATGGAAATATCTAAACTGCTATCTGTGTAAACATGGAAATATCTACACAGCTATCTCTATAAACATGGAAATATCTACACCGCCATCTGTATAAACATGGAAATACCTACAAAGTCATCTGTATAAACATGGAAATATCTACACAGCCATCTGTATAAACATGGAAATATCTACACAGCCATCTGTATAAACCTGGAAATATCTGCACTGTCATCTATATAAACATGGAAATATCTACACCGCTATCTGTATAAACATGGAAATATCAGCACAGCCATCTGTATAAACATGGAAATATCTACAACGCTATCTGTATAAACATGGAAATATCTACACCGCTATGTGTATTAACGTGGAAATATCTCCATTGCTATCTGTATAAACACGGACAAATCTCCACCGCAATATGTATAAACATGAAAATAGCTACACTTCTATCTCTAAATACATGGAAATATCTACAATGCCATCTGTACAAATATGGAAATATCTACACAGTCATCTGTAGAAACATGGAAATATCTACACCGCTATCTCCATCAACATGGAAATATACACACCGACATCTCTTTAAACATGGAGGTATCTACAACGCCATCTACATAAACAAGAAAATATCTACACTGCCATCTATATAAACATGGAAATATCTACACCGCCATCTCTATAAACATGGAAATATCTACACTGCCATTTGTAGAAAGATGGAAACATCTACACCGCCATCTGTATAAACGTGGAAATACCTACACCGCTATCTGTATAAACATGGAAATATCTACACCGCGATCTGTTTAAACATGGAAATATCTACACCGCGATGTGTATAAACATGGAAATATCTAAACCGCTATCTGTGTAAACATGGAAATATCTACACAGCTATCTCTATAAACATGGAAATAACTACACTGCCATCTGTATAAACATGGAAATACCTACAAAGTCATCTGTATAAACATGGAAATATCTACACAGCCATCAGTATAAACATGGAAATATCTACACAGCCATCTGTATAAACCTGGAAATATCTGCACTGTCATCTATATAAACATGGAAATATCTACAGAGAACTCTGTATAAACATGGAAATATCGGCACAGCCATCTCTATAAACATGGAAATATCTACAACGCTATCTGTATAATCATGGAAATATCTACACCGCTATGTGTATTAACGTGGAAATATCTCCATTGCTATCTGTATAAACATGGACAAATCTCCACCACAATATGTATAAACATGAAAATATCTACACTTCTATCTCTATAAACATGGAAATATCTACACTGCCATCTGTACAAACATGGAAATATCTACACAGTCATCTGTAGAAACATGGAAATATCTACACTGCTATCTCTATAAACATGGAAATAACTACACTGCTATCTCTATAAACATGGAAATATCCACACCGCTATCTCCATCAACATGGAAATATACACACCGCCATCTCTTTAAACATGGAGGTATCTACAACGCCATCTACATAAACAAGAAAATATCTACACTGCCATCTATATAAACATGGAAATATCTACACCGCCATTTGTAGAACGATGGAAATATCTACACCGCCATCTGTATAAACGTGGAAATATCTACACCGCTATCTGTATAAACATGGAAATATCTACACCGCTCTCTGTATAAATATGAAATATCTAAACCGCTATCTCTATAAAAGTGGAAATATCTACACTGCTATCTGTATAAACATGGAAATATCCTCACTGCTATCTCTATGAACATTGATATATCTACAACGCTATCTCTATAAACATGGAAATATCTACACCACCATCTCTATAAACATGGAAATATCTACACCGTGACCTGTATAAACATGGAAATATCTACACCGCGATCTGTATAAACATGGAAATATCTACACCGCGGTCTGTATAAACATGGAAATATCTAAACTGCTATCTGTGTAAACATGGAAATATCTACACAGCTATCTCTATAAACATGGAAATATCTACACCGCCATCTGTATAAACATGGAAATACCTACAAAGCCATCTGTATAAACATGGAAATACCTACACAGCCATCTGTATAAACCTGGAAATATCTACACAGCCATCTGTATAAACCTGGAAATATCTGCACTGTCGTCTATATAAACATGGAAATACCTACACCGCTATCTGCATAAACATGGAAATATCGGCACAGCCATCTGTATAAACATGGAAATATCTACACATCCATCTGTAAAAACCTGGAAATATCTGCACTGTCATCTATATAAACATGGAAATATCTACACCGCTATCTGTATAAACATGGAAATATCGGCACAGCCATCTGTATAAACATGGAAATATCTACAACGCTATCTGTATAAACATGGAAATATCTACACCGCTATGTGTATTAACGTGGAAATATCTCCATTGCTATCTGTATAAACATGGACAAATCTCCACCGCAATATGTATAAACATGAAAATATCTACACTTCTATCTCTATAAACATGGAAATATCTACACTGCCATCTGTACAAACATGGAAATATCTAAACAGTCATCTGTAGAAACATGGAAATATCTACACCGCTATCTCTATAAACATGGAAATAACTACACTGCTATCTCTATAAACATGGAAATATCTACACTGACATCTGTACAAACATGGAAATAGCTACACAGTCATCTGTAGAAACATGGAAATATCTACACCGCTATCTCTATAAACATGGAAATGACTACACCGCTATCTCTATAAACATGGAAATATCTACACCGCTATCTCCATCAACATGGAAATATACACACCGCCATCTCTTTAAACATGGAGGTATCTACAACGCCATCTACATAAACAAGAAAATATCTACACTGCCATCTATATAAACATGGAAATATCTACACCGCCATCTCTATAAACATGGAAATATCTACACCGTCATCTGTATAAACATGGAAATATCTACACCGCGATCTGTATAAACGTGGAAATATCTACACCGCGATCTGTATAAACGTATAAATATCTACACCGCAATCTGTATAAACATGGAAATATCTAAACCGCTATCTGTGTAAACATGGAAATATCTACACAGCTATCTCTATAAACATGGAAATATCTACACCGCCATCTGTATAAACATGGAAATACCTACAAAGTCATCTGTATAAACATGGAAATATCTACACAGCCATCTGTATAAACATGGAAATACCTACACAGCCATCTGTATAAACCTGGATATATCTGCACTGTCATCTATATAAACATGGAAATATCTACACCGCTATCTGTATAAACATGGAAATATCGGCACAGCCATCTGTATAAACATGGAAATATCTACAACGCTATCTGTATAAACATGGAAATATCTACACCGCTATGTGTATTAACGTGGAAATATCTCCATTGCTATCTGTATAAACATGGACAAATCTCCACCGCAATATGTATAAACATGAAAATATCTACACTTCTATCTCTATAAACATGGAAATATCTACACTGCCATCTGTACAAACATGGAAATATCTACACAGTCATCTGTAGAAACATGGAAATATCTACACCGCTATCTCTATAAACATGGAAATAACTACACCGCTATCTCTATAAACATGGAAATATCTACACTGACATCTGTACAAACATGGAAATAGCTACACAGTCATCTGTAGAAACATGGAAATATCTACACCGCTATCTCTATAAACATGGAAATGACTACACCGCTATCTCTATAAACATGGAAATATCTACACCGCTATCTCCATCAACATGGAAATATACACACCGCCATCTCTTTAAACATGGAGGTATCTACAACGCCATCTACATAAACAAGAAAATATCTACACTGCCATCTATATAAACATGGAAATATCTACACCGCCATCTCTATAAACATGGAAATATCTACACCGTCATCTGTATAAACATGGAAATATCTTCACCGCGATCTGTATAAACGTGGAAATATCTACACCGCGATCTGTATAAACATGGAAATATCTACACCGCGATCTGTATAAACATGGAAATATCTAAACCGCTATCTGTGTAAACATGGAAATATCTACACAGCTATCTCTATAAACATGGAAATATCTACACCGCCATCTGTATAAACATGGAAATACCTACAAAGTCATCTGTATAAACATGGAAATATCTACACAGCCATCTGTATAAACATGGAAATACCTACACAGCCATCTGTATAAACCTGGATATATCTGCACTGTCATCTATATAAACATGGAAGTATCTACACCGCTATCTGTATAAACATGGAAATATCGGCACAGCCATCTGTATAAACATGGAAATATCTACAGCGCTATCTGTATAAACATGGAAATATCTACACCGCTATGTGTATTAACGTGGAAATATCTCCATTGCTATCTGTATAAACATGGACAAATCTCCACGGCAATATGTATAAACATGAAAATATCTACACTTCTATCTCTATAAACATGGAAATATCTACACTGCCATCTGTACAAACATGGAAATATCTACACAGTCATCTGTAGAAACATGGAAATATCTACACCGCTATCTCTATAAACATGGAAATAACTACACCGCTATCTCTATAAACATGGAAATACCTACACCGCTATCTCTATCAACATGGAAATATACACACCGCCATCTCTTTAAACATGGAGGTATCTACAACGCCATCTACATAAACAAGAAAATATCTACACTGCCATCAATATAAACATGGAAATATCTACACCGCCATCTATATAAACATGGAAATATCTACACTGTCATTTGTAGAAAGATGGAAATATCTACACCGCCATCTGTATAAACGTGGAAATACCTACACCGACATCTATATAAACATGGAAATATCTACACTGTCATTTGTAGAAAGATGGAAATATCTACACCACCATCTGTATAAACGTGGAAATATCTACACCGCTATCTGTATAAACATGGAAATATCTACACTGCAATCTGTATAAACATGGAAATATCTACACCGCTCTCTGTATAAATATGAAATATCTAAACCGCTATCTCTATAAAAGTGGAAATATCTACACTGCTATCTGTATAAGCATGGAAATATCCTCACTGCTATCTCTATGAACATTGATATATCTACACCGCTATCTCTATAAACATGGAATTATCTACACCGCCATCTCTATAAACATGGAAATATCTACACCGTCATCTGTATAAACATGGAAATATCTACACCGCGATCTGTATAAACATGGAAATATCTACACCGAGATCTGTATAAACATGGAAATATCTACACCGCAATCTGTATAAACATGGAAATATCTAAACCGCTATCTGTGTAAACATAGAAATATCTACACAGCTATCTCTATAAACATGGAAATATCTACACCGCCATCTGTATAAACATGGAAATACCTACAAAGTCATCTGTATAAACATGGAAATATCTACACCGCGATCTGTAAAAACATGGAAATATCTACACCGCGATCTGTATAAACATGGAAATATCTACATCGCGATCTGTATAAACATGGAAATATCTAAACCGCTATCTGTGTAAACATGGAAATATCTACACAGCTATCTCTACAAACATGGAAATATCTACACCGCCATCTGTATAAACATGGAAATACCTACAAATTCATCTGTATAAACATGGAAATATCTACACAGCCATCTGTATAAACATGGAAATATCTACACAGCCATTTGTATAAACCTGGAAATATCTGCACTGTCATCTATATAAACATGGAAATATCTACAGAGAACTCTGTATAAACATGGAAATATCGGCACAGCCATCTCTATAAACATGGAAATATCTACAAAGCTATCTGTATCAACATGGAAATATCTACACCGCTATGTGTATTAACGAGGAAATATCTCCATTGCTATCTGTATAAACATGGACAAATCTCCACCACAATATGTATAAACATGATAATATCTACACTTCTATCTCTATAAACATGGAAATATCTACACTGCCATCTGTACAAACATGGAAATATCTACACAGTCATCTGTAGAAACATGGAAATATCTACACCGCTATCTCTATAAACATGGAAATAACTACACTGCTATCTCTATAAACATGGAAATATCCACACCGCTATCTCCATCAACATGGAAATATACACACCGCCATCTATTTAAACATGGAGGTTTCTACAACGCCATCTACATAAACAAGAAAATATCTACACTGCCATCTCCATAAACATGGAAATATCTACACCTCCATCTCTATAAACTTGGAAATATCTACACTGCCATTTGTAGAAAGATGGAAATATCTACACCGCCATCTGTATAAACGTGGAAATATCTACACCGCTATCTGTATAAACATGGAAATATCTACACCGCAATCTGTATAAACATGGAAATATCTACACCGCTCTCTTTATAAATATGAAATATCTAAACCGCTATCTCTATAAAAGTGGAAATATCTACACTGCTATCTGTATAAACATGGAAATATCCTCACTGCTATCTCTATGAACATTGATATATCTACACCGCTATCTCTATAAACATGGAAATAACTACACTGCTATCTCTATAAACATGGAAATAACTGCACTGCTATCTCTATAAACATGGAAATATCCACACCGCTATCTCCATCAACATGGAAATATACACACCGCCATCTCTTTAAACATGGAGGTATCTACAACGCCATCTACATAAACAAGAAAATATCTACACTGCCATCTATATAAACATGGAAATATCTACACCGCCATCTCTATAAACATGGAAATATCTACACTGCCATTTGTAGAAAGGTGGAAATATCTACACCGCCATCTGTATAAACGTGGAAATATCTACACCGCTATCTGTATAAACATGGAAATATCTACACTGCAATCTGTATAAACATGGAAATATCTACACCACTCTCTGTATAAATATGAAATATCTAAACAGCTATCTCTATAAAAGTGGAAATATCTACACTGCTATCTGTATAAACATGGAAATATCCTCACTCCTATCTCTATGAACATTGATATATCTACACCGCTATCTCTATAAACATGGAAATATCTACACCGCCATCTCTATAAACATGTAAATATCTACACCGTCAGCTGTATAAACATGGAAATATCTACACCGTGACCTGTATAAACATGGAAATATCTACACCGCGATCTGTATAAACATGGAAATATCTACACCGCGATCTGTATAAACATGGAAATATCTAAACTGCTATCTGTGTAAACATGGAAATATCTACACAGCTATCTCTATAAACATGGAAATATCTACACCGCCATCTGTATAAACATGGAAATACCTACAAAGTCATCTGTATAAACATGGAAATACCTACACAGCCATCTGTATAAACCTGGAAATATCTACACAGCCATCTGTATAAACCTGGAAATATCTGCACTGTCATCTATATAAACATGGAAATACCTACACCGCTATCTGCATAAACATGGAAATATCGGCACAGCCATCTGTATAAACATGGAAATATCTACACATCCATCTGTATAAACCTGGAAATATCTGCACTGTCATCTATATAAACATGGAAATATCTACACCGCTATCTGTATAAACATGGAAATATCGGCACAGCCATCTGTATAAACATGGAAATATCTACAACGCTATCTGTATAAACATGGAAATATCTACACCGCTATGTGTATTAACGTGGAAATATCTCCATTGCTATCTGTATAAACATGGACAAATCTCCACCGCAATATGTATAAACATGAAAATATCTACACTTCTATCTCTATAAACATGGAAATATCTACACTGCCATCTGTACAAACATGGAAATATCTACACAGTCATCTGTAGAAACATGGAAATATCTACACCGCTATCTCTATAAACATGGAAATAACTACACCGCTATCTCTATAAACATGGAAATATCTACACTGCCATCTGTACAAACATGGAAATAGCTACACAGTCATCTGTAGAAACATGGAAATATCTACACCGCTATCTCTATAAACATGGAAATGACTACACCGCTATCTCTATAAACATGGAAATATCTACACCGCTATCTCCATCAACATGGAAATATACACACCGCCATCTCTTTAAACATGGAGGTATCTACAACGCCATCTACATAAACAAGAAAATATCTACACTGCCATCTATATAAACATGGAAATATCTACACCGCCATCTCTATCAACATGGAAATATCTACACCGTCATCTGTATAAACATGGAAATATCTTCACCGCGATCTGTATAAACGTGGAAATATCTACACCGCGATCTGTATAAACATGGAAATATCTACACCGCGATCTGTATAAACATAGAAATATGTAAACCGCTATCTGTGTAAACATGGAAATATCTACACAGCTATCTCTATAAACATGGAAATATCTACACCGCCATCTGTATAAACATGGAAATACCTACAAAGTCATCTGTATAAACATGGAAATATCTACACAGCCATCAGTATAAACATGGAAATATCTACACAGCCATCTGTATAAACCTGGAAATATCTGCACTGTCATCTATATAAACATGGAAATATCTACAGAGAACTCTGTATAAACATGGAAATATCGGCACAGCCATCTCTATAAACATGGAAATATCTACAACGCTATCTGTATAATCATGGAAATATCTACACCGCTATGTGTATTAACGTGGAAATATCTCCATTGCTATCTGTATAAACATGGACAAATCTCCACCACAATATGTATAAACATGAAACTTTCTACACTTCTATCTCTATAAACATGGAAATATCTACACTGCCATCTGTACAAACATGGAAATATCTACACAGTCATCTGTAGAAACATGGAAATATCTACACTGCTATCTCTATAAACATGGAAATAACTACACTGCTATCTCTATAAACATGGAAATATCCACACCGCTATCTCCATCAACATGGAAATATACACACCGCCATCTCTTTAAACATGGAGGTATCTACAACGCCATCTACATAAACAAGAAAATATCTACACTGCCATCTATATAAACATGGAAATATCTACACCGCCATTTGTAGAACGATGGAAATATCTACACCGCCATCTGTATAAACGTGGAAATATCTACACCGCTATCTGTATAAACATGGAAATATCTACACCGCTCTCTGTATAAATATGAAATATCTAAACCGCTATCTCTATAAAAGTGGAAATATCTACACTGCTATCTGTATAAACATGGAAATATCCTCACTGCTATCTCTATGAACATTGATATATCTACAACGCTATCTCTATAAACATGGAAATATCTACACCACCATCTCTATAAACATGGAAATATCTACACCGTGACCTGTATAAACATGGAAATATCTACACCGCGATCTGTATAAACATGGAAATATCTACACCGCGGTCTGTATAAACATGGAAATATCTAAACTGCTATCTGTGTAAACATGGAAATATCTACACAGCTATCTCTATAAACATGGAAATATCTACACCGCCATCTGTATAAACATGGAAATACCTACAAAGTCATCTGTATAAACATGGAAATATCTACACAGCCATCTGTATAAACATGGAAATATCTACACAGCCATCTGTATAAACCTGGAAATATCTGCACTGTCATCTATATAAACATGGAAATATCTACACCGCTATCTGTATAAACATGGAAATATCAGCACAGCCATCTGTATAAACATGGAAATATCTACAACGCTATCTGTATAAACATGGAAATATCTACACCGCTATGTGTATTAACGTGGAAATATCTCCATTGCTATCTGTATAAACACGGACAAATCTCCACCGCAATATGTATAAACATGAAAATAGCTACACTTCTATCTCTAAATACATGGAAATATCTACAATGCCATCTGTACAAATATGGAAATATCTACACAGTCATCTGTAGAAACATGGAAATATCTACACCGCTATCTCCATCAACATGGAAATATACACACCGACATCTCTTTAAACATGGAGGTATCTACAACGCCATCTACATAAACAAGAAAATATCTACACTGCCATCTATATAAACATGGAAATATCTACACCGCCATCTCTATAAACATGGAAATATCTACACTGCCATTTGTAGAAAGATGGAAACATCTACACCGCCATCTGTATAAACGTGGAAATACCTACACCGCTATCTGTATAAACATGGAAATATCTACACCGCGATCTGTTTAAACATGGAAATATCTACACCGCGATGTGTATAAACATGGAAATATCTAAACCGCTATCTGTGTAAACATGGAAATATCTACACAGCTATCTCTAAAAACATGGAAATAACTACACTGCCATCTGTATAAACATGGAAATACCTACAAAGTCATCTGTATAAACATGGAAATATCTACACAGCCATCAGTATAAACATGGAAATATCTACACAGCCATCTGTATAAACCTGGAAATATCTGCACTGTCATCTATATAAACATGGAAATATCTACAGAGAACTCTGTATAAACATGGAAATATCGGCACAGCCATCTCTATAAACATGGAAATATCTACAACGCTATCTGTATAATCATGGAAATATCTACACCGCTATGTGTATTAACGTGGAAATATCTCCATTGCTATCTGTATAAACATGGACAAATCTCCACCACAATATGTATAAACATGAAAATATCTACACTTCTATCTCTATAAACATGGAAATATCTACACTGCCATCTGTACAAACATGGAAATATCTACACAGTCATCTGTAGAAACATGGAAATATCTACACTGCTATCTCTATAAACATGGAAATAACTACACTGCTATCTCTATAAACATGGAAATATCCACACCGCTATCTCCATCAACATGGAAATATACACACCGCCATCTCTTTAAACATGGAGGTATCTACAACGCCATCTACATAAACAAGAAAATATCTACACTGCCATCTATATAAACATGGAAATATCTACACCGCCATTTGTAGAACGATGGAAATATCTACACCGCCATCTGTATAAACGTGGAAATATCTACACCGCTATCTGTATAAACATGGAAATATCTACACCGCTCTCTGTATAAATATGAAATATCTAAACCGCTATCTCTATAAAAGTGGAAATATCTACACTGCTATCTGTATAAACATGGAAATATCCTCACTGCTATCTCTATGAACATTGATATATCTACAACGCTATCTCTATAAACATGGAAATATCTACACCACCATCTCTATAAACATGGAAATATCTACACCGTGACCTGTATAAACATGGAAATATCTACACCGCGATCTGTATAAACATGGAAATATCTACACCGCGGTCTGTATAAACATGGAAATATCTAAACTGCTATCTGTGTAAACATGGAAATATCTACACAGCTATCTCTATAAACATGGAAATATCTACACCGCCATCTGTATAAACATGGAAATACCTACAAAGCCATCTGTATAAACATGGAAATACCTACACAGCCATCTGTATAAACCTGGAAATATCTACACAGCCATCTGTATAAACCTGGAAATATCTGCACTGTCGTCTATATAAACATGGAAATACCTACACCGCTATCTGCATAAACATGGAAATATCGGCACAGCCATCTGTATAAACATGGAAATATCTACACATCCATCTGTAAAAACCTGGAAATATCTGCACTGTCATCTATATAAACATGGAAATATCTACACCGCTATCTGTATAAACATGGAAATATCGGCACAGCCATCTGTATAAACATGGAAATATCTACAACGCTATCTGTATAAACATGGAAATATCTACACCGCTATGTGTATTAACGTGGAAATATCTCCATTGCTATCTGTATAAACATGGACAAATCTCCACCGCAATATGTATAAACATGAAAATATCTACACTTCTATCTCTATAAACATGGAAATATCTACACTGCCATCTGTACAAACATGGAAATATCTAAACAGTCATCTGTAGAAACATGGAAATATCTACACCGCTATCTCTATAAACATGGAAATAACTACACTGCTATCTCTATAAACATGGAAATATCTACACTGACATCTGTACAAACATGGAAATAGCTACACAGTCATCTGTAGAAACATGGAAATATCTACACCGCTATCTCTATAAACATGGAAATGACTACACCGCTATCTCTATAAACATGGAAATATCTACACCGCTATCTCCATCAACATGGAAATATACACACCGCCATCTCTTTAAACATGGAGGTATCTACAACGCCATCTACATAAACAAGAAAATATCTACACTGCCATCTATATAAACATGGAAATATCTACACCGCCATCTCTATAAACATGGAAATATCTACACCGTCATCTGTATAAACATGGAAATATCTACACCGCGATCTGTATAAACGTGGAAATATCTACACCGCGATCTGTATAAACGTATAAATATCTACACCGCAATCTGTATAAACATGGAAATATCTAAACCGCTATCTGTGTAAACATGGAAATATCTACACAGCTATCTCTATAAACATGGAAATATCTACACCGCCATCTGTATAAACATGGAAATACCTACAAAGTCATCTGTATAAACATGGAAATATCTACACAGCCATCTGTATAAACATGGAAATACCTACACAGCCATCTGTATAAACCTGGATATATCTGCACTGTCATCTATATAAACATGGAAATATCTACACCGCTATCTGTATAAACATGGAAATATCGGCACAGCCATCTGTATAAACATGGAAATATCTACAACGCTATCTGTATAAACATGGAAATATCTACACCGCTATGTGTATTAACGTGGAAATATCTCCATTGCTATCTGTATAAACATGGACAAATCTCCACCGCAATATGTATAAACATGAAAATATCTACACTTCTATCTCTATAAACATGGAAATATCTACACTGCCATCTGTACAAACATGGAAATATCTACACAGTCATCTGTAGAAACATGGAAATATCTACACCGCTATCTCTATAAACATGGAAATAACTACACCGCTATCTCTATAAACATGGAAATATCTACACTGACATCTGTACAAACATGGAAATAGCTACACAGTCATCTGTAGAAACATGGAAATATCTACACCGCTATCTCTATAAACATGGAAATGACTACACCGCTATCTCTATAAACATGGAAATATCTACACCGCTATCTCCATCAACATGGAAATATACACACCGCCATCTCTTTAAACATGGAGGTATCTACAACGCCATCTACATAAACAAGAAAATATCTACACTGCCATCTATATAAACATGGAAATATCTACACCGCCATCTCTATCAACATGGAAATATCTACACCGTCATCTGTATAAACATGGAAATATCTTCACCGCGATCTGTATAAACGTGGAAATATCTACACCGCGATCTGTATAAACATGGAAATATCTACACCGCGATCTGTATAAACATGGAAATATCTAAACCGCTATCTGTGTAAACATGGAAATATCTACACAGCTATCTCTATAAACATGGAAATATCTACACCGCCATCTGTATAAACATGGAAATACCTACAAAGTCATCTGTATAAACATGGAAATATCTACACAGCCATCTGTATAAACATGGAAATACCTACACAGCCATCTGTATAAACCTGGATATATCTGCACTGTCATCTATATAAACATGGAAGTATCTACACCGCTATCTGTATAAACATGGAAATATCGGCACAGCCATCTGTATAAACATGGAAATATCTACAGCGCTATCTGTATAAACATGGAAATATCTACACCGCTATGTGTATTAACGTGGAAATATCTCCATTGCTATCTGTATAAACATGGACAAATCTCCACGGCAATATGTATAAACATGAAAATATCTACACTTCTATCTCTATAAACATGGAAATATCTACACTGCCATCTGTACAAACATGGAAATATCTACACAGTCATCTGTAGAAACATGGAAATATCTACACCGCTATCTCTATAAACATGGAAATAACTACACCGCTATCTCTATAAACATGGAAATACCTACACCGCTATCTCTATCAACATGGAAATATACACACCGCCATCTCTTTAAACATGGAGGTATCTACAACGCCATCTACATAAACAAGAAAATATCTACACTGCCATCAATATAAACATGGAAATATCTACACCGCCATCTATATAAACATGGAAATATCTACACTGTCATTTGTAGAAAGATGGAAATATCTACACCGCCATCTGTATAAACGTGGAAATACCTACACCGACATCTATATAAACATGGAAATATCTACACTGTCATTTGTAGAAAGATGGAAATATCTACACCACCATCTGTATAAACGTGGAAATATCTACACCGCTATCTGTATAAACATGGAAATATCTACACTGCAATCTGTATAAACATGGAAATATCTACACCGCTCTCTGTATAAATATGAAATATCTAAACCGCTATCTCTATAAAAGTGGAAATATCTACACTGCTATCTGTATAAGCATGGAAATATCCTCACTGCTATCTCTATGAACATTGATATATCTACACCGCTATCTCTATAAACATGGAATTATCTACACCGCCATCTCTATAAACATGGAAATATCTACACCGTCATCTGTATAAACATGGAAATATCTACACCGCGATCTGTATAAACATGGAAATATCTACACCGAGATCTGTATAAACATGGAAATATCTACACCGCAATCTGTATAAACATGGAAATATCTAAACCGCTATCTGTGTAAACATAGAAATATCTACACAGCTATCTCTATAAACATGGAAATATCTACACCGCCATCTGTATAAACATGGAAATACCTACAAAGTCATCTGTATAAACATGGAAATATCTACACAGCCATCTGTATAAACATGGAAATAACTACACAGCCATCTGTATAAACCTGGAAATATCTGCACTGTCATCTATATAAACATGGAAATATCTACACCGCTATCTGTATAAACATGGAAATATCGGCACAGCCATCTGTATAAACATGGAAATATCTACAGAGAACTCTGTATAAACATGGAAATATCGGCACAGCCATCTCTATAAACATGGAAATATCTACAACGCTAAATGTATAAACATGGAAATATCTACACCGCTATGTGTATTAACGTGGAAATATCTCCATTGCTATCTGTATAAACATGGACAAATCTCCACCACAATATGTATAAACATGAAAATATCTACACTTCTATCTCTATAAACATGGAAATATCTACACTGCCATCTGTACAAACATGGAAATATCTACGCAGTCATCTGTAGAAACATGGAAATATCTACACCGCTATCTCTATAAACATGGATATAACTACACTGCTACCTCTATAAACATGGAAATATCCACACCGCTATCTCCATCAACATGGAAGTATACACACCGCCATCTCTTTAAACATGGAGGTATCTACAACGCCATCTACATAAACAAGAATATATCTACACTGCCATCTATATAAACATGGAAATATCTACACCGCCATCTCTATAAACATGGAAATATCTACACTGCCATTTGTAGAAAGATGGAAATATCTACACCGCCATCTGTATAAACGTGGAAATATCTACACCGCTATCTGTATAAACATGGAAATATCTGCACCGCAATCTGTATAAACATGGAAATATCTACACCGCTCTCTGTATAAACATGAAATATCTAAACCGCTATCTCTATAAAAGTGGAAATATCTACACTGCTATCTGTATAAACATGGAAATATCCTCACTGCTATCTCTATGAACATTGATATATCTACACCGCTATCTCTATAAACCTGGAAATATCTGCACTGTCATCTATATAAACATGGAAATATCTACACCGCTATCTGTATAAACATGGAAATATCTACAGAGAACTCTGTATAAACCTGGAAATATCTGCACTGTCATCTATATAAACATGGAAATATCTACAGAGAACTCTGTATAAACATGGAAATAACGGCACAGCCCTCTGTATAAACATGGAAATACCTACAACGCTTTCTGTATAAACATGGAAATATCTACACCGCTATGTGTATTAACGTGGAAATATCTCCATTGCTATCTGTATAAACATGGACAAATCTCCACCGCAATATGTATAAACATGAAAATATCTACACTTCTATCTCTATAAACATGGAAATATCTACACTGCCATCTGTACAAACATGGAAATACCTACACAGTCATATGTAGAAACATGGAAATATCTACACCGCTATCTCTATAAACATGGAAATAACTACACCGCTATCTCTATAAACATGGAAATACCTACACCGCTATCTCCATCAACATGGAAATATACACACCGCCATCTCTTTAAACATGGAGGTATCTACAAAGCCATCTACATAAACAAGAAAATATCTACACTGCCATCTATATAAACATGGAAATATCTACACCGACATCTCTATAAACATGGAAATATCTACACTGCCATTTGTAGAAAGATGGAAACATCTACACTGCCATTTGTATAAATGTGGAAATACATACACCGCTATCTGTATAAACATGGAAATATCTACACCGCGATCTGTTTAAACATGGAAATATCTACACGGCGATCTGTATAAACATGGAAATATCTAAACCGCTATCTGTGTAAACATGGAAATATCTACACAGCTATCTCTATAACCATGGAAATATCTACACCGCCATCTGTATAAACATGGAAATATCTACAGAGTCATCTGTATAAACATGGAAATATCTACACAGCCATCTGTATAAACATGGAAATATCTACACAGCCATCTGTATAAACCTGGAAATATCTGCACTGTCATCTATATAAACATGGAAATATCTACAGAGAACTCTGTATAAACATGGAAATATCGGCACAGCCATCTGTATAAACATGGAAATATCTACAGAGAACTCTGTATAAACATGGAAATATCGGCACAGCCATCTCTATAAACATGGAAATATCTACAACGCTAAATGTATAAACATGGAAATATCTACACCGCTATGTGTATTAACGTGGAAATATCTCCATTGCTATCTGTATAAACATGGACAAATCTCCACCACAATATGTATAAACATGAAAATATCTACATTTCTATCTCTATAAACATGGAAATATCTACACTGCCATCTGTACAAACATGGAAATATCTACACAGTCATCTGTAGAAACATGGAAATATCTACACCGCTATCTCTATAAACATGGATATAACTACACTGCTACCTCTATAAACATGGAAATATCCACACCGCTATCTCCATCAACATGGAAGTATACACACCGCCATCTTTTTAAACATGGAGGTATCTACAACGCCATCTACATAAACAAGAAAATATCTACACTGCCATCTATATAAACATGGAAATATCTACACCGCCATCTCTATAAACATGGAAATATCTACACTGCCATTTGTAGAAAGATGGAAATATCTACACCGCCATCTGTATAAACCTGGAAATATCTACACCGCTATCTGTATAAACATGGAAATATCTACACCGCAATCTGTATAAACATGGAAATATCTACACCGCTCTCTGTATAAACATGAAATATCTAAACCGCTATCTCTATAAAAGTGGAAATATCTACACTGCTATCTGTATAAGCATGGAAATATCCTCACTGCTATCTCTATGAACATTGATATATCTACACCGCTATCTCTATAAACCTGGAAATATCTGCACTGTCATCTATATAAACATGGAAATATCTACACCGCTATCTGTACAAACATGGAAATATCTACAGAGAACTCTGTATAAACCTGGAAATATCTGCACTGTCATCTATATAAACATGGAAATATCTACAGAGAACTCTGTATAAACATGGAAATAACGGCACAGCCCTCTGTATAAACATGGAAATACCTACACCGCAATCTGTATAAACATGGAAATATCTACACCGCTATGTGTATTAACGTGGAAATATCTCCATTGCTATCTGTATAAACATGGACAAATCTCCACCGCAATATGTATAAACATGAAAATATCTACACTTCTATCTCTATAAACATGGAAATATCTACACTGCCATCTGTACAAACATGGAAATATCTACACAGTCATCTGTAGAAACATGGAAATATCTACACCGCTATCTCTATAAACATGGAAATAACTACACCGCTATCTCTATAAACATGGAAATATCTACACCACTATCTCCATCAACATGGAAATATACACACCGCCAACTCTTTAAACATGGAGGTATCTACAACGCCATCTACATAAACAAGAAAATACCTACACTGCCATCTATATAAACATGGAAATATCTACACCGCCGTCTCTATAAACATGGAAATATCTACACCGCCATTTGTAGAAAGATGGAAATATCTACACCGCCATCTGTATAAACGTGGAAATATCTACACCGCTATCTGTATAAACATGGAAATATCTACACCGCAATCTGTATAAACATGGAAATATCTACACCGCTCTCTGTATAAATATGAAATATCTAAACCGCTATCTCTATAAAAGTGGAAATATCTACACTGCTATCTCTATAAACATGGAAATATCTACACCGCTATCTCTATAAACATGGAAATAACTACACCGCTATCTCTATAAACAAGGAAATATCTACACCGCTATCTCCATCAACATGGAAATATACACACCGCCATCTCTTTAAACATGGAGGTATCTACAACGCCATCTACATAAACAAGAAAATATCTACACTGCCATCTCCATAAACATGGAAATATCTACACCGCCGTCTCTATAAACATGGAAATATCTACACTGCCATTTGTAGAAAGATGGAAATATCTACACCGCCATCTGTATAAACGTGGAAATATCTACACCGCTATCTGTATAAACATGGAAATATCTACACTGCAATCTGTATAAACATGGAAATATCTACACCGCTCTCTCTATAAATATTAAATATCTAAACCGCTATCTCTATAAAAGTGGAAATATCTACACTGCTATCTGTATAAACATGGAAATATCCTCACTCCGATCTCTATGAACATTGATATATCTACACCGCTATCTCTATAAACATGGAAATACCTACACCGCCATCTCTATAAACATGGAAATACCTACACCGTCATCTGTATAAATATGGAAATATCTACACCGCGATCTGTATAAACATGGAAATATCTACACCGCGATCTGTATAAACATGGAAATATCTACACCGCGATCTGTATAAACATGGAAATATCTAAATCGCTATCTGTGTAAACATGGAAATATCTACACAGCTATCTCTATAAATATGGAAATATCTACACCGCCATCTGTATAAACATGGAAATACCTACAAAGTCTTCGTAAAAACATGGAAATATCAACACAGCCATCTGTATAAACATGGAAATATCTACACAGCCATCTGTATAAACCTGGAAATATCTGCACTGTCATCTATATAAACATGGAAATATCTACAGAGAACTCTGTATAAACATGGAAATATCGGCACAGCCATCTGTATAAACATGGAAATATCTACAATGCTATCTGTATAAACATGGAAATATCTACACCGCTATGTGTATTAACGTGGAAATATCTCCATTGCTATCTGTATAAACATGGACAAATCTCCACCGCAATATGTATAAACATGAAAATATCTACACTGCTATCTCTATAAACATGGAAATATCTACAATGCTATCTCTACAAACGTGGAAATAACTACACCGCTATCCCTATAAACATGGAAATATCTACACCGCTATCTCCATCAACATGGAAATATACACACCGCCATCTCTTTAAACATGGAGGTGTCTACAACGCCATCTACATAAACAAGGAAATATCTACACTGCCATCTATATAAACATGGAAATATCTACACCGCCATCTCTATAAACATGGAAATATCTACACTGCCATTTGTAGAAAGATGGAAATATCTACACCGCCATCTGTATAAACATGGAAATATCTACACTGCAATCTGTATAAACATGGAAATATCTACACCGCTCTCTGTATAAATATGAAATATCTAAACCGCTATCTCTATAAAAGTGGAAATATCTACACTGCTATCTGTATAAACATGGAAATATCCTCACTGCTATCTCTATGAACATTGATATATCTACACCGCTATCTCTATAAACATGGAAATATCTACACCGCCATCTCTATAAACATGGAAATATCTACACCGTCATCTGTATAAACATGGAAATATCTACACCGCGATCTGTATAAACATGGAAATATCTACACCGCGATCTGTATAAACATGGAAATATCTACACTGCGATCTGTATAAACATGGAAATATCTACACCGCAATCTTTATAAACATGGAAATATCTAAACCGCTATCTGTGTAAACATGGAAATATCTACACAGCTATCTCTATAAATATGGAAATATCTACACCGCCATCTGTATAAACATGGAAATACCTACAAAGCCTTCTGTAAAAACGTGGATATACCAACACAGCCATCTGTATAAACATGGAAATATCTACACAGCCATCTGTATAAACCTGGAAATATCTGCACTGTCATCTATATAAACATGGAAATATCTACAGAGAACTCTGTATAAACATGGAAATATCGGCACAGCCATCTGTATAAACATGGATATATCTACAATGCTATCTGTATAAACATGGAAATATCTACACCGCTATGTGTATTAACGTAGAAATATCTCCATTGCTATCTGTATAAACATGGACAAATCTCCACCGCAATATGTATAAACCTGAAAATATCTACACTTCTATCTATATAAACATGGAAATATCTACAATGCTATCTCTACAAACGTGGAAATAACTACACCGCTATCTCTATAAACATGGAAATATCTACACCGCTATCTCCATCAACATGGAAATATACACACCGCCATCTCTTTAAACATGGAGGTGTCTACAACGCGATCTACATAAACAAGAAAATATCTACACTGCCATCTATATAAACATGGAAATATCTACACCGCCATCTCTATAAACATGGAAATATCTACACTGCCATTTGTAGAAAGATGGAAATATCTACACCGCCATCTGTATAAACATGGAAATATCTACACTGCAATCTGTATAAACATGGAAATATCTACACCGCTCTCTGTATAAATATGAAATATCTAAACCGCTATCTCTATAAAAGTGGAAATATCTACACTGCTATCTGTATAAACATGGAAATATCCTCACTGCTATCTCTATGAACATTGATATATCTACACCGCTATCTCTATAAACATGGAAATATCTACACCGCCATCTCTATAAACATGGAAATATCTACACCGTCATCTGAATAAACATGGAAATATCTACACAGCGATCTGTATAAACATGGAAATATCTACACCGCGATCTGTATAAACATGGAAATATCTACACCGCGATCTGTATAAACATGGAAATATCTAAACCGCTATCTGTGTAAACATGGAAATATCTACACAGCTATCTCTATAAACATGGAAATATCTACACCGCCATCTGTATAAACATGGAAATACCTACAAAGTCATCTGTATAACCATGGAAATATCTCCACAGCCATCTCTATAAACATGAAAATATCTACACAGCCATCAGTATAAACCTGGAAATATCTGCACTGTCATCTATATAAACATGGAAATATCTACAGAGAACTCTGTATAAACATGGAAATATCGGCACAGCCATCTGTATAAACATGGAAATATCTACAACGCTATCTGTATAAACATGGAAATATCTACACCGCTATGTGTATTATCGTGGAAATATCTCCATTGCTATCTGTATAAACATGGACAAATCTCCACCGCAATATATATAAACATGAAAATATCTACACTTCTATCTCTATAAACATGGAAATATCTACACTGCCATCTGTACAAACATGGAAATATCTACACAGTCATCTGTAGAAACATGGAAATATCTACACCGCTATCTCTATAAACATGGAAATAACTACACCGCTATCTCTATAAACTTGGAAATATCTACACCGCTATCTCCATCAACATGGAAATATACACACCGCCAACTCTTTAAACATGGAGGTATCTACAACGCCATCTACATAAACAAGAAAATATCTACACTGCCATCTATATAAACATGTAAATATCTACACCGCCGTCTCTATAAACATGGAAATATCTACACCGCCATTTGTAGAAAGATGGAAATATCTACACCGCCATCTGTATAAACGTGGAAATATCTACACCGCTATCTGTATAAACATGGAAATATCTACACCGCAATCTGTATAAACATGGAAATATCTACACCGCTCTCTGTATAAATATGAAATATCTAAACCGCTATCTCTATAAAAGTGGAAATATCTACACTGCTATCTCTATAAACATGGAAATATCTACACCGCCATCTGTATAAACTTGGAAATACCTACAAAGTCATCTGTATAAACATGGAAATATCTACACAGCCGTCTGTATAAACCTGGAAATATCTACACAGCCATCTGTATAAACCTGGAAATATCTGCATTGTCATCTATATAAACATGGAAATATCTACAGAGAACTCTGTATAAACATGGAAATATCGGCACAGCCATCTGTATAAACATGGAAATATCTACAACGCTATCTGTATAAACATGGAAATATCTACAACGCTATGTGTATTAACGTGGAAATATCTCCATTGCTATCTGTATAAACATGGACAAATCTCCACCGCAATATGTATAAACATGAAAATATCTACACTTCTATCTCTATAAACATGGAAATATCTACACTGCCATCTGTACAAACATGGAAATATCTACACAGTCATCTGTAGAAACATGGAAATATCTACACCGCTATCTCTATAATCATGGAAATAACTACACCGCTATCTCTATAAACATGGAAATATCTACACCGCTATCTCCATCAACATGGAAATATACACACCGCCATCTCTTTAAACATGGAGGTATCTACAACGCCATCTACATAAACAAGAAAATATCTACACTGCCATCTCCATAAACATGGAAATATCTACACCGCCATGTCTATAAACATGGAAATATCTACACTGCCATTTGTAGAAAGATGGAAATATCTACACCGCCATCTGTATAAACGTGGAAATATCTACACCGCTATCTGTATAAACATGGAAATATCTACACCGCAATCTGTATAAACATGGAAATATCTACACCGCTCTCTGTATAAATATGAAATATCTAAACCGCTATCTCTATAAAAGTGGAAATATCTACACTGCTATCTGTATAAACATGGAAATATCCTCACTGCTATCTCTATGAACATTGATATATCTACACCGCTATCTCTATAAACATGGAAATATCTAAACCGCCATCTCTATAAACATGGAAATATCTACACCGTCATCTGTATAAACATGGAAATATCTACACCGCTATCGGTATAAACATGGAAATATCTACACCGCGATCTGTATAAACATGGAAATATCTACACCGCGATCTGTATAAACATGGAAATATCTAAACCGCTATCTGTGTAAACATGGAAATATCTACACAGCTATCTCTATAAACATGGAAATATCTACACCGCCATCTGTATAAACATGGAAATACCTACAAAGTCATCTGTATAAACATGGAAATATCTACACAGCCGTCTGTATAAACATGGAAATATCTACACAGCCATCTGTATAAACCTGGAAATATCTGCACTGTCATCTATATAAACATGGAAATATCTACAGAGAACTCTGTATAAACATGGAAATATCGGCACAGCCATCTGTATAAACATGGAAATATCTACAACGCTATATGTATAAACATGGAAATATCTACACCGCTATGTGTATTAACGTGGAAATATCTCCATTGCTATCTGTATAAACATGGACAAATCTCCACCGCAATATGTATAAACATGAAAATAGCTACACTTCTATTTCTAAAAACATGGAAATATCTACATTGCCATCTGTACAAACATGGAAATATCTACACAGTCATCTGTAGAAACATGGAAATATCTACACCGCTATCTCCATCAACATGGAAATATACACACCGCCATCTCTTTAAACATGGAGGTATCCACAATGCCATCTACATAAACAAGAAAATATCTACACTGCCATCTATATAAACATGGAAATATCTACACCGCCGTCTCTATAAACATGGAAATATCTACACTGCCATTTGTAGAAAGATGGAAATATCTACACCGCCATCTGTATAAACGTGGAAATATCTACACCGCTATCTGTATAAACATGGAAATATCTACACCGCAATCTGTAAAAACATGGAAATATCTACACCGCTCTCTGTATAAATATGAAATATCTAAACCGCTATCTCTATAAAAGTGGAAATATCTACACTGCTAACTGTATAAACATGGAAATATCCTCACTGCTATCTCTATGAACATTGATATATCTACACCGATATCTCTATAAACATGGAAATATCTACACCGCCATCTCTATAAACATGATAATATCTGCACCGTCATCTGTATAAACATGGAAAGAACTACACCGCTATCTGTATAAACATGGAAATATCTACACCGCGATCTGTATAAACATGGAAATATCTACACCGCTCTCTGTATAAATATGAAATATCTAAACCGCTATCTCTATAAAAGTGGAAATATCTACACTGCTATCTGTATAAACATGGAAATATCTACACTGCCATTTGTAGAAAGATGGAAATATCTACACTGCCATCTGTATAAACGTGGAAATATCTACACCGCTATCTGTATAAACATGGAAATATCTACAACGCAATCTGTATAAACATGGAAATATCTACACCGCTCTCTCTATAAATATGAAATATCTAAACCGCTATCTCTATAAAAGTGGAAATATCTACACTGCTATCTGTATAAACATGGAAATATCTACACTGCCATTTGTAGAAAGATGGAAATATCTACACCGCCATCTGTATAAACGTGGAAATATCTACACCGCTATCTGTATAAACATGGAAATATCTACAACGCAATCTGTATAAACATGGAAATATCTACACCGCTCTCTCTATAAATATGAAATATCTAAACCGCTATCTTTATAAAAGTGGAAATATCTACACTGCTAACTGTATAAACATGGAAATATCCTCACTGCTATCTCTATGAACATTGATATATCTACACCGCTATCTCTATAAACATGGAAATATCTACACCGCCATCTCTATAAACATGATAATATCTACACCGTCATCTGTATAAACATGGAAATATCTACACCGCTATCGGTATAAACATGGAAATATCTACACCGCGATCTGTATAAACATGGAAATATCTACACCGCGATCTGTATAAACATGGAAATATGTAAACCGTTATCTGTGTAAACATGGAAATATCTACACAGCTATCTGTATAAACATGGAAATATCTACACTGCCATCTGTATAAACACGGAAATACCTACAAAGTCATCTGTATAAACATGGAAATATCTACACAGCCGTCTGCATAAACCTGGAAATATCTACACAGCCATCTGTATAAACCTGGAAATATCTGCAATGTCATCTATATAAACATGGAAATATCTACAGAGAACTCTGTATAAACATGGAAATATCGGCACAGCCATCTGTATAAACATGGAAATATCTACAACGCTATCTGTATAAACATGGAAATATCTACACCGCTATGTGTATTAACGTGGAAATATCTCCATTGCTATCTGTATAAACATGGACAAATCTCCACCGCAATATGTATAAACATGAAAATATCTACACTTCTATCTCTATAAACATGGAAATATCTACACTGCCATCTGTACAAACATGGAAATATCTACACAGTCATCTGTAGAAACATGGAAATATCTACACCGCTATCTCTATAATCATGGAAATAACTACACCGCTATCTCTATAAACATGGAAATATCTACACAGCTATTTCCATCAACATGGAAATATACACACCGCCATCTCTTTAAACATGGAGGTATCTACAACGCCATTTACATAAACAAGAAAATATCTACACTGCCATCTCCATAAACATGGAAATATCTACACCGCCATGTCTATAAACATGGAAATATCTACACTGCCATTTGTAGAAAGATGGAAATATCTACACCGCCATCTGTATAAACGTGGAAATATCTACACCGCTATCTGTATACACATGGAAATATCTACACCGCAATCTGTATAAACATGGAAATATCTACACCGCTCTCTGTATAAATATGAAATATCTAAACCGCTATCTCTATAAAAGTGGAAATATCTACACTGCTATCTGTATAAACATGGAAATATCCTCACTGCTATCTCTATGAACATTGATATATCTACACCGCTATCTCTATAAACATGGAAATATCTAAACCGCCATCTCTATAAACATGGAAATATCTACACCGTCATCTGTATAAACATGGAAATATCTACACCGCTATCGGTATAAACATGGAAATATCTACACCGCGATCTGTATAAATATGGAAATATCTACACCGCGATCTGTATAAACATGGAAATATCTAAACCGCTATCTGTGTAAACATGGAAATATCTACACAGCTATCTCTATAAACATGGAAATATCTACACCGCCATCTGTATAAACATGGAAATACCTACAAAGTCATCTGTATAAACATGGAAATATCTACACAGCCGTCTGTATAAACATGGAAATATCTACACAGCCATCTGTATAAACCTGGAAATATCTGCACTGTCATCTATATAAACATGGAAATATCTACAGAGAACTCTGTATAAACATGGAAATATCGGCACAGCCATCTGTATAAACATGGAAATATCTACAACGCTATCTGTATAAACATGGAAATATCTACACCGCTATGTGTATTAACGTGGAAATATCTCCATTGCTATCTGTATAAACATGGACAAATCTCCACCGCAATATGTATAAACATGAAAATAGCTACACTTCTATCTCTATAAACATGGAAATATCTACACTGCCATCTGTACAAACATGGAAATATCTACACAGTCATCTGTAGAAACATGGAAATATCTACACCGCTATCTCTACAAACATGGAAATAACTACACCGCTATCTCTATAAACATGGAAATATCTACACCGCTATTTCCATCAACATGGAATTATACACACCGCCATCTCTTTAAACATGGAGGTATCTACAATGCCATCTACATAAACAAGAAAATATCTACACTGCCATCTATATAAACATGGAAATATCTACACCGCCGTCTCTATAAACATGGAAATATCTACACTGCCATTTGTAGAAAGATGGAAATTTCTACACCGCCATCTGTATAAACGTGGAAATATCTACACCGCTATCTGTATAAACATGGAAATATCTACACCGCAATCTGTAAAAACATGGAAATATCTACACCGCTCTCTGTATAAATATGAAATATCTAAACCGCTATCTCTATAAAAGTGGAAATATCTACACTGCTAACTGTATAAAAATGGAAATATCCTCACTGCTATCTCTATGAACATTGATATATCTACACCGCTATCTCTATAAAGATGGAAACATCTACACCGCCATCTCTATAAACATGATAATATCTGCACCGTCATCTGTATAAACATGGAAATAACTACACCGCTATCTGTATAAACATGGAAATATCTACACCGCGATCTGTATAAACATGGAAATATCTACACCGCTCTCTGTATAAATATGAAATATCTAAACCGCTATCTCTATAAAAGTGGAAATATCTACACTGCTATCTGTATAAACATGGAAATATCTACACTGCCATCTGTACAAACATGGAAATATCTACACAGTCATCTGTAGAAACATGGAAATATCTACACCGCTATCTCTATAAACATGGAAATAACTACACCGCTATCTCTATAAACGTGGAAATATCTACACCGCTATCTCCGTCAACATGGAATTATACAAACCGCCATCTCTTTAAACATGGAGGTATCTACAACGCCATCTACATAAACAAGAAAATATCTACACTGCCATCTATATAAACATGGAAATAACTACACCGCCATCTCTATAAACATGGAAATATCTACACTGCCATTTGTAGAAAGATGGAAATATCTACACCGCCATCTGTATAAACGTGGAAATATCTACACCGCTATCTGTATAAACATGGAAATATCTACAACGCAATCTGTATAAACATGGAAATATCTACACCGCTCTCTCTATAAATATGAAATATCTAAACCGCTATCTTTATAAAAGTGGAAATATCTACACTGCTAACTGTATAAACATGGAAATATCCTCACTGCTATCTCTATGAACATTGATATATCTACACCGCTATCTCTATAAACATGGAAATAACTACACCGCCATCTCTATAAACATGATAATATCTACACCGTCATCTGTATAAACATGGAAATATCTACACCGCTATCGGTATAAACATGGAAATATCTACACCGCGATCTGTATAAACATGGAAATATCTACACAGCTATCTGTATAAACATGGAAATATCTACACTGCCATCTGTATAAACATGGAAATACCTACAAAGTCATCTGTATAAACGTGGAAATATCTACACAGCCATCTGTATAAACATGAAAATATCTACACAGCCATCTGTATAAACCTGGAAATATCTGCACTGTCATCTATATAAACATGGAAATATCAACGGAGAACTCTGTATAAACATGGAAATATCGGCACAGCCATCTGTATAAACATGGAAATACCTACAAAGTCATCTGTATAAACATGGAAATATCTACACAGCCGTCTGTATAAACATGGAAATATCTACACAGCCATCTGTATAAACCTGGAAATATCTGCACTGTCATCTATATAAACATGGATATATCTACAGAGAACTCTGTATAAACATGGAAATATCGGCACAGCCATCTGTATAAACATGGAAATTTCTACAACGCTATGTGTATTAACGTGGAAATATCTCCATTGCTATCTGTATAAACATGGACAAATCTCCACCGCAATATGTATAAACATGAAAATATCTACACTTCTATCTCTATAAACATGGAAATATCTACACTGCCATCTGTACAAACATGGAAATATCTACACAGTCATCTGTAGAAACATGGAAATATCTACACCGCTATCTCTATAAACATGGAAAAAACTACACCGCTGTCTCTATAAACATGGAAATATCTACACCGCTATCTCCATCAACATGGAAATATACACACCGCCATGTCTTTAAACATGGAGGTATCTACAACGCCATCTACATAAACAAGAAAATAACTACACTGCCATCTCCATAAACATGGAAATCTCTACACCGCCATCTCTATAAACATGGAAATATCTACACTGCCATTTGTAGAAAGATGGAAATATCTACACCGCCATCTGTATAAACGTGGAAATATCTACACCGCTATCTGTATAAACATGGAAATATCTACAGCGCAATCTGTATAAACATGGAAATATCTACACCGCTCTCTGTATAAATATGAAATACCTAAACCGCTATCTCTATAAAAGTGGAAATATCTACACTGCTAACTGTATAAACATGGAAATATCCGCACTGCTATCTCTATGAACATTGATATATCTACACCGCTATCTCTATAAACGTGGAAATATCTACACCGCCATCTCTATAAACATGGAAATATCTACACCGCTATCGGTATAAACATGGAAATATCTACACCGCGATCTGTATAAACATGGAAATATCTACACCGCGATCTCTATAAACATGAAAATATCTAAACCGCTATCTGTGTAAACATGGAAATATCTACACAGCGATCTCTATAAACATGGAAATATCTACACCGCCATCTGTATAAACATGGAAATACCTACAAAGTCATCTGTATAAACATGGAAATATCTACACAGCCGTCTGTATAAACATGGAAATATCTACACAGCCATCTGTATAAACCTGGAAATATCTGCACTGTCATCTATATAAACATGGAAATATCTACAGAGAACTCTGTATAAACATGGAAATATCGGCACAGCCATCTGTATAAACATGGAAATATCTACAACGCTATCTGTATAAACATGGAAATATCTACACCGCTATGTGTATTAACGTGGAAATATCTCCATTGCTATCTGTATAAACATGGAAAATCTCCACCGCAATATGTATAAACATGAAAATATCTACACTTCTATCTCTATAAACATGGAAATATCTACACTGCCATCTGTACAAACATGGAAATATCTTCACAGTCATCTGTAGAAACATGGAAATATCTACACCGCTATCTCTATAAACATGGAAATATCTACACCGCTATCTCTATAAACATGGAAATAACTACACCGCTATCTCTATAAACATGGAAATATCTACACCGCTATCTCCATCAACATGGAAATATACACACCGCCATCTCTTTAAACATGGAGGTATCTACAACGCCATCTACATAAACAAGAAAATATCTACACTGCCATCTATATAAACATGGAAATATCTACACCGCCATCTCTATAAACATGGAAATATCTACACTGCCATTTGTAGAAAGATGGAAATATCTACGCCGCCATCTGTATAAACGTGGAAATATCTACACCGCTATCTGTATAAACATGGAAATATCTACACCGCAATCTGTATAAACATGGAAATATCTACACCGTTCTCTGTATAAATATGAAATATCTAAACCGCTATCTCTATGAAAGTGGAAATATCTACACTGCTATCTGTATAAACATGGAAATATCCTCACTGCTATCTCTACGCACATTGATGTATCTACACCGCTATCTCTATAAACATGGAAATATCTACACCGCCATCTCTATAAACATGGAAATATCTACACCGTCATCTGTATAAACATGGAAATATCTACACCGCTATCGGTATAAACATGGAAATATCTACACCGCGATCTGTATAAACATGGAAATATCTACACCGCGATCTGTATAAAAATGGAAATATCTACACCGCGTTCTGTGTAAACATGGAAATATCTAAACCGCTATCTGTGTAAACATGGAAATATCTACACAGCTATCTCTATAAACATGGAAATATCTACACCGCCATCTGTATAAACATGGAAATACCTACAAAGTCATGTGTATAAACATGGAAATATCTACACAGCCATCTGTATAAACATGGAAATATCTACAAAGCCATCTGTATAAACCTGGAAATATCTGCACTGTCATCTATATAAACATGGAAATATCTACAGAGAACTCTCTATAAACATGGAAATATCGGCCCAGCCATCTGTATAAACATGGAAATATCTACAACGCTATCTGTATAAACATGGAAATATCTACATCGCTATGTATATTAACGTGGAAATATCTCCATTGCTATCTGTATAAACATGGACAAATCTCCACCGCAATATGTATAAACATGAAAATATCTACACTTCTATCTCTATAAACATCGAAATATCTACACTGCCATCTGTACAAACATGGAAATATCTACACAGTCATCTGTAGAAACATGGAAATACCTACACCGCTATCTCTATAAACATGGAAATAACTACACCGCTATCTCTATAAACGTGGAAATATCTACACCGCTATCTCCATCAACATGGAATTATACACACCGCCATCTCTTTAAACATGGAGGTATCTACAACGCCATCTACATGAACAAGAAAATATCTACACTGCCATCTATATAAACATGGAAATATCTACACCGCCATCTCTATAAACATGGAAATATCTACACTGCCATTTGTAGAAAGATGGAAATATCTACACCGCCATCTCTATAAACGTGGAAATATCTACACCGCTATCTGTATAAACATGGAAATATCTACACCACAATCTGTATAAACATGGAAATATCTACACCGCTCTCTGTATAAATATGAAATATCTAAACCGCTATCTCTATAAAAGTGGAAATATCTACACTGCTATCTTTATAAACATGGAAATATCCTCACTGCTATCTCTATGAACATTGATATATCTACACCGCTATCTCTATAAACATGGAAATATCTACACCGCCATCTCTATAAACATGGAAATATCTACACCGTCATCTGTATAAACATGGAAATATCTACACCGCTATCGGTATAAACATGGAAATATCTACACCGCGATCTGTATAAACATGGAAATATCTACACCGCGATCTGTATAAACATGGAAATATCTAAACCGCTATCTGTGTAAACATGGAAATATCTACACAGCTATCTCTATAAACATGGAAATATCTACACCGCCATCTGTATAAACATGGAAATACCTACAAAGTCATCTGTATAAACATGGAAATATCTACACAGCCGTCTGTATAAACATGGAAATATCTACACAGCCATCTGTATAAACCTGGAAATATCTGCACTGTCATCTATATAAACATGGAAATATCTACAGAGAACCCTGTATAAACTTGGAAATATCGGCACAGCCATCTGTATAAACATGGAAATATCTACAACGCTATCTGTATAAACATGGAAATATCTACACCGCTATGTGTATTAACGTGGAAATATCTCCATTGCTATCTGTATAAACATGGACAAATCTCCACCGCAATATGTATAAACATGAAAATAGCTACACTTCTATCTCTATAAACATGGAAATATCTACACTGCCATCTGTACAAAAATGGAAATATCTACACAGTCATCTGTAGAAACATGGAAATATCTACACCGCTATCTCTATAAACATGGAAATAACTACACCGCTATCTCTATAAACGTGGAAATATCTACACCGCTATCTCCATCAACATGGAAATATACACACCGCCATCTCTTTAAACATGGAGGTATCTACAACGCCATCTACATAAACAAGAAAATATCTACACTGCCATCTCCATAAACATGGAAATATCTACACCGCCATCTGTATAAACATGGAAATATCTACACTGCCATTTGTAGAAAGATGGAAATATCTACACCGCCATCTGTATAAACGTGGAAATATCTACACCGCTATCTGTATAAACATGGAAATATCTACACCGCAATCTGTATAAACATGGAAATATCTACACCGCTCTCTGTATAAATATGAAATATCTAAACCGCTATCTCTATAAAAGTGGAAATATCTACACTGCTATCTGTATAAACATGGAAATATCCTCACTGCTATCTCTATGAACATTGATATATCTACACCGCTATCTCTATAAACATGGAAATATCTAAACCGCCATCTCTATAAACATGGAAATATCTACACCGCCATCTCTATAAACATGGAAATATCTGCACCGCTATCGGTATAAACATGGAAATATCTACACCGCGATCTGTATAAACATGGAAATATCTACACCGCGATCTCTATAAACATGAAAATATCTAAACCGCTATCTGTGTAAACATGGAAATATCTACACAGCGATCTCTATAAACATGGAAATATCTACACCGCCATCTGTATAAACATGGAAATACCTACAAAGTCATCTGTATAAACATGGAAATATCTACACAGCCGTCTGTATAAACATGGAAATATCTACACAGCCATCTGTATAAACCTGGAAATATCTGCACTGTCATCTATATAAACATGGAAATATCTACAGAGAACTCTGTATAAACATGGAAATATCGGCACAGCCATCTGTATAAACATGGAAATATCTACAACGCTATCTGTATAAACATGGAAATATCTACACCGCTATGTGTATTAACGTGGAAATATCTCCATTGCTATCTGTATAAACATGGAAAATCTCCACCGCAATATGTATAAACATGAAAATATCTACACTTCTATCTCTATAAACATGGAAATATCTACACTGCCATCTGTACAAACATGGAAATATCTTCACAGTCATCTGTATAAACATGGAAATATCTACACCGCTATCTCTATAAACATGGAAATATCTACACCGCTATCTCTATAAACATGGAAATAACTACACCGCTATCTCTATAAACATGGAAATATCTACACCGCTATCTCCATCAACATGGAAATATACACACCGCCATCTCTTTAAACATGGAGGTATCTACAACGCCATCTACATAAACAAGAAAATATCTACACTGCCATCTATATAAACATGGAAATATCTACACCGCCATCTCTATAAACATGGAAATATCTACACTGCCATTTGTAGAAAGATGGAAATATCTACGCCGCCATCTGTATAAACGTGGAAATATCTACACCGCTATCTGTATAAACATGGAAATATCTACACCGCAATCTGTATAAACATGGAAATATCTACACCGTTCTCTGTATAAATATGAAATATCTAAACCGCTATCTCTATGAAAGTGGAAATATCTACACTGCTATCTGTATAAACATGGAAATATCCTCACTGCTATCTCTACGCACATTGATATATCTACACCGCTATCTCTATAAACATGGAAATATCTACACCGCCATCTCTATAATCATGGAAATATCTACACCGTCATCTGTATAAACATGGAAATATCTACACCGCTATCGGTATAAACATGGAAATATCTACACCGCGATCTGTATAAACATGGAAATATCTACACCGCGATCTGTATAAACATGGAAATATCTACACCGCGATCTTTGTAAACATGGAAATATCTAAACCGCTATCTGTGTATACATGGAAATATCTACACAGCTATCTCTATACACATGGAAATATCTACACCGCCATCTGTATAAACATGGAAATACCTACAAAGTCATGTGTATAAACATGGAAATATCTACACAGCCATCTGTATAAACATGGAAATATCTACACAGCCATCTGTATAAACCTGGAAATATCTGCACTGTCATCTATATAAACATGGAAATATCTACAGAGAACTCTCTATAAACATGGAAATATCGGCCCAGCCATCTGTATAAACATGGAAATATCTACAACGCTATCTGTATAAACATGGAAATATCTACATCGCTATGTATATTAACGTGGAAATATCTCCATTGCTATCTGTATAAACATGGACAAATCTCCACTGCAATATGTATAAACATGAAAATATCTACAATTCTATCTCTATAAACATGGAAATATCTACACTGCCATCTGTACAAACATGGAAATATCTACACAGTCATCTGTAGAAACATGGAAATACCTACACCGCTATCTCTATAAACATGGAAATAACTACACCGCTATCTCTATAAACGTGGAAATATCTACACCGCTATCTCCATCAACATGGAATTATACACACCGCCATCTCTTTAAACATGGAGGTATCTACAACGCCATCTACATGAACAAGAAAATATCTACACTGCCATCTATATAAACATGGAAATATCTACACCGCCATCTCTATAAACATGGAAATATCTACACTGCCATTTGTAGAAAGATGGAAATATCTACACCGCCATCTCTATAAACGTGGAAATATCTACACCGCTATCTGTATAAACATGGAAATATCTACACCACAATCTGTATAAACATGGAAATATCTACACCGCTCTCTGTATAAATATGAAATATCTAAACCGCTATCTCTATAAAAGTGGAAATATCTACACTGCTATCTTTATAAACATGGAAATATCCTCACTGCTATCTCTATGAACATTGATATATCTACACCGCTATCTCTATAAACATGGAAATATCTACACCGCCATCTCTATAAACATGGAAATATCTACACCGTCATCTGTATAAACATGGAAATATCTACACCGCTATCGGTATAAACATGGAAATATCTACACCGCGATCTGTATAAACATGGAAATATCTACACCGCGATCTGTATAAACATGGAAATATCTAAACCGCTATCTGTGTAAACATGGAAATATCTACACAGCTATCTCTATAAACATGGAAATATCTACACCGCCATCTGTATAAACATGGAAATACCTACAAAGTCATCTGTATAAACATGGAAATATCTACACAGCCGTCTGTATAAACATGGAAATATCTACACAGCCATCTGTATAAACCTGGAAATATCTGCACTGTCATCTATATAAACATGGAAATATCTACAGAGAACCCTGTATAAACTTGGAAATATCGGCACAGCCATCTGTATAAACATGGAAATATCTACAACGCTATCTGTATAAACATGGAAATATCTACACCGCTATGTGTATTAACGTGGAAATATCTCCATTGCTATCTGTATAAACATGGACAAATCTCCACCGCAATATGTATAAACATGAAAATAGCTACACTTCTATCTCTATAAACATGGAAATATCTACACTGCCATCTGTACAAAAATGGAAATATCTACACAGTCATCTGTAGAAACATGGAAATATCTACACCGCTATCTCTATAAACATGGAAATAACTACACCGCTATCTCTATAAACGTGGAAATATCTACACCGCTATCTCCATCAACATGGAAATATACACACCGCCATCTCTTTAAACATGGAGGTATCTACAACGCCATCTACATAAACAAGAAAATATCTACACTGCCATCTCCATAAACATGGAAATATCTACACCGCCATCTGTATAAACATGGAAATATCTACACTGCCATTTGTAGAAAGATGGAAATATCTACACCGCCATCTGTATAAACGTGGAAATATCTACCCCGCTATCTGTATAAACATGGAAATATCTACACCGCAATCTGTATAAACATGGAAATATCTACACCGCTCTCTGTATAAATATGAAATATCTAAACCGCTATCTCTATAAAAGTGGAAATATCTACACTGCTATCTGTATAAACATGGAAATATCCTCACTGCTATCTCTATGAACATTGATATATCTACACCGCTATCTCTATAAACATGGAAATATCTAAACCGCCATCTCTATAAACATGGAAATATCTACACCGCCATCTCTATAAACATGGAAATATCTGCACCGCTATCGGTATAAACATGGAAATATCTACACCGCGATCTGTATAAACATGGAAATATCTACACCGCAATCTGTATAAACATGGAAATATCTACACCGTTCTCTGTATAAATATGAAATATCTAAACCGCTATCTCTATGAAAGTGGAAATATCTACACTGCTATCTGTATAAACATGGAAATATCCTCACTGCTATCTCTACGCACATTGATATATCTACACCGCTATCTCTATAAACATGGAAATATCTACACCGCCATCTCTATAATCATGGAAATATCTACACCGTCATCTGTATAAACATGGAAATATCTACACCGCTATCGGTATAAACATGGAAATATCTACACCGCGATCTGTATAAACATGGAAATATCTACACCGCGATCTGTATAAACATGGAAATATCTACACCGCGATCTTTGTAAACGTGGAAATATCTAAACCGCTATCTGTGTATACATGGAAATATCTACACAGCTATCTCTATACACATGGAAATATCTACACCGCCATCTGTATAAACATGGAAATACCTACAAAGTCATGTGTATAAACATGGAAATATCTACACAGCCATCTGTATAAACATGGAAATATCTACACAGCCATCTGTATAAACCTGGAAATATCTGCACTGTCATCTATATAAACATGGAAATATCTACAGAGAACTCTCTATAAACATGGAAATATCGGCCCAGCCATCTGTATAAACATGGAAATATCTACAACGCTATCTGTATAAACATGGAAATATCTACATCGCTATGTATATTAACGTGGAAATATCTCCATTGCTATCTGTATAAACATGGACAAATCTCCACTGCAATATGTATAAACATGAAAATATCTACAATTCTATCTCTATAAACATGGAAATATCTACACTGCCATCTGTACAAACATGGAAATATCTACACAGTCATCTGTAGAAACATGGAAATACCTACACCGCTATCTCTATAAACATGGAAATAACTACACCGCTATCTCTATAAACGTGGAAATATCTACACCGCTATCTCCATCAACATGGAATTATACACACCGCCATCTCTTTAAACATGGAGGTATCTACAACGCCATCTACATGAACAAGAAAATATCTACACTGCCATCTATATAAACATGGAAATATCTACACCGCCATCTCTATAAACATGGAAATATCTACACTGCCATTTGTAGAAAGATGGAAATATCTACACCGCCATCTCTATAAACGTGGAAATATCTACACCGCTATCTGTATAAACATGGAAATATCTACACCACAATCTGTATAAACATGGAAATATCTACACCGCTCTCTGTATAAATATGAAATATCTAAACCGCTATCTCTATAAAAGTGGAAATATCTACACTGCTATCTTTATAAACATGGAAATATCCTCACTGCTATCTCTATGAACATTGATATATCTACACCGCTATCTCTATAAACATGGAAATATCTACACCGCCATCTCTATAAACATGGAAATATCTACACCGTCATCTGTATAAACATGGAAATATCTACACCGCTATCGGTATAAACATGGAAATATCTACACCGCGATCTGTATAAACATGGAAATATCTACACCGCGATCTGTATAAACATGGAAATATCTAAACCGCTATCTGTGTAAACATGGAAATATCTACACAGCTATCTCTATAAACATGGAAATATCTACACCGCCATCTGTATAAACATGGAAATACCTACAAAGTCATCTGTATAAACATGGAAATATCTACACAGCCGTCTGTATAAACATGGAAATATCTACACAGCCATCTGTATAAACCTGGAAATATCTGCACTGTCATCTATATAAACATGGAAATATCTACAGAGAACCCTGTATAAACTTGGAAATATCGGCACAGCCATCTGTATAAACATGGAAATATCTACAACGCTATCTGTATAAACATGGAAATATCTACACCGCTATGTGTATTAACGTGGAAATATCTCCATTGCTATCTGTATAAACATGGACAAATGTCCACCGCAATATGTATAAACATGAAAATAGCTACACTTCTATCTCTATAAACATGGAAATATCTACACTGCCATCTGTACAAAAATGGAAATATCTACACAGTCATCTGTAGAAACATGGAAATATCTACACCGCTATCTCTATAAACATGGAAATAACTACACCGCTATCTCTATAAACGTGGAAATATCTACACCGCTATCTCCATCAACATGGAAATATACACACCGCCATCTCTTTAAACATGGAGGTATCTACAACGCCATCTACATAAACAAGAAAATATCTACACTGCCATCTCCATAAACATGGAAATATCTACACCGCCATCTGTATAAACATGGAAATATCTACACTGCCATTTGTAGAAAGATGGAAATATCTACACCGCCATCTGTATAAACGTGGAAATATCTACACCGCTATCTGTATAAACATGGAAATATCTACACCGCAATCTGTATAAACATGGAAATATCTACACCGCTCTCTGTATAAATATGAAATATCTAAACCGCTATCTCTATAAAAGTGGAAATATCTACACTGCTATCTGTATAAACATGGAAATATCCTCACTGCTATCTCTATGAACATTGATATATCTACACCGCTATCTCTATAAACATGGAAATATCTAAACCGCCATCTCTATAAACATGGAAATATCTACACCGCCATCTCTATAAACATGGAAATATCTGCACCGCTATCGGTATAAACATGGAAATATCTACACCGCGATCTGTATAAACATGGAAATATCTACACCGCGATCTCTATAAACATGAAAATATCTAAACCGCTATCTGTGTAAACATGGAAATATCTACACAGCGATCTCTATAAACATGGAAATATCTACACCGCCATCTGTATAAACATGGAAATACCTACAAAGTCATCTGTATAAACATGGAAATATCTACACAGCCGTCTGTATAAACATGGAAATATCTACACAGCCATCTGTATAAACCTGGAAATATCTGCACTGTCATCTATATAAACATGGAAATATCTACAGAGAACTCTGTATAAACATGGAAATATCGGCACAGCCATCTGTATAAACATGGAAATATCTACAACGCTATCTGTATAAACATGGAAATATCTACACCGCTATGTGTATTAACGTGGAAATATCTCCATTGCTATCTGTATAAACATGGAAAATCTCCACCGCAATATGTATAAACATGAAAATATCTACACTTCTATCTCTATAAACATGGAAATATCTACACTGCCATCTGTACAAACATGGAAATATCTTCACAGTCATCTGTATAAACATGGAAATATCTACACCGCTATCTCTATAAACATGGAAATATCTACACCGCTATCTCTATAAACATGGAAATAACTACACCGCTATCTCTATAAACATGGAAATATCTACACCTCTATCTCCATCTACATGGAAATATACACACCGCCATCTCTTTAAACATGGAGGTATCTACAACGCCATCTACATAAACAAGAGAATATCTACACTGCCATCTATATAAACATGGAAATATGTACACCGCCATCTCTATAAACATGGAAATATCTACACCGTCATCTGTATAAACATGGAAATATCTACATCGCGATCTGTATAAACATGGAAATATCTAAACCGCTATCTGTGTAAACATGGAAATATCTACACAGCTATCTCTACAAACATGGAAATATATACAACGCTATCTGTATAAACATGGAAATATCTACACTGCTATGTGTATTAACGTGGAAATATCTCCATTGCTATCTGTATAAACATGGACAAATCTCCACCACAATATGTATAAACATGAAAATATCTACACTTCTATCTCTATAAACATGGAAATATATACACTGCCATCTGTACAAACATGGAAATATCTACACAGTCATCTGTAGAAACATGGAAATATCTACACCGCTATCTCTATAAACATGGAAATAACTACACTGCTATCTCTATAAACATGGAAATAACTGCACTGCTATCTCTATAAACATGGAAATATCCACACCGCTATCTCCATCAACATGGAAATATACACACCGCCATCTCTTTAAACATGGAGGTATCTACAACGCCATCTACATAAACAAGAAAATATCTACACTGCCATCTATATAAACATGGAAATATCTACACCGCCATCTCTATAAACATGGAAATATCTACAGTGCCATTTGTAGAAAGGTGGAAATATCTACACCGCCATCTGTATAAACGTGGAAATATCTACACCGCTATCTGTATAAACATGGAAATATCTACACTGCAATCTGTATAAACATGGAAATATCTACACCGCTCTCTGTATAAATATGAAATATCTAAACCGTTATCTCTATAAAAGTGGAAATATCTACACTGCTATCTGTATAAACATGGAAATATCCTCACTGCTATCTCTATGAACATTGATATATCTACACCGCTATCTCTATAAACATGGAAATATCTACACCGCCATCTCTATAAACATGGAAATATCTACACCGTCATCTGTACAAACATGGAAATATCTACACCGCGATCTGTATAAACATGGAAATATCTACATCACGATCTGTATAAACATGGAAATATCTACACCGCAACCTGTATAAACATGGAAATATCTAAACCGCTATCTGTGTAAACATGGAAATATCTACACAGCTATCTCTCTAAACATGGAAATATCTACACCGCCATCTGTATAAACATGGAAATACCTACAAAGTCCTCTGTATAAACATGGAAATATCTACACAGCCATCTGTATAAACCTGGAAATATCTACACAGCCATCTGTATAAACCTGGAAATATCTGCACTGTCATCTATATAAACATGGAAATATCTACAGAGAACTCTGTATAAACATGGAAATATCGGCACAGCCATCTCTATAAACATGGAAATATCTACAACGCTATCTGTATAAACATGGAAATATCTACACCGCTATGTGTATTAACGTGGAAATATCTCCATTGCTATCTGTATAAACATGGACAAATCTCCACCGCAATATGTATAAACATGAAAATATCTACACTTCTGTCTCTATAAACATGGAAATATCTACACTGCCATCTTTACAAACATGGAAATATCTACACAGTCATCTGTAGAAACATGGAAATATCTACACTGCTATCTCTATAAACATGGAAATAACTACACCGCTATCTCTATAAACATGGAAATATCTACACCGCTATCTCCATCTACATGGAAGTATACACACCGCCATCTCTTTAAACATGGAGGTATCTACAACGCCATCTACATAAACAAGAAAATATCTACACTGCCATCTATATAAACATGGAAATATCTACACCGCCATCTCTATAAACATGGAAATATCTACACTGCCATTTGTAGAAAGATGGAAACATCTACACTGCCATCTGTATAAACGTGGAAATACCCACACCGCTATCTGTATAAACATAGAAATATCTACACCGTGATCTGTTTAAACATGGAAATATCTACACCGCGATCTGTATAAACATGGAAATAACTAAACCGCTATCTGTGTAAACATGGAAATATCTACACAGCTATCTCTACAAACATGGAAATATCTACACCGCCATCTGTATAAACATGGAAATACCTACAAAGTCATCTGTATAAACATGGAAATATCTACACAGCCATCTGTATAAACATGGAAATATCTACACAGCCATCTGTATAAACATGGAAATATCTACACAGCCATCTGTATAAACCTGGAAATATCTGCACTGTCATCTATATAAACATGGAAATATCTACAGAGAACTCTGTATAAACATGGAAATATCGGCACAGCCATCTCTATAAACATGGAAATATATACAACGCTATCTGTATAAACATGGAAATATCTACACTGCTATGTGTATTAACGTGGAAATATCTCCATTGCTATCTGTATAAACATGGACAAATCTCCACCACAATATGTATAAACATGAAAATATCTACACTTCTATCTCTATAAACATGGAAATATCTACACTGCCATCTGTACAAACATGGAAATGTCTACACAGTCATCTGTAGAAACATGGAAATATCTACACCGCTATCTCTATAAACATGGAAATAACCACACCGCTATCTCTATAAACATGGAAATATCTACACCGCTATCTCCATCTACATGGAAATATACACACCGCCATCTCTTTAAACATGGAGGTATCTACAACGCCATCTACATAAACAAGAAAATATCTACACTGCCATCTATATAAACATGGAAATATCTACACCGCCATCTCTATAAACATGGAAATATCTACACCGTCATGTGTATAAACATGGAAATATCTACACCGCGATCTGTATAAACATGGAAATATCTACACCGCGATCTGTATAAACATGGAAATATCTACATCGCGATCTGTATAAACATGGAAATATCTAAACTGCTATCTGTGTAAACATGGAAATATCTACACAGCTATCTCTACAAACATGGAAATATCTACACCGCCATCTGTATAAACATGGAAATATCTACACTGCCATCTGTACAAACATGGAAATATCTACAGAGTCATCTGTAGAAACATGGAAATATCTACACCGCTATCTCTATAAACATGGAAATAACTACACTGCTATCTCTATAAACATGGAGATAACTGCACTGCTATCTCTATAAACATGGAAATATCCACACCGCTATCTCCATCAACATGGAAATATACACACCGCCATCTCTTTAAACATGGAGGTATCTACAACGCCATCTACATAAACAAGACAATATCTACACTGCCATCTATATAAACATGGAAATATCTACACCGCCATCTCTATAAACATGGAAATATCTACACTGCCATTTGTAGAAAGGTGGAAATATCTACACTGCCATCTGTATAAACGTGGAAATATCTACACCGCTATCTGTATAAACATGGAATTATCTACACTGCAATCTGTATAAACATGGAAATATCTACACCGCTCTCTGTATAAATATGAAATATCTAAACCGCTATCTCTATAAAAGTGGAAATATCTACACTGCTATCTGTATAAACATGGAAATATCCTCAATGCTATCTCTATGAACATTGATATATCTACACCGCTATCTCTATAAACATGGAAATATCTACACCGCCATCTCTATAAACATGGAAATATCTACACCGTCATCTGTATAAACATGGAAATATCTACACCGCGATCTGTATAAACATGCAAATATCTACACCGCGATCTGTATAAACATGGAAATATCTACAACGCGACCTGTATAAACATGGAAATATCTAAACCGCTATCTGTGTAAACATGGAAATATCTACACAGCTATCTCTATAAACATGGAAATATCTACACCGCCATCTGTATAAACATGGAAATACCTACAAAGTCATCTGTATAAACATGGAAATATCTACACAGCCATCTGTATAAACCTGGAAATATCTACACAGCCATCTGTATAAACCTGGAAATATCTGCACTGTCATCTATATAAACATGGAAATATCTACAGAGAACTCTGTATAAACATGGAAATATCGGCAGAGCCATCTCTATAAACATGGAAATATCTACACCGCTATGTGTATTAACGTGGAAATATCTCCATTGCTATCTGTATAAACATGGACAAATCTCCACCGCAATATGTATAAACATGAAAATATCTACACTTCTGTCTCTATAAACATGGAAATATCTTCACTGCCATCTGTACAAACATGGAAATATCTACACAGTCATCTGTAGAAACATGGAAATATCTACACCGCTATCTCTATAAACATGGAAATAACTACACCGCTATCTCTATAAACATGGAAATATCTACACCGCTATCTCCATCTACATGGAAATATACACACCGCCATCTCTTTAAACATGGAGGTATCTACAACGCCATCTACATAAACAAGAAAATATCTACACTGCCATCTATATAAACATGGAAATATCTACACCGCCATCTCTATAAACATGGAAATATCTACACCGTCATCTGTATAAACATGGAAATATCTACACCGCGATCTGTATAAACATGGAAATATCTACACCGCGATCTGTATAAACATGGAAATAACTACATCGCGATCTGTATAAACATGGAAATATCTAAACCGCTATCTGTGTAAACATGGAAATATCTACACAGCTATCTCTACAAACATGGAAATATCTACACCGCCATCTGTATAAACATGGAAATATCTACACTGCCATCTGTACAAACATGGAAATATCTACAGAGTCATCTGTAGAAAAATGGAAATATCTACACCGCTATCTCTATAAACATGGAAATAACTACACTGCTATCTCTATAAACATGGAAATAACTGCACTGCTATCTCTATAAACATGGAAATATCCACACCGCTATCTCCATCAACATGGAAATATACACACCGCCATCTCTTTAAACATGGAGGTATCTACAACGCCATCTACATAAACAAGAAAATATCTACACTGCCATCTATATAAACATGGAAATATCTACACCGCCATCTCTATAAACATGGAAATATCTACACCGTCATCTGTATAAACATGGAAATATCTACACCGCGATCTGTATAAACATGGAAATATCTACACCGCGATCTGTATAAACATGGAAATATCTACATCGCGATCTGTATAAACATGGAAATATCTAAACCGCTATCTGTGTAAACATGGAAATATCTACACAGCTATCTCTACAAACATGGAAATATCTACACCGCCATCTGTATAAACATGGAAATATCTACACTGCCATCTGTACAAACATGGAAATATCTACAGAGTCATGTGTAGAAACATGGAAATATCTACACCGCTATCTCTATAAACATAGAAATAACTACACTGCTATCTCTATAAACATGGAAATAACTGCACTGCTATCTCTACAAACATGGAAATATCCACACCGCTATCTCCATCAACATGGAAATATACACACCGCCATCTCTTTAAACATGGAGGTATCTACAACGCCATCTACATAAACAAGAAAATATCTACACTGCCATCTATAAAAACATGGAAATATCTACAGAGAACTCTGTATAAACATGGAAATATCGGCACAGCCATCCCTATAAACATGGAAATATATACAACGCTATCTGTATAAACATGGAAATATCTACACTGCTATGTGTATTAACGTGGAAATATCTCCATTGCTATCTGTATAAACATGGACAAATCTCCACCACAATATGTATAAATATGAAAATATCGACACTTCTATCTCTATAAACATGGAAATATCTACACTGCCATCTGTACAAACATGGAAATGTCTACACAGTCATCTGTAGAAACATGGAAATATCTACACCGCTATCTCTATAAACATGGAAATAACTACAATGCTATCTCTATAAACATGGAAATAACTGCACTGCTATCTCTATAAACATGGAAATATCCACACCGCTATCTCCATCAACTTGGAAATATACACACCGCCATCTCTTCAAACATGGAGGTATCTACAACGCCATCTACATAAACAAGAAAATATCTACACTGCCATCTATATAAACATGGAAATATCTACACCGCCATCTCTATAAACATGGAAATATCTACACTGCCATTTGTAGAAAGGTGGAAATATCTACACCGCCATCTGTATAAACGTGGAAATATCTACACCGCAATCTGTATAAACATGGAAATATCTACACTGCAATCTGTATAAACATGGAAATATCTACACCGCTCTCTGTATAAATATGAAATATCTAAACAGCTATCTCTATAAAAGTGGAAATATCTACACTGCTATCTGTATAAACATGGAAATATCCTCACTGCTATCTCTAGGAACATTGATATATCTACACCGCTATCTCTATAAACATGGAAATATCTACACCGCCATCTCTATAAACATAGAAATATCTACACCGTCATCTGTATAAACATGGAAATATCTACACCGCGATCTGTATAAACATGGAAATATCTACACCGCGATCTGTATAAACATGGAAATATCTACACCGCGATCTGTATGAACATGGAAATATCTAAACCGCTATCTGTGTAAACATGGAAATATCTACACAGCTATCTCTATAAACATGGAAATATCTACACCGCCATCTGTATAAACATGGAAATACCTACAAAGTCATCTGTATAAACATGGAAATATCTACACAGCCATCTGTATAAACCTGGAAATATCTACACAGCCATCTGTATAAACCTGGAAATATCTGCACTGTCATCTATATAAACATGGAAATACCTACACCGCTATCTGTATAAACATGGAAATATCGGCACAGCCATCTGTATAAACATGGAAATATCTACAACGCTATCTGTATAAACATGGAAATATCTACACCGCTATGTGTATTAACGTGGAAATATCTCCATTGCTATCTGTATAAACATGGACAAATCTCCACCGCAATATGTATAAACATGAAAATATCTACACTTCTGTCTCTATAAACATGGAAATATCTACACTGCCATCTGTACAAACATGGAAATATCTACACAGTCATCTGTAGAAACATGGAAATATCTACACCGCTATCTCTATAAACATGGAAATAACTACACCGCTATCTCTATAAACACGGAAATATCTACACCGCTATCTCCATCTACATGGAAGTATACACACCGCCATCTCTTTAAACATGGAGGTATCTACAACGCCATCTACATAAACAAGAAAATATCTACACTGCCATCTATATAAACATGGAAATATCTACACCGCCATCTCTATAAACATGGAAATATCTACACCGTCATCTGTATAAACATGGAAATATCTACACCGCGATCTGTATAAACATGGAAATATCTACACCGCGATCTGTATAAACATGGAAATATCTACATCGCGATCTGTATAAACATGGAAATATCTAAACCGCTATCTGTGTAAACATGGAAATATCTACACAGCTATCTCTACAAACATGGAAATATCTACACCGCCATCTGTATAAACATGGAAATATCTACACTGCCATCTGTACAAACATGGAAATATCTACAGAGTCATCTGTAGAAACATGGAAATATCTACACCGCTATCTCTATAAACATAGAAATAACTACACTGCTATCTCTATAAACATGGAAATAACTGCACTGCTATCTCTACAAACATGGAAATATCCACACCGCTATCTCCATCAACATGGAAATATACACACCGCCATCTCTTTAAACATGGAGGTATCTACAACGCCATCTACATAAACAAGAAAATATCTACACTGCCATCTATAAAAACATGGAAATATCTACAGAGAACTCTGTATAAACATGGAAATATCGGCACAGCCATCTCTATAAACATGGAAATATATACAACGCTATCTGTATAAACATGGAAATATCTACACTGCTATGTGTATTAACGTGGAAATATCTCCATTGCTATCTGTATAAACATGGACAAATCTCCACCACAATATGTATAAACATGAAAATATCGACACTTCTATCTCTATAAACATGGAAATATCTACACTGCCATCTGTACAAACATGGAAATGTCTACACAGTCATCTGTAGAAACATGGAAATATCTACAACGCTATCTCTATAAACATGGAAATAACTACAATGCTATCTCTATAAACATGGAAATAACTGCACTGCTATCTCTATAAACATGGAAATATCCACACCGCTATCTCCATCAACTTGGAAATATACACACCGCCATCTCTTTAAACATGGAGGTATCTACAACGCCATCTACATAAACAAGAAAATATCTACACTGCCATCTATATAAACATGGAAATATCTACACCGCCATCTCTATAAACATGGAAATATCTACACTGCCATTTGTAGAAAGGTGGAAATATCTACACCGCCATCTGTATAAACGTGGAAATATCTACACCGCAATCTGTATAAACATGGAAATATCTACACTGCAATCTGTATAAACATGGAAATATCTACACCGCTCTCTGTATAAATATGAAATATCTAAACAGCTATCTCTATAAAAGTGGAAATATCTACACTGCTATCTGTATAAACATGGAAATATCCTCACTGCTATCTCTAGGAACATTGATATATCTACACCGCTATCTCTATAAACATGGAAATATCTACACCGCCATCTCTATAAACATAGAAATATCTACACCGTCATCTGTATAAACATGGAAATATCTACACCGCGATCTGTATAAACATGGAAATATCTACACCGCGATCTGTATAAACATGGAAATATCTACACCGCGATCTGTATGAACATGGAAATATCTAAACCGCTATCTGTGTAAACATGGAAATATCTACACAGCTATCTCTATAAACATGGAAATATCTACACCGCCATCTGTATAAACATGGAAATACCTACAAAGTCATCTGTATAAACATGGAAATATCTACACAGCCATCTGTATAAACCTGGAAATATCTACACAGCCATCTGTATAAACCTGGAAATATCTGCACTGTCATCTATATAAACATGGAAATACCTACACCGCTATCTGTATAAACATGGAAATATCGGCACAGCCATCTGTATAAACATGGAAATATCTACAACGCTATCTGTATAAACATGGAAATATCTACACCGCTATGTGTATTAACGTGGAAATATCTCCATTGCTATCTGTATAAACATGGACAAATCTCCACCGCAATATGTATAAACATGAAAATATCTACACTTCTGTCTCTATAAACATGGAAATATCTACACTGCCATCTGTACAAACATGGAAATATCTACACAGTCATCTGTAGAAACATGGAAATATCTACACCGCTATCTATATAAACATGGAAATAACTACACCGCTATCTCTATAAACATGGAAATATCTACACCGCTATCTCCATCAACATGGAAATATACACACCGCCATCTCTTTAAACATGGAGGTATCTACAACGCCATCTACATAAACAAGAAAATATCTACACTGCCATCTATATAAACATGGAAATATCTACACCGCCATCTCTATAAACATGGAAATATCTACACCGTCATCTGTATAAACATGGAAATATCTACACCGCGATCTGTATAAACATGGAAATATCTACACCGCGATCTGTATAAACATGGAAATATCTACATCGCGATCTGTATAAACATGGAAATATCTAAACCGCTATCTGTGTAAACATGGAAATATCTACACAGCTATCTCTACAAACATGGAAATATCTACACCGCCATCTGTATAAACATGGAAATACCTACAAAGTCATCTGTATAAACATGGAAATATCTACACAGCCATCTGTATAAACATGGAAATATCTACACAGCCATCTGTATAAACCTGGAAATATCTGCACTGTCATCTATATAAACATGGAAATATCTATACCGCTATTTGTATAAACATGGAAATATCTAAACCGCTATCTGTGTAAACATGGAAATATCTACACAGCTATCTCTATAAACATGGAAATATCTACACCGCCATCTGTATAAACATGGAAATACCTACAAATTCATCTGTATAAACATGGAAATATCTACACAGCCATCTGTATAAACATGGAAATATCTACACAGCCATCTGTATAAACCTGGAAATATCTGCACTGTCATCTATATAAACATGGAAATATCTACAGAGAACTCTGTATAAACATGGAAATATTGGCACAGCCATCTCTATAAACATGGAAATATCTACAAAGCTATCTGTATCAACATGGAAATATCTACACCGCTATGTGTATTAACGAGGAAATATCTCCATTGCTATCTGTATAAACATGGACAAATCTCCACCACAATATGTATAAACATGAAAATATCTACACTTCTATCTCTATAAACATGGAAATATCTACACTGCCATCTGTACAAACATGGAAATATCTACACAGTCATCTGTAGAAACATGGAAATATCTCCACCGCTATCTCTATAAACATGGAAATAACTACACTGCTATCTCTATAAACATGGAAATATCCACACCGCTATCTCCATCAACATGGAAATATACACACCGCCATCTCTTTAAACATGGAGGTTTCTACAACGCCATCTACATAAACAAGAAAATATCTACACTGCCATCTCCATAAACATGGAAATATCTACACCTCCATCTCTATAAAATTGGAAATATCTACACTGCCATTTGTAGAAAGATGGAAATATCTACACCGCCATCTGTATAAACGTGGAAATATCTACACCGCTATCTGTATAAACATGGAAATATCTACACCGCAATCTGTATAAACATGGAAATATCTACACCGCTCTCTGTATAAATATGAAATATCTAAACCGCTATCTCTATAAAAGTGGAAATATCTACACTGCTATCTGTATAAACATGGAAATATCCTCACTGCTATCTCTATGAACATTGATATATCTACACCGCTATCTCTATAAACATGGAAATAACTACACTGCTATCTCTATAAACATGGAAATAACTGCACTGCTATCTCTATAAACATGGAAATATCCACACCGCTATCTCCATCAACATGGAAATATACACACCGCCATCTCTTTAAACATGGAGGTATCTACAACGCCATCTACATAAACAAGAAAATATCTACACTGCCATCTATATAAACATGGAAATATCTACACCGCCATCTATATAAACATGGAAATATCTACACTGCCATTTGCAGAAAGGTGGAAATATCTACACCGCCATCTGTATAAACGTGGAAATATCTACACCGCTATCTGTATAAACATTGAAATATCTACACTGCAATCTGTATAAACATGGAAATATCTACACCACTCTCTGTATAAATATGAAATATCTAAACAGCTATCTCTATAAAAGTGGAAATATCTACACTGCTATCTGTATAAACATGGAAATATCCTCACTGCTATCTCTATGAACATTGATATATCTACACCGCTATCTCTATAAACATGGAAATATCTACACCGCCATCTCTATAAACATGTAAATATCTACACCGTCAGCTGTATAAACATGGAAATATCTACACCGTGACCTGTATAAACATGGAAATATCTACACCGCGATCTGTATAAACATGGAAATATCTACACCGCGATCTGTATAAACATGGAAATATCTAAACTGCTATCTGTGTAAACATGGAAATATCTACACAGCTATCTCTATAAACATGGAAATATCTATACCGCCATCTGTATAAACATGGAAATACCTACAAAGTCATCTGTATAAACATGGAAATACCTACACAGCCATCTGTATAAACCTGGAAATATCTACACAGCCATCTGTATAAACCTGGAAATATCTGCACTGTCATCTATATAAACATGGAAATACCTACACCGCTATCTGCATAAACATGGAAATATCGGCACAGCCATCTGTATAAACATGGAAATGTCTACACATCCATCTGTATAAACCTGGAAATATCTGCACTGTCATCTATATAAACATGGAAATATCTACACCGCTATCTGTATAAACATGGAAATATCGGCACAGCCATCTGTATAAACATGGAAATATCTACAACGCTATCTGTATAAACATGGAAATATCTACACCGCTATGTGTATTAACGTGGAAATATCTCCATTGCTATCTGTATAAACATGGACAAATCTCCACCGCAATATGTATAAACATGAAAATATCTACACTTCTATCTCTATAAACATGGAAATATCTACACTGCCATCTGTACAAACATGGAAATATCTACACAGTCATCTGTAGAAACATGGAAATATCTACACCGCTATCTCTATAAACATGGAAATAACTACACCGCTATCTCTATAAACATGGAAATATCTACACTGACATCTGTACAAACATGGAAATAGCTACACAGTCATCTGTAGAAACATGGAAATATCTACACCGCTATCTCTATAAACATGGAAATGACTACACCGCTATCTCTATAAACATGGAAATATCTACACCGCTATCTCCATCAACATGGAAATATACACACCGCCATCTCTTTAAACATGGAGGTATCTACAACGCCATCTACATAAACAAGAAAATATCTACACTGCCATCTATATAAACATGGAAATATCTACACCGCCATCTCTATAAACATGGAAATATCTACACCGTCATCTGTATAAACATGGAAATATCTACACCGCGATCTGTATAAACGTGGAAATATCTACACCGCGATCTGTATAAACGTGGAAATATCTACACCGAGATCTGTATAAACATGGAAATATCTAAACCGCTATCTGTGTAAACATGGAAATATCTACACAGCTATCTCTATAAACATGGAAATATCTACACCGCCATCTGTATAAACATGGAAATACCTACAAAGTCATCTGTATAAACATGGAAATATCTACACAGCCATCTGTATAAACATGGAAATACCTACACAGCCATCTGTATAAACCTGGATATATCTGCACTGTCATCTATATAAACATGGAAATATCTACACCGCTATCTGTATAAACATGGAAATATCGCCACAGCCATCTGTATAAACATGGAAATATCTACAACGCTATCTGTATAAACATGGAAATATCTACACCGCTATGTGTATTAACGTGGAAATATCTCCATTGCTATCTGTATAAACATGGACAAATCTCCACCGCAATATGTATAAACATGAAAATATCTACACTTCTATCTCTATAAACATGGAAATATCTACACTGCCATCTGTACAAACATGGAATTATCTACACAGTGATCTGTAGAAACATGGAAATATCTACACCGCTATCTCTATAAACATGGAAATAACTACACCGCTATCTCTATAAACATGGAAATATCTACACTGCCATCTGTACAAACATGGAAATAGCTACACAGTCATCTGTAGAAACATGGAAATATCTACACCGCTATCTCTATAAACATGGAAATGACTACACCGCTATCTCTATAAACATGGAAATATCTACACCGCTATCTCCATCAACATGGAAATATACACACCGCCATCTCTTTAAACATGGAGGTATCTACAACGCCATCTACATAAACAAGAAAATATCTACACTGCCATCTATATAAACATGGAAATATCTACACCGCCATCTCTATAAACATGGAAATATCTACACCGTCATCTGTATAAACATGGAAATATCTACACCGCGATCTGTATAAACGTGGAAATATCTACACCGCGATCTGTATAAACGTGGAAATATCAACACCACGATCTGTATAAACATGGAAATATCTAAACCGCTATCTGTGTAAACATGGAAATATCTACACAGCTATCTCTATAAACATGGAAATATCTACACCGCCATCTGTATAAACATGGAAATACCTACAAAGTCATCTGTATAAACATGGAAATATCTACACAGCCATCTGTATAAACATGGAAATACCTACACAGCCATCTGTATAAACCTGGATATATCTGCACTGTCATCTATATAAACATGGAAATATCTACACCGCTATCTGTATAAACATGGAAATATCGGCACAGCCATCTGTATAAACATGGAAATATCTACAACGCTATCTGTATAAACATGGAAATATCTACACCGCTATGTGTATTAACGTGGAAATATCTCCATTGCTATCTGTATAAACATGGACAAATCTCCACCGCAATATGTATAAACATGAAAATATCTACACTTCTATCTCTATAAACATGGAAATATCTACACTGCCATCTGTACAAACATGGAAATATCTACACAGTCATCTGTAGAAACATGGAAATATCTACACCGCTATCTCTATAAACATGGAAATAACTACACCGCTATCTCTATAAACATGGAAATATCTACACTGCCATCTGTACAAACATGGAAATAGCTACACAGTCATCTGTAGAAACATGGAAATATCTACACCGCTATCTCTATAAACATGGAAATGACTACACCGCTATCTCTATAAACATGGAAATATCTACACCGCTATCTCCATCAACATGGAAATATACACACCGCCATCTCTTTAAACATGGAGGTATCTACAACGCCATCTACATAAACAAGAAAATATCTACACTGCCATCTATATAAACATGGAAATATCTACACCGCCATCTCTATAAACATGGAAATATCTACACCGTCATCTGTATAAACATGGAAATATCTACACCGCGATCTGTAAAAACATGGAAATATCTACACCGCGATCTGTATAAACATGGAAATATCTACATCGCGATCTGTATAAACATGGAAATATCTAAACCGCTATCTGTGTAAACATGGAAATATCTACACAGCTATCTCTACAAACATGGAAATATCTACACCGCCATCTGTATAAACATGGAAATACCTACAAAGTCATCTGTATAAACATGGAAATATCTACACAGCCATCTGTATAAACATGGAAATATCTACACAGCCATTTGTATAAACCTGGAAATATCTGCACTGTCATCTATATAAACATGGAAATATCTACAGAGAACTCTGTATAAACATGGAAATATCGGCACAGCCATCTCTATAAACATGGAAATATCTACAAAACTATCTGTATCAAAATGGAAATATCTACACCGCTATGTGTATTAACGAGGAAATATCTCCATTGCTATCTGTATAAACATGGACAAATCTCCACCACAATATGTATAAACATGAAAATATCTACACTTCTATCTCTATAAACATGGAAATATCTACACTGCCATCTGTACAAACATGGAAATATCTACACAGTCATCTGTAGAAACATGGAAATATCTACACCGCTATCTCTATAAACATGGAAATAACTACACTGCTATCTCTATAAACATGGAAATATCCACACCGCTATCTCCATCAACATGGAAATATACACACCGCCATCTATTTAAACATGGAGGTTTCTACAACGCCATCTACATAAACAAGAAAATATCTACACTGCCATCTCCATAAACATGGAAATATCTACACCTCCATCTCTATAAACTTGGAAATATCTACACTGCCATTTGTAGAAAGATGGAAATATCTACACCGCCATCTGTATAAACGTGGAAATATCTACACCGCTATCTGTATAAACATGGAAATATCTACACCGCAATCTGTATAAACATGGAAATATCTACACCACTCTCTTTATAAATATGAAATATCTAAACCGCTATCTCTATAAAAGTGGAAATATCTACACTGCTATCTGTATAAACATGGAAATATCCTCACTGCTATCTCTATGAACATTGATATATCTACACCGCTATCTCTATAAACATGGAAATAACTACACTGCTATCTCTATAAACATGGAAATAACTGCACTGCTATCTCTATAAACATGGAAATATCCACACCGCTATCTCCATCAACATGGAAATATACACACCGCCATCTCTTTAAACATGGAGGTATCTACAACGCCATCTACATAAACAAGAAAATATCTACACTGCAATCTATATAAACATGGAAATATCTACACCGCCATCTCTATAAACATGGAAATATCTACACTGCCATTTGTAGAAAGGTGGAAATATCTACACCGCCATCTGTATAAACGTGGAAATATCTACACCGCTATCTGTATAAACATGGAAATATCTACACTGCAATCTGTATAAACATGGAAATATCTACACCACTCTCTGTATAAATATGAAATATCTAAACAGCTATCTCTATAAAAGTGGAAATATCTACACTGCTATCTGTATAAACATGGAAATATCCTCACTGCTATCTCTATGAACATTGATATATCTACACCGCTATCTCTATAAACATGGAAATATCTACACCGCCATCTCTATAAACATGTAAATATCTACACCGTCAGCTGTATAAACATGGAAATATCTACACCGTGACCTGTATAAACATGGAAATATCTACACCGCGATCTGTATAAACATGGAAATATCTACACCGCGATCTGTATAAACATGGAAATATCTAAACTGCTATCTGTGTAAACATGGAAATATCTACACAGCTATCTCTATAAACATGGAAATATCTACACCGCCATCTGTATAAACATGGAAATACCTACAAAGTCATCTGTATAAACATGGAAATACCTACACAGCCATCTGTATAAACCTGGAAATATCTACACAGCCATCTGTATAAACCTGGAAATATCTGCACTGTCATCTATATAAACATGGAAATACCTACACCGCTATCTGCATAAACATGGAAATATCGGCACAGCCATCTGTATAAACATGGAAATATCTACACATCCATCTGTATAAACCTGGAAATATCTGCACTGTCATCTATATAAACATGGAAATATCTACACCGCTATCTGTATAAACATGGAAATATCGGCACAGCCATCTGTATAAACATGGAAATATCTACAACGCTATCTGTATAAACATGGAAATATCTACACCGCTATGTGTATTAACGTGGAAATATCTCCATTGCTATCTGTATAAACATGGACAAATCTCCACCGCAATATGTATAAACATGAAAATATCTACACTTCTATCTCTATAAACATGGAAATATCTACACTGCCATCTGTACGAACATGGAAATATCTACACAGTCATCTGTAGAAACATGGAAATATCTACACCGCTATCTCTATAAACATGGAAATAACTACACCGCTATCTCTATAAACATGGAAATATCTACACTGACATCTGTACAAACATGGAAATAGCTACACAGTCATCTGTAGAAACATGGAAATATCTACACCGCTATCTCTATAAACATGGAAATGACTACACCGCTATCTCTATAAACATGGAAATATCTACACCGCTATCTCCATCAACATGGAAATATACACACCGCCATCTCTTTAAACATGGAGGTATCTACAACGCCATCTACATAAACAAGAAAATATCTACACTGCCATCTATATAAACATGGAAATATCTACACCGCCATCTCTATAAACATGGAAATATCTACACAGTCATCTGTATAAACATGGAAATATCTACACCGCGATCTGTATAAACGTGGAAATATCTACACCGCGATCTGTATAAACGTGGAAATATCTACACCGCGATCTGTATAAACATGGAAATATCTAAACCGCTATCTGTGTAAACATGGAAATATCTACACAGCTATCTCTATAAACATGGAAATATCTACACCGCCATCTGTATAAACATGGAAATACCTACAAAGTCATCTGTATAAACATGGAAATATCTACACAGCCATCTGTATAAACATGGAAATACCTACACAGCCATCTGTATAAACCTGGATATATCTGCACTGTCATCTATATAAACATGGAAATATCTACACCGCTATCTGTATAAACATGGAAATATCGCCACAGCCATCTGTATAAACATGGAAATATCTACAACGCTATCTGTATAAACATGGAAATATCTACACCGCTATGTGTATTAACGTGGAAATATCTCCATTGCTATCTGTATAAACATGGACAAATCTCCACCGCAATATGTATAAACATGAAAATATCTACACTTCTATCTCTATAAACATGGAAATATCTACACTGCCATCTGTACAAACATGGAATTATCTACACAGTGATCTGTAGAAACATGGAAATATCTACACCGCTATCTCTATAAACATGGAAATAACTACACCGCTATCTCTATAAACATGGAAATATCTACACTGCCATCTGTACAAACATGGAAATAGCTACACAGTCATCTGTAGAAACATGGAAATATCTACACCGCTATCTCTATAAACATGGAAATGACTACACCGCTATCTCTATAAACATGGAAATATCTACACCGCTATCTCCATCAACATGGAAATATACACACCGCCATCTCTTTAAACATGGAGGTATCTACAACGCCATCTACATAAACAAGAAAATATCTACACTGTCATCTATATAAACATGGAAATATCTACACCGCCATCTCTATAAACATGGAAATATCTACACCGTCATCTGTATAAACATGGAAATATCTACACCGCGATCTGTATAAACGTGGAAATATCTACACCGCGATCTGTATAAACGTGGAAATATCAACACCACGATCTGTATAAACATGGAAATATCTAAACCGCTATCTGTGTAAACATGGAAATATCTACACAGCTATCTCTATAAACATGGAAATATCTACACTGCCATCTGTATAAACATGGAAATACCTACAAAGTCATCTGTATAAACATGGAAATATCTACACAGCCATCTGTATAAACATGGAAATACCTACACAGCCATCTGTATAAACCTGGATATATCTGCACTGTCATCTATATAAACATGGAAATATCTACACCGCTATCTGTATAAACATGGAAATATCGGCACAGCCATCTGTATAAACATGGAAATATCTACAACGCTATCTGTATAAACATGGAAATATCTACACCGCTATGTGTATTAACGTGGAAAGATCTCCATTGCTATCTGTATAAACATGGACAAATCTCCACCGCAATATGTATAAACATGAAAATATCTACACTTCTATCTCTATAAACATGGAAATATCTACACTGCCATCTGTACAAACATGGAAATATCTACACAGTCATCTGTAGAAACATGGAAATATCTACACCGCTATCTCTATAAACATGGAAATAACTACACCGCTATCTCTATAAACATGGAAATATCTACACTGCCATCTGTACAAACATGGAAATAGCTACACAGTCATCTGTAGAAACATGGAAATATCTACACCGCTATCTCTATAAACATGGAAATGACTACACCGCTATCTCTATAAACATGGAAATATCTACACCGCTATCTCCATCAACATGGAAATATACACACCGCCATCTCTTTAAACATGGAGGTATCTACAACGCCATCTACATAAACAAGAAAATATCTACACTGCCATCTATATAAACATGGAAATATCTACACCGCCATCTCTATAAACATGGAAATATCTACACCGTCATCTGTATAAACATGGAAATATCTACACCGCGATCTGTAAAAACATGGAAATATCTACACCGCGATCTGTATAAACATGGAAATATCTACATCGCGATCTGTATAAACATGGAAATATCTAAACCGCTATCTGTGTAAACATGGAAATATCTACACAGCTATCTCTACAAACATGGAAATATCTACACCGCCATCTGTATAAACATGGAAATACCTACAAATTCATCTGTATAAACATGGAAATATCTACACAGCCATCTGTATAAACATGGAAATATCTACACAGCCATTTGTATAAACCTGGAAATATCTGCACTGTCATCTATATAAACATGGAAATATCTACAGAGAACTCTGTATAAACATGGAAATATCGGCACAGCCATCTCTATAAACATGGAAATATCTACAAAACTATCTGTATCAAAATGGAAATATCTACACCGCTATGTGTATTAACGAGGAAATATCTCCATTGCTATCTGTATAAACATGGACAAATCTCCACCACAATATGTATAAACATGAAAATATCTACACTTCTATCTCTATAAACATGGAAATATCTACACTGCCATCTGTACAAACATGGAAATATCTACACAGTCATCTGTAGAAACATGGAAATATCTACACCGCTATCTCTATAAACATGGAAATAACTACACTGCTATCTCTATAAACATGGAAATATCCACACCGCTATCTCCATCAACATGGAAATATACACACCGCCATCTATTTAAACATGGAGGTTTCTACAACGCCATCTACATAAACAAGAAAATATCTACACTGCCATCTCCATAAACATGGAAATATCTACACCTCCATCTCTATAAACTTGGAAATATCTACACTGCCATTTGTAGAAAGATGGAAATATCTACACCGCCATCTGTATAAACGTGGAAATATCTACACCGCTATCTGTATAAACATGGAAATATCTACACCGCAATCTGTATAAACATGGAAATATCTACACCGCTCTCTTTATAAATATGAAATATCTAAACCGCTATCTCTATAAAAGTGGAAATATCTACACTGCTATCTGTATAAACATGGAAATATCCTCACTGCTATCTCTATGAACATTGATATATCTACACCGCTATCTCTATAAACATGGAAATAACTACACTGCTATCTCTATAAACATGGAAATAACTGCACTGCTATCTCTATAAACATGGAAATATCCACACCGCTATCTCCATCAACATGGAAATATACACACCGCCATCTCTTTAAACATGGAGGTATCTACAACGCCATCTACATAAACAAGAAAATATCTACACTGCAATCTATATAAACATGGAAATATCTACACCGCAATCTCTATAAACATGGAAATATCTACACTGCCATTTGTAGAAAGGTGGAAATATCTACACCGCCATCTGTATAAACGTGGAAATATCTACACCGCTATCTGTATAAACATGGAAATATCTACACTGCAATCTGTATAAACATGGAAATATCTACACCACTCTCTGTATAAATATGAAATATCTAAACAGCTATCTCTATAAAAGTGGAAATATCTACACTGCTATCTGTATAAACATGGAAATATCCTCACTGCTATCTCTATGAACATTGATATATCTACACCGCTATCTCTATAAACATGGAAATATCTACACCGCCATCTCTATAAACATGTAAATATCTACACCGTCAGCTGTATAAACATGGAAATATCTCCACCGTGACCTGTATAAACATGGAAATATCTACACCGCGATCTGTATAAACATGGAAATATCTACACCGCGATCTGTATAAACATGGAAATATCTAAACTGCTATCTGTGTAAACATGGAAATATCTACACAGCTATCTCTATAAACATGGAAATATCTACACCGCCATCTGTATAAACATGGAAATACCTACAAAGTCATCTGTATAAACATGGAAATACCTACACAGCCATCTGTATAAACCTGGAAATATCTACACAGCCATCTGTATAAACCTGGAAATATCTGCACTGTCATCTATATAAACATGGAAATACCTACACCGCTATCTGTATAAACATGGAAATATCGGCACAGCCATCTGTATAAACATGGAAATATCTACAACGCTATCTGTATAAACATGGAAATATCTACACCGCTATGTGTATTAACGTGGAAATATCTCCATTGCTATCTGTATAAACATGGACAAATCTCCACCGCAATATGTATAAACATGAAAATATCTACACTTCTGTCTCTATAAACATGGAAATATCTACACTGCCATCTGTACAAACATGGAAATATCTACACAGTCATCTGTAGAAACATGGAAATATCTACACCGCTATCTATATAAACATGGAAATAACTACACCGCTATCTCTATAAACATGGAAATATCTACACCGCTATCTCCATCAACATGGAAATATACACACCGCCATCTCTTTAAACATGGAGGTATCTACAACGCCATCTACATAAACAAGAAAATATCTACACTGCCATCTATATAAACATGGAAATATCTACACCGCCATCTCTATAAACATGGAAATATCTACACCGTCATCTGTATAAACATGGAAATATCTACACCGCGATCTGTATAAACATGGAAATATCTACACCGCGATCTGTATAAACATGGAAATATCTACATCGCGATCTGTATAAACATGGAAATATCTAAACCGCTATCTGTGTAAACATGGAAATATCTACACAGCTATCTCTACAAACATGGAAATATCTACACCGCCATCTGTATAAACATGGAAATACCTACAAAGTCATCTGTATAAACATGGAAATATCTACACAGCCATCTGTATAAACATGGAAATATCTACACAGCCATCTGTATAAACCTGGAAATATCTGCACTGTCATCTATATAAACATGGAAATATCTATACCGCTATTTGTATAAACATGGAAATATCTAAACCGCTATCTGTGTAAACATGGAAATATCTACACAGCTATCTCTATAAACATGGAAATATCTACACCGCCATCTGTATAAACATGGAAATACCTACAAATTCATCTGTATAAACATGGAAATATCTACACAGCCATCTGTATAAACATGGAAATATCTACACAGCCATCTGTATAAACCTGGAAATATCTGCACTGTCATCTATATAAACATGGAAATATCTACAGAGAACTCTGTATAAACATGGAAATATTGGCACAGCCATCTCTATAAACATGGAAATATCTACAAAGCTATCTGTATCAACATGGAAATATCTACACCGCTATGTGTATTAACGAGGAAATATCTCCATTGCTATCTGTATAAACATGGACAAATCTCCACCACAATATGTATAAACATGAAAATATCTACACTTCTATCTCTATAAACATGGAAATATCTACACTGCCATCTGTACAAACATGGAAATATCTACACAGTCATCTGTAGAAACATGGAAATATCTCCACCGCTATCTCTATAAACATGGAAATAACTACACTGCTATCTCTATAAACATGGAAATATCCACACCGCTATCTCCATCAACATGGAAATATACACACCGCCATCTCTTTAAACATGGAGGTTTCTACAACGCCATCTACATAAACAAGAAAATATCTACACTGCCATCTCCATAAACATGGAAATATCTACACCTCCATCTCTATAAAATTGGAAATATCTACACTGCCATTTGTAGAAAGATGGAAATATCTACACCGCCATCTGTATAAACGTGGAAATATCTACACCGCTATCTGTATAAACATGGAAATATCTACACCGCAATCTGTATAAACATGGAAATATCTACACCGCTCTCTGTATAAATATGAAATATCTAAACCGCTATCTCTATAAAAGTGGAAATATCTACACTGCTATCTGTATAAACATGGAAATATCCTCACTGCTATCTCTATGAACATTGATATATCTACACCGCTATCTCTATAAACATGGAAATAACTACACTGCTATCTCTATAAACATGGAAATAACTGCACTGCTATCTCTATAAACATGGAAATATCCACACCGCTATCTCCATCAACATGGAAATATACACACCGCCATCTCTTTAAACATGGAGGTATCTACAACGCCATCTACATAAACAAGAAAATATCTACACTGCCATCTATATAAACATGGAAATATCTACACCGCCATCTATATAAACATGGAAATATCTACACTGCCATTTGCAGAAAGGTGGAAATATCTACACCGCCATCTGTATAAACGTGGAAATATCTACACCGCTATCTGTATAAACATTGAAATATCTACACTGCAATCTGTATAAACATGGAAATATCTACACCACTCTCTGTATAAATATGAAATATCTAAACAGCTATCTCTATAAAAGTGGAAATATCTACACTGCTATCTGTATAAACATGGAAATATCCTCACTGCTATCTCTATGAACATTGATATATCTACACCGCTATCTCTATAAACATGGAAATATCTACACCGCCATCTCTATAAACATGTAAATATCTACACCGTCAGCTGTATAAACATGGAAATATCTACACCGTGACCTGTATAAACATGGAAATATCTACACCGCGATCTGTATAAACATGGAAATATCTACACCGCGATCTGTATAAACATGGAAATATCTAAACTGCTATCTGTGTAAACATGGAAATATCTACACAGCTATCTCTATAAACATGGAAATATCTACACCGCCATCTGTATAAACATGGAAATACCTACAAAGTCATCTGTATAAACATGGAAATACCTACACAGCCATCTGTATAAACCTGGAAATATCTACACAGCCATCTGTATAAACCTGGAAATATCTGCACTGTCATCTATATAAACATGGAAATACCTACACCGCTATCTGCATAAACATGGAAATATCGGCACAGCCATCTGTATAAACATGGAAATATCTACACATCCATCTGTATAAACCTGGAAATATCTGCACTGTCATCTATATAAACATGGAAATATCTACACCGCTATCTGTATAAACATGGAAATATCGGCACAGCCATCTGTATAAACATGGAAATATCTACAACGCTATCTGTATAAACATGGAAATATCTACACCGCTATGTGTATTAACGTGGAAATATCTCCATTGCTATCTGTATAAACATGGACAAATCTCCACCGCAATATGTATAAACATGAAAATATCTACACTTCTATCTCTATAAACATGGAAATATCTACACTGCCATCTGTACAAACATGGAAATATCTACACAGTCATCTGTAGAAACATGGAAATATCTACACCGCTATCTCTATAAACATGGAAATAACTACACCGCTATCTCTATAAACATGGAAATATCTACACTGACATCTGTACAAACATGGAAATAGCTACACAGTCATCTGTAGAAACATGGAAATATCTACACCGCTATCTCTATAAACATGGAAATGACTACACCGCTATCTCTATAAACATGGAAATATCTACACCGCTATCTCCATCAACATGGAAATATACACACCGCCATCTCTTTAAACATGGAGGTATCTACAACGCCATCTACATAAACAAGAAAATATCTACACTGCCATCTATATAAACATGGAAATATCTACACCGCCATCTCTATAAACATGGAAATATCTACACCGTCATCTGTATAAACATGGAAATATCTACACCGCGATCTGTATAAACGTGGAAATATCTACACCGCGATCTGTATAAACGTGGAAATATCTACACCGAGATCTGTATAAACATGGAAATATCTAAACCGCTATCTGTGTAAACATGGAAATATCTACACAGCTATCTCTATAAACATGGAAATATCTACACCGCCATCTGTATAAACATGGAAATACCTACAAAGTCATCTGTATAAACATGGAAATATCTACACAGCCATCTGTATAAACATGGAAATACCTACACAGCCATCTGTATAAACCTGGATATATCTGCACTGTCATCTATATAAACATGGAAATATCTACACCGCTATCTGTATAAACATGGAAATATCGCCACAGCCATCTGTATAAACATGGAAATATCTACAACGCTATCTGTATAAACATGGAAATATCTACACCGCTATGTGTATTAACGTGGAAATATCTCCATTGCTATCTGTATAAACATGGACAAATCTCCACCGCAATATGTATAAACATGAAAATATCTACACTTCTATCTCTATAAACATGGAAATATCTACACTGCCATCTGTACAAACATGGAATTATCTACACAGTGATCTGTAGAAACATGGAAATATCTACACCGCTATCTCTATAAACATGGAAATAACTACACCGCTATCTCTATAAACATGGAAATATCTACACTGCCATCTGTACAAACATGGAAATAGCTACACAGTCATCTGTAGAAACATGGAAATATCTACACCGCTATCTCTATAAACATGGAAATGACTACACCGCTATCTCTATAAACATGGAAATATCTACACCGCTATCTCCATCAACATGGAAATATACACACCGCCATCTCTTTAAACATGGAGGTATCTACAACGCCATCTACATAAACAAGAAAATATCTACACTGCCATCTATATAAACATGGAAATATCTACACCGCCATCTCTATAAACATGGAAATATCTACACCGTCATCTGTATAAACATGGAAATATCTACACCGCGATCTGTATAAACGTGGAAATATCTACACCGCGATCTGTATAAACGTGGAAATATCAACACCACGATCTGTATAAACATGGAAATATCTAAACCGCTATCTGTGTAAACATGGAAATATCTACACAGCTATCTCTATAAACATGGAAATATCTACACCGCCATCTGTATAAACATGGAAATACCTACAAAGTCATCTGTATAAACATGGAAATATCTACACAGCCATCTGTATAAACATGGAAATACCTACACAGCCATCTGTATAAACCTGGATATATCTGCACTGTCATCTATATAAACATGGAAATATCTACACCGCTATCTGTATAAACATGGAAATATCGGCACAGCCATCTGTATAAACATGGAAATATCTACAACGCTATCTGTATAAACATGGAAATATCTACACCGCTATGTGTATTAACGTGGAAATATCTCCATTGCTATCTGTATAAACATGGACAAATCTCCACCGCAATATGTATAAACATGAAAATATCTACACTTCTATCTCTATAAACATGGAAATATCTACACTGCCATCTGTACAAACATGGAAATATCTACACAGTCATCTGTAGAAACATGGAAATATCTACACCGCTATCTCTATAAACATGGAAATAACTACACCGCTATCTCTATAAACATGGAAATATCTACACTGCCATCTGTACAAACATGGAAATAGCTACACAGTCATCTGTAGAAACATGGAAATATCTACACCGCTATCTCTATAAACATGGAAATGACTACACCGCTATCTCTATAAACATGGAAATATCTACACCGCTATCTCCATCAACATGGAAATATACACACCGCCATCTCTTTAAACATGGAGGTATCTACAACGCCATCTACATAAACAAGAAAATATCTACACTGCCATCTATATAAACATGGAAATATCTACACCGCCATCTCTATAAACATGGAAATATCTACACCGTCATCTGTATAAACATGGAAATATCTACACCGCGATCTGTAAAAACATGGAAATATCTACACCGCGATCTGTATAAACATGGAAATATCTACATCGCGATCTGTATAAACATGGAAATATCTAAACCGCTATCTGTGTAAACATGGAAATATCTACACAGCTATCTCTACAAACATGGAAATATCTACACCGCCATCTGTATAAACATGGAAATACCTACAAAGTCATCTGTATAAACATGGAAATATCTACACAGCCATCTGTATAAACATGGAAATATCTACACAGCCATTTGTATAAACCTGGAAATATCTGCACTGTCATCTATATAAACATGGAAATATCTACAGAGAACTCTGTATAAACATGGAAATATCGGCACAGCCATCTCTATAAACATGGAAATATCTACAAAACTATCTGTATCAAAATGGAAATATCTACACCGCTATGTGTATTAACGAGGAAATATCTCCATTGCTATCTGTATAAACATGGACAAATCTCCACCACAATATGTATAAACATGAAAATATCTACACTTCTATCTCTATAAACATGGAAATATCTACACTGCCATCTGTACAAACATGGAAATATCTACACAGTCATCTGTAGAAACATGGAAATATCTACACCGCTATCTCTATAAACATGGAAATAACTACACTGCTATCTCTATAAACATGGAAATATCCACACCGCTATCTCCATCAACATGGAAATATACACACCGCCATCTATTTAAACATGGAGGTTTCTACAACGCCATCTACATAAACAAGAAAATATCTACACTGCCATCTCCATAAACATGGAAATATCTACACCTCCATCTCTATAAACTTGGAAATATCTACACTGCCATTTGTAGAAAGATGGAAATATCTACACCGCCATCTGTATAAACGTGGAAATATCTACACCGCTATCTGTATAAACATGGAAATATCTACACCGCAATCTGTATAAACATGGAAATATCTACACCACTCTCTTTATAAATATGAAATATCTAAACCGCTATCTCTATAAAAGTGGAAATATCTACACTGCTATCTGTATAAACATGGAAATATCCTCACTGCTATCTCTATGAACATTGATATATCTACACCGCTATCTCTATAAACATGGAAATAACTACACTGCTATCTCTATAAACATGGAAATAACTGCACTGCTATCTCTATAAACATGGAAATATCCACACCGCTATCTCCATCAACATGGAAATATACACACCGCCATCTCTTTAAACATGGAGGTATCTACAACGCCATCTACATAAACAAGAAAATATCTACACTGCAATCTATATAAACATGGAAATATCTACACCGCCATCTCTATAAACATGGAAATATCTACACTGCCATTTGTAGAAAGGTGGAAATATCTACACCGCCATCTGTATAAACGTGGAAATATCTACACCGCTATCTGTATAAACATGGAAATATCTACACTGCAATCTGTATAAACATGGAAATATCTACACCACTCTCTGTATAAATATGAAATATCTAAACAGCTATCTCTATAAAAGTGGAAATATCTACACTGCTATCTGTATAAACATGGAAATATCCTCACTGCTATCTCTATGAACATTGATATATCTACACCGCTATCTCTATAAACATGGAAATATCTACACCGCCATCTCTATAAACATGTAAATATCTACACCGTCAGCTGTATAAACATGGAAATATCTACACCGTGACCTGTATAAACATGGAAATATCTACACCGCGATCTGTATAAACATGGAAATATCTACACCGCGATCTGTATAAACATGGAAATATCTAAACTGCTATCTGTGTAAACATGGAAATATCTACACAGCTATCTCTATAAACATGGAAATATCTACACCGCCATCTGTATAAACATGGAAATACCTACAAAGTCATCTGTATAAACATGGAAATACCTACACAGCCATCTGTATAAACCTGGAAATATCTACACAGCCATCTGTATAAACCTGGAAATATCTGCACTGTCATCTATATAAACATGGAAATACCTACACCGCTATCTGCATAAACATGGAAATATCGGCACAGCCATCTGTATAAACATGGAAATATCTACACATCCATCTGTATAAACCTGGAAATATCTGCACTGTCATCTATATAAACATGGAAATATCTACACCGCTATCTGTATAAACATGGAAATATCGGCACAGCCATCTGTATAAACATGGAAATATCTACAACGCTATCTGTATAAACATGGAAATATCTACACCGCTATGTGTATTAACGTGGAAATATCTCCATTGCTATCTGTATAAACATGGACAAATCTCCACCGCAATATGTATAAACATGAAAATATCTACACTTCTATCTCTATACACATGGAAATATCTACACTGCCATCTGTACGAACATGGAAATATCTACACAGTCATCTGTAGAAACATGGAAATATCTACACCGCTATCTCTATAAACATGGAAATAACTACACCGCTATCTCTATAAACATGGAAATATCTACACTGCCATCTGTACAAACATGGAAATAGCTACACAGTCATCTGTAGAAACATGGAAATATCTACACCGCTATCTCTATAAACATGGAAATGACTACACCGCTATCTCTATAAACATGGAAATATCTACACCGCTATCTCCATCAACATGGAAATATACACACCGCCATCTCTTTAAACATGGAGGTATCTACAACGCCATCTACATAAACAAGAAAATATCTACACTGCCATCTATATAAACATGGAAATATCTACACCGCCATCTCTATAAACATGGAAATATCTACACAGTCATCTGTATAAACATGGAAATATCTACACCGCGATCTGTATAAACGTGGAAATATCTACACCGCGATCTGTATAAACGTGGAAATATCTACACCGCGATCTGTATAAACATGGAAATATCTAAACCGCTATCTGTGTAAACATGGAAATATCTACACAGCTATCTCTATAAACATGGAAATATCTACACCGCCATCTGTATAAACATGGAAATACCTACAAAGTCATCTGTATAAACATGGAAATATCTACACAGCCATCTGTATAAACATGGAAATACCTACACAGCCATCTGTATAAACCTGGATATATCTGCACTGTCATCTATATAAACATGGAAATATCTACACCGCTATCTGTATAAACATGGAAATATCGCCACAGCCATCTGTATAAACATGGAAATATCTACAACGCTATCTGTATAAACATGGAAATATCTACACCGCTATGTGTATTAACGTGGAAATATCTCCATTGCTATCTGTATAAACATGGACAAATCTCCACCGCAATATGTATAAACATGAAAATATCTACACTTCTATCTCTATAAACATGGAAATATCTACACTGCCATCTGTACAAACATGGAATTATCTACACAGTGATCTGTAGAAACATGGAAATATCTACACCGCTATCTCTATAAACATGGAAATAACTACACCGCTATCTCTATAAACATGGAAATATCTACACTGCCATCTGTACAAACATGGAAATAGCTACACAGTCATCTGTAGAAACATGGAAATATCTACACCGCTATCTCTATAAACATGGAAATGACTACACCGCTATCTCTATAAACATGGAAATATCTACACCGCTATCTCCATCAACATGGAAATATACACACCGCCATCTCTTTAAACATGGAGGTATCTACAACGCCATCTACATAAACAAGAAAATATCTACACTGTCATCTATATAAACATGGAAATATCTACACCGCCATCTCTATAAACATGGAAATATCTACACCGTCATCTGTATAAACATGGAAATATCTACACCGCGATCTGTATAAACGTGGAAATATCTACACCGTGATCTGTATAAACGTGGAAATATCAACACCACGATCTGTATAAACATGGAAATATCTAAACCGCTATCTGTGTAAACATGGAAATATCTACACAGCTATCTCTATAAACATGGAAATATCTACACTGCCATCTGTATAAACATGGAAATACCTACAAAGTCATCTGTATAAACATGGAAATATCTACACAGCCATCTGTATAAACATGGAAATACCTACACAGCCATCTGTATAAACCTGGATATATCTGCACTGTCATCTATATAAACATGGAAATATCTACACCGCTATCTGTATAAACATGGAAATATCGGCACAGCCATCTGTATAAACATGGAAATATCTACAACGCTATCTGTATAAACATGGAAATATCTACACCGCTATGTGTATTAACGTGGAAAGATCTCCATTGCTATCTGTATAAACATGGACAAATCTCCACCGCAATATGTATAAACATGAAAATATCTACACTTCTATCTCTATAAACATGGAAATATCTACACTGCCATCTGTACAAACATGGAAATATCTACACAGTCATCTGTAGAAACATGGAAATATCTACACCGCTATCTCTATAAACATGGAAATAACTACACCGCTATCTCTATAAACATGGAAATATCTACACTGCCATCTGTACAAACATGGAAATAGCTACACAGTCATCTGTAGAAACATGGAAATATCTACACCGCTATCTCTATAAACATGGAAATGACTACACCGCTATCTCTATAAACATGGAAATATCTACACCGCTATCTCCATCAACATGGAAATATACACACCGCCATCTCTTTAAACATGGAGGTATCTACAACGCCATCTACATAAACAAGAAAATATCTACACTGCCATCTATATAAACATGGAAATATCTACACCGCCATCTCTATAAACATGGAAATATCTACACCGTCATCTGTATAAACATGGAAATATCTACACCGCGATCTGTAAAAACATGGAAATATCTACACCGCGATCTGTATAAACATGGAAATATCTACATCGCGATCTGTATAAACATGGAAATATCTAAACCGCTATCTGTGTAAACATGGAAATATCTACACAGCTATCTCTACAAACATGGAAATATCTACACCGCCATCTGTATAAACATGGAAATACCTACAAATTCATCTGTATAAACATGGAAATATCTACACAGCCATCTGTATAAACATGGAAATATCTACACAGCCATTTGTATAAACCTGGAAATATCTGCACTGTCATCTATATAAACATGGAAATATCTACAGAGAACTCTGTATAAACATGGAAATATCGGCACAGCCATCTCTATAAACATGGAAATATCTACAAAACTATCTGTATCAAAATGGAAATATCTACACCGCTATGTGTATTAACGAGGAAATATCTCCATTGCTATCTGTATAAACATGGACAAATCTCCACCACAATATGTATAAACATGAAAATATCTACACTTCTATCTCTATAAACATGGAAATATCTACACTGCCATCTGTACAAACATGGAAATATCTACACAGTCATCTGTAGAAACATGGAAATATCTACACCGCTATCTCTATAAACATGGAAATAACTACACTGCTATCTCTATAAACATGGAAATATCCACACCGCTATCTCCATCAACATGGAAATATACACACCGCCATCTATTTAAACATGGAGGTTTCTACAACGCCATCTACATAAACAAGAAAATATCTACACTGCCATCTCCATAAACATGGAAATATCTACACCTCCATCTCTATAAACTTGGAAATATCTACACTGCCATTTGTAGAAAGATGGAAATATCTACACCGCCATCTGTATAAACGTGGAAATATCTACACCGCTATCTGTATAAACATGGAAATATCTACACCGCAATCTGTATAAACATGGAAATATCTACACCGCTCTCTTTATAAATATGAAATATCTAAACCGCTATCTCTATAAAAGTGGAAATATCTACACTGCTATCTGTATAAACATGGAAATATCCTCACTGCTATCTCTATGAACATTGATATATCTACACCGCTATCTCTATAAACATGGAAATAACTACACTGCTATCTCTATAAACATGGAAATAACTGCACTGCTATCTCTATAAACATGGAAATATCCACACCGCTATCTCCATCAACATGGAAATATACACACCGCCATCTCTTTAAACATGGAGGTATCTACAACGCCATCTACATAAACAAGAAAATATCTACACTGCAATCTATATAAACATGGAAATATCTACACCGCCATCTCTATAAACATGGAAATATCTACACTGCCATTTGTAGAAAGGTGGAAATATCTACACCGCCATCTGTATAAACGTGGAAATATCTACACCGCTATCTGTATAAACATGGAAATATCTACACTGCAATCTGTATAAACATGGAAATATCTACACCACTCTCTGTATAAATATGAAATATCTAAACAGCTATCTCTATAAAAGTGGAAATATCTACACTGCTATCTGTATAAACATGGAAATATCCTCACTGCTATCTCTATGAACATTGATATATCTACACCGCTATCTCTATAAACATGGAAATATCTACACCGCCATCTCTATAAACATGTAAATATCTACACCGTCAGCTGTATAAACATGGAAATATCTACACCGTGACCTGTATAAACATGGAAATATCTACACCGCGATCTGTATAAACATGGAAATATCTACACCGCGATCTGTATAAACATGGAAATATCTAAACTGCTATCTGTGTAAACATGGAAATATCTACACAGCTATCTCTATAAACATGGAAATATCTACACCGCCATCTGTATAAACATGGAAATACCTACAAAGTCATCTGTATAAACATGGAAATACCTACACAGCCATCTGTATAAACCTGGAAATATCTACACAGCCATCTGTATAAACCTGGAAATATCTGCACTGTCATCTATATAAACATGGAAATACCTACACCGCTATCTGCATAAACATGGAAATATCGGCACAGCCATCTGTATAAACATGGAAATATCTACACATCCATCTGTATAAACCTGGAAATATCTGCACTGTCATCTATATAAACATGGAAATATCTACACCGCTATCTGTATAAACATGGAAATATCGGCACAACCATCTGTATAAACATGGAAATATCTACAACGCTATCTGTATAAACATGGAAATATCTACACCGCTATGTGTATTAACGTGGAAATATCTCCATTGCTATCTGTATAAACATGGACAAATCTCCACCGCAATATGTATAAACATGAAAATATCTACACTTCTATCTCTATAAACATGGAAATATCTACACTGCCATCTGTACAAACATGGAAATATCTACACAGTCATCTGTAGAAACATGGAAATATCTACACCGCTATCTCTATAAACATGGAAATAACTACACCGCTATCTCTATAAACATGGAAATATCTACACTGACATCTGTACAAACATGGAAATAGCTACACAGTCATCTGTAGAAACATGGAAATATCTACACCGCTATCTCTATAAACATGGAAATGACTACACTGCTATCTCTATAAACATGGAAATATCTACACCGCTATCTCCATCAACATGGAAATATACACACCGCCATCTCTTTAAACATGGAGGTATCTACAACGCCATCTACATAAACAAGAAAATATCTACACTGCCATCTATATAAACATGGAAATATCTACACCGCCATCTCTATAAACATGGAAATATCTACACAGTCATCTGTATAAACATGGAAATATCTACACCGCGATCTGTATAAACGTGGAAATATCTACACCGCGATCTGTATAAACGTGGAAATATCTACACCGAGATCTGTATAAACATGGAAATATCTAAACCGCTATCTGTGTAAACATGGAAATATCTACACAGCTATCTCTATAAACATGGAAATATCTACACCGCCATCTGTATAAACATGGAAATACCTACAAAGTCATCTGTATAAACATGGAAATATCTACACAGCCATCTGTATAAACATGGAAATACCTACACAGCCATCTGTATAAACCTGGATATATCTGCACTGTCATCTATATAAACATGGAAATATCTACACCGCTATCTGTATAAACATGGAAATATCGCCACAGCCATCTGTATAAACATGGAAATATCTACAACGCTATCTGTATAAACATGGAAATATCTACACCGCTATGTGTATTAACGTGGAAATATCTCCATTGCTATCTGTATAAACATGGACAAATCTCCACCGCAATATGTATAAACATGAAAATATCTACACTTCTATCTCTATAAACATGGAAATATCTACACTGCCATCTGTACAAACATGGAAATATCTACACAGTGATCTGTAGAAACATGGAAATATCTACACCGCTATCTCTATAAACATGGAAATAACTACACCGCTATCTCTATAAACATGGAAATATCTACACTGCCATCTGTACAAACATGGAAATAGCTACACAGTCATCTGTAGAAACATGGAAATATCTACACCGCTATCTCTATAAACATGGAAATGACTACACCGCTATCTCTATAAACATGGAAATATCTACACCGCTATCTCCATCAACATGGAAATATACACACCGCCATCTCTTTAAACATGGAGGTATCTACAACGCCATCTACATAAACAAGAAAATATCTACACTGCCATCTATATAAACATGGAAATATCTACACCGCCATCTCTATAAACATGGAAATATCTACACCGTCATCTGTATAAACATGGAAATATCTACACCGCGATCTGTAAAAACATGGAAATATCTACACCGCGATCTGTATAAACATGGAAATATCTACATCGCGATCTGTATAAACATGGAAATATCTAAACCGCTATCTGTGTAAACATGGAAATATCTACACAGCTATCTCTACAAACATGGAAATATCTACACCGCCATCTGTATAAACATGGAAATACCTACAAATTCATCTGTATAAACATGGAAATATCTACACAGCCATCTGTATAAACATGGAAATATCTACACAGCCATTTGTATAAACCTGGAAATATCTGCACTGTCATCTATATAAACATGGAAATATCTACAGAGAACTCTGTATAAACATGGAAATATCGGCACAGCCATCTCTATAAACATGGAAATATCTACAAAACTATCTGTATCAAAATGGAAATATCTACACCGCTATGTGTATTAACGAGGAAATATCTCCATTGCTATCTGTATAAACATGGACAAATCTCCACCACAATATGTATAAACATGAAAATATCTACACTTCTATCTCTATAAACATGGAAATATCTACACTGCCATCTGTACAAACATGGAAATATCTACACAGTCATCTGTAGAAACATGGAAATATCTACACCGCTATCTCTATAAACATGGAAATAACTACACTGCTATCTCTATAAACATGGAAATATCCACACCGCTATCTCCATCAACATGGAAATATACACACCGCCATCTATTTAAACATGGAGGTTTCTACAACGCCATCTACATAAACAAGAAAATATCTACACTGCCATCTCCATAAACATGGAAATATCTACACCTCCATCTCTATAAACTTGGAAATATCTACACTGCCATTTGTAGAAAGATGGAAATATCTACACCGCCATCTGTATAAACGTGGAAATATCTACACCGCTATCTGTATAAACATGGAAATATCTACACCGCAATCTGTATAAACATGGAAATATCTACACCGCTCTCTTTATAAATATGAAATATCTAAACCGCTATCTCTATAAAAGTGGAAATATCTACACTGCTATCTGTATAAACATGGAAATATCCTCACTGCTATCTCTATGAACATTGATATATCTACACCGCTATCTCTATAAACATGGAAATAACTACACTGCTATCTCTATAAACATGGAAATAACTGCACTGCTATCTCTATAAACATGGAAATATCCACACCGCTATCTCCATCAACATGGAAATATACACACCGCCATCTCTTTAAACATGGAGGTATCTACAACGCCATCTACATAAACAAGAAAATATCTACACTGCAATCTATATAAACATGGAAATATCTACACCGCCATCTCTATAAACATGGAAATATCTACACTGCCATTTGTAGAAAGGTGGAAATATCTACACCGCCATCTGTATAAACGTGGAAATATCTACACCGCTATCTGTATAAACATGGAAATATCTACACTGCAATCTGTATAAACATGGAAATATCTACACCACTCTCTGTATAAATATGAAATATCTAAACAGCTATCTCTATAAAAGTGGAAATATCTACACTGCTATCTGTATAAACATGGAAATATCCTCACTGCTATCTCTATGAACATTGATATATCTACACCGCTATCTCTATAAACATGGAAATATCTACACCGCCATCTCTATAAACATGTAAATATCTACACCGTCAGCTGTATAAACATGGAAATATCTACACCGTGACCTGTATAAACATGGAAATATCTACACCGCGATCTGTATAAACATGGAAATATCTACACCGCGATCTGTATAAACATGGAAATATCTAAACTGCTATCTGTGTAAACATGGAAATATCTACACAGCTATCTCTATAAACATGGAAATATCTACACCGCCATCTGTATAAACATGGAAATACCTACAAAGTCATCTGTATAAACATGGAAATACCTACACAGCCATCTGTATAAACCTGGAAATATCTACACAGCCATCTGTATAAACCTGGAAATATCTGCACTGTCATCTATATAAACATGGAAATACCTACACCGCTATCTGCATAAACATGGAAATATCGGCACAGCCATCTGTATAAACATGGAAATATCTACACATCCATCTGTATAAACCTGGAAATATCTGCACTGTCATCTATATAAACATGGAAATATCTACACCGCTATCTGTATAAACATGGAAATATCGGCACAGCCATCTGTATAAACATGGAAATATCTACAACGCTATCTGTATAAACATGGAAATATCTACACCGCTATGTGTATTAACGTGGAAATATCTCCATTGCTATCTGTATAAACATGGACAAATCTCCACCGCAATATGTATAAACATGAAAATATCTACACTTCTATCTCTATAAACATGGAAATATCTACACTGCCATCTGTACAAACATGGAAATATCTACACAGTCATCTGTAGAAACATGGAAATATCTACACCGCTATCTCTATAAACATGGAAATAACTACACCGCTATCTCTATAAACATGGAAATATCTACACTGACATCTGTACAAACATGGAAATAGCTACACAGTCATCTGTAGAAACATGGAAATATCTACACCGCTATCTCTATAAACATGGAAATGACTACACTGCTATCTCTATAAACATGGAAATATCTACACCGCTATCTCCATCAACATGGAAATATACACACCGCCATCTCTTTAAACATGGAGGTATCTACAACGCCATCTACATAAACAAGAAAATATCTACACTGCCATCTATATAAACATGGAAATATCTACACCGCCATCTCTATAAACATGGAAATATCTACACAGTCATCTGTATAAACATGGAAATATCTACACCGCGATCTGTATAAACGTGGAAATATCTACACCGCGATCTGTATAAACGTGGAAATATCTACACCGAGATCTGTATAAACATGGAAATATCTAAACCGCTATCTGTGTAAACATGGAAATATCTACACAGCTATCTCTATAAACATGGAAATATCTACACCGCCATCTGTATAAACATGGAAATACCTACAAAGTCATCTGTATAAACATGGAAATATCTACACAGCCATCTGTATAAACATGGAAATACCTACACAGCCATCTGTATAAACCTGGATATATCTGCACTGTCATCTATATAAACATGGAAATATCTACACCGCTATCTGTATAAACATGGAAATATCGCCACAGCCATCTGTATAAACATGGAAATATCTACAACGCTATCTGTATAAACATGGAAATATCTACACCGCTATGTGTATTAACGTGGAAATATCTCCATTGCTATCTGTATAAACATGGACAAATCTCCACCGCAATATGTATAAACATGAAAATATCTACACTTCTATCTCTATAAACATGGAAATATCTACACTGCCATCTGTACAAACATGGAAATATCTACACAGTGATCTGTAGAAACATGGAAATATCTACACCGCTATCTCTATAAACATGGAAATAACTACACCGCTATCTCTATAAACATGGAAATATCTACACTGCCATCTGTACAAACATGGAAATAGCTACACAGTCATCTGTAGAAACATGGAAATATCTACACCGCTATCTCTATAAACATGGAAATGACTACACCGCTATCTCTATAAACATGGAAATATCTACACCGCTATCTCCATTAACATGGAAATATACACACCGCCATCTCTTTAAACATGGAGGTATCTACAACGCCATCTACATAAACAAGAAAATATCTACACTGCCATCTATATAAACATGGAAATATCTACACCGCCATCTCTATAAACATGGAAATATCTACACCGTCATCTGTATAAACATGGAAATATCTACACCGCGATCTGTATAAACGTGGAAATATCTACACCGCGATCTGTATAAACGTGGAAATATCAACACCACGATCTGTATAAACATGGAAATATCTAAACCGCTATCTGTGTAAACATGGAAATATCTACACAGCTATCTCTATAAACATGGAAATATCTTCACCGCCATCTGTATAAACATGGAAATACCTACAAAGTCATCTGTATAAACATGGAAATATCTACACAGCCATCTGTATAAACATGGAAATACCTACACAGCCATCTGTATAAACCTGGATATATCTGCACTGTCATCTATATAAACATGGAAATATCTACACCGCTATCTGTATAAACATGGAAATATCGGCACAGCCATCTGTATAAACATGGAAATATCTACAACGCTATCTGTATAAACATGGAAATATCTACACCGCTATGTGTATTAACGTGGAAATATCTCCATTGCTATCTGTATAAACATGGACAAATCTCCACCGCAATATGTATAAACATGAAAATATCTACACTTCTATCTCTATAAACATGGAAATATCTACACTGCCATCTGTACAAACATGGAAATATCTACACAGTCATCTGTAGAAACATGGAAATATCTACACCGCTATCTCTATAAACATGGAAATAACTACACCGCTATCTCTATAAACATGGAAATATCTACACTGCCATCTGTACAAACATGGAAATAGCTACACAGTCATCTGTAGAAACATGGAAATATCTACACCGCTATCTCTATAAACATGGAAATGACTACACCGCTATCTCTATAAACATGGAAATATCTACACCGCTATCTCCATCAACATGGAAATATACACACCGCCATCTCTTTAAACATGGAGGTATCTACAACGCCATCTACATAAACAAGAAAATATCTACACTGCCATCTATATAAACATGGAAATATCTACACCGCCATCTCTATAAACATGGAAATATCTACACCGTCATCTGTATAAACATGGAAATATCTACACCGCGATCTGTAAAAACATGGAAATATCTACACCGCGATCTGTATAAACATGGAAATATCTACATCGCGATCTGTATAAACATGGAAATATCTAAACCGCTATCTGTGTAAACATGGAAATATCTACACAGCTATCTCTACAAACATGGAAATATCTACACCGCCATCTGTATAAACATGGAAATACCTACAAATTCATCTGTATAAACATGGAAATATCTACACAGCCATCTGTATAAACATGGAAATATCTACACAGCCATTTGTATAAACCTGGAAATATCTGCACTGTCATCTATATAAACATGGAAATATCTACAGAGAACTCTGTATAAACATGGAAATATCGGCACAGCCATCTCTATAAACATGGAAATATCTACAAAGCTATCTGTATCAACATGGAAATATCTACACCGCTATGTGTATTAACGAGGAAATATCTCCATTGCTATCTGTATAAACATGGACAAATCTCCACCACAATATGTATAAACATGATAATATCTACACTTCTATCTCTATAAACATGGAAATATCTACACTGCCATCTGTACAAACATGGAAATATCTACACAGTCATCTGTAGAAACATGGAAATATCTACACCGCTATCTCTATAAACATGGAAATAACTACACTGCTATCTCTATAAACATGGAAATATCCACACCGCTATCTCCATCAACATGGAAATATACACACCGCCATCTATTTAAACATGGAGGTTTCTACAACGCCATCTACATAAACAAGAAAATATCTACACTGCCATCTCCATAAACATGGAAATATCTACACCGCCATCTGTATAAACGTGGAAATAACTACACCGCTATCTGTATAAACATGGAAATATCTACACCGCAATCTGTATAAACATGGAAATATCTACACCGCTCTCTTTATAAATATGAAATATCTAAACCGCTATCTCTATAAAAGTGGAAATATCTACACTGCTATCTGTATAAACATGGAAATATCCTCACTGCTATCTCTATGAACATTGATATATCTACACCGCTATCTCTATAAACATGGAAATAACTACACTGCTATCTCTATAAACATGGAAATAACTGCACTGCTATCTCTATAAACATGGAAATATCCACACCGCTATCTCCATCAACATGGAAATATACACACCGCCATCTCTTTAAACATGGAGGTATCTACAACGCCATCTACATAAACAAGAAAATATCTACACTGCCATCTATATAAACATGGAAATATCTACACCGCCATCTCTATAAACATGGAAATATCTACACTGCCATTTGTAGAAAGGTGGAAATATCTACACAGCCATCTGTATAAACGTGGAAATATCTACACCGCTATCTGTATAAACATGGAAATATCTACACTGCAATCTGTATAAACATGGAAATATCTACACCACTCTCTGTATAAATATGAAATATCTAAACAGCTATCTCTATAAAAGTGGAAATATCTACACTGCTATCTGTATAAACATGGAAATATCCTCACTACTATCTCTATGAACATTGATATATCTACACCGCTATCTCTATAAACATGGAAATATCTACACCGCCATCTCTATAAACATGTAAATATCTACACCGTCAGCTGTATAAACATGGAAATATCTACACCGTGACCTGTATAAACATGGAAATATCTACACCGCGATCTGTATAAACATGGAAATATCTACACCGCGATCTGTATAAACATGGAAATATCTAAACTGCTATCTCTGTAAACATGGAAATATCTACACAGCTATCTCTATAAACATGGAAATATCTACACCGCCATCTGTATAAACATGGAAATACCTACAAAGTCATCTGTATAAACATGGAAATACCTACACAGCCATCTGTATAAACCTGGAAATATCTACACAGCCATCTGTATAAACCTGGAAATATCTGCACTGTCATCTATATAAACATGGAAATACCTACACCGCTATCTGCATAAACATGGAAATATCGGCACAGCCATCTGTATAAACATGGAAATATCTACACATCCATCTGTATAAACCTGGAAATATCTGCACTGTCATCTATATAAACATGGAAATATCTACACCGCTATCTGTATAAACATGGAAATATCGGCACAGCCATCTGTATAAACATGGAAATATCTACAACGCTATCTGTATAAACATGGAAATATCTACACCGCTATGTGTATTAACGTGGAAATATCTCCATTGCTATCTGTATAAACATGGACAAATCTCCACCGCAGTATGTATAAACATGAAAATATCTACACTTCTATCTCTATAAACATGGAAATATCTACACTGCCATCTGTACAAACATGGAAATATCTACACAGTCATCTGTAGAAACATGGAAATATCTACACCGCTATCTCTATAAACATGGAAATAACTACACCGCTATCTCTATAAACATGGAAATATCTACACTGCCATCTGTACAAACATGGAAATAGCTACACAGTCATCTGTAGAAACATGGAAATATCTGCACCGCTATCTCTATAAACATGGAAATGACTACACCGCTATCTCTATAAACATGGAAATATCTACACCGCTATCTCCATCAACATGGAAATATACACACCGCCATCTCTTTAAACATGGAGGTATCTACAACGCCATCTACATAAACAAGAAAATATCTACACTGCCATCTATATAAACATGGAAATATCTACACCGCCATCTCTATCAACATGGAAATATCTACACCGTCATCTGTATAAACATGGAAATATCTTCACCGCGATCTGTATAAACGTGGAAATATCTACACCGCGATCTGTATAAACATGGAAATATCTACACCGCGATCTGTATAAACATGGAAATATCTAAACCGCTATCTGTGTAAACATGGAAATATCTACACAGCTATCTCTATAAACATGGAAATATCTACAACGCCATCTGTATAAACATGGAAATACCTACAAAGTCATCTGTATAAACATGGAAATATCTACACAGCCATCAGTATAAACATGGAAATATCTACACAGCCATCTGTATAAACCTGGAAATATCTGCACTGTCATCTATATAAACATGGAAATATCTACAGAGAACTCTGTATAAACATGGAAATATCGGCACAGCCATCTCTATAAACATGGAAATATCTACAACGCTATCTGTATAATCATGGAAATATCTACACCGCTATGTGTATTAACGTGGAAATATCTCCATTGCTATCTGTATAAACATGGACAAATCTCCACCACAATATGTATAAACATGAAAATATCTACACTTCTATCTCTATAAACATGGAAATATCTACACTGCCATCTGTACAAACATGGAAATATCTACACAGTCATCTGTAGAAACATGGAAATATCTACACTGCTATCTCTATAAACATGGAAATAACTACACTGCTATCTCTATAAACATGGAAATATCCACACCGCTATCTCCATCAACATGGAAATATACACACCGCCATCTCTTTAAACATGGAGGTATCTACAACGCCATCTACATAAACAAGAAAATATCTACACTGCCATCTATATAAACATGGAAATATCTACACCGCCATTTGTAGAACGATGGAAATATCTACACCGACATCTGTATAAACGTGGAAATATCTACACCGCTATCTGTATAAACATGGAAATATCTACACCGCTCTCTGTATAAATATGAAATATCTAAACCGCTATCTCTATAAAAGTGGAAATATCTACACTGCTATCTGTATAAACATGGAAATATCCTCACTGCTATCTCTATGAACATTGATATATCTACAACGCTATCTCTATAAACATGGAAATATCTACACCACCATCTCTATAAACATGGAAATATCTACACCGTGACCTGTATAAACATGGAAATATCTACACCGCGATCTGTATAAACATGGAAATATCTACACCGCGGTCTGTATAAACATGGAAATATCTAAACTGCTATCTGTGTAAACATGGAAATATCTACACAGCTATCTCTATAAACATGGAAATATCTACACCGCCATCTGTATAAACATGGAAATACCTACAAAGTCATCTGTATAAACATGGAAATATCTACACAGCCATCTGTATAAACATGGAAATATCTACACAGCCATCTGTATAAACCTGGAAATATCTGCACTGTCATCTATATAAACATGGAAATATCTACACCGCTATCTGTATAAACATGGAAATATCAGCACAGCCATCTGTATAAACATGGAAATATCTACAACGCTATCTGTATAAACATGGAAATATCTACACCGCTATGTGTATTAACGTGGAAATATCTCCATTGCTATCTGTATAAACACGGACAAATCTCCACCGCAATATGTATAAACATGAAAATAGCTACACTTCTATCTCTAAATACATGGAAATATCTACAATGCCATCTGTACAAATATGGAAATATCTACACAGTCATCTGTAGAAACATGGAAATATCTACACCGCTATCTCCATCAACATGGAAATATACACACCGACATCTCTTTAAACATGGAGGTATCTACAACGCCATCTACATAAACAAGAAAGTATCTACACTGCCATCTATATAAACATGGAAATATCTACACCGCCATCTCTATAAACATGGAAATATCTACACTGCCATTTGTAGAAAGATGGAAACATCTACACCGCCATCTGTATAAACGTGGAAATACCTACACCGCTATCTGTATAAACATGGAAATATCTACACCGCGATCTGTTTAAACATGGAAATATCTACACCGCGATCTGTATAAACATGGAAATATCTAAACCGCTATCTGTGTAAACATGGAAATATCTACACAGCTATCTCTATAAACATGGAAATAACTACACTGCCATCTGTATAAACATGGAAATACCTACAAAGTCATCTGTATAAACATGGAAATATCTACACAGCCATCAGTATAAACATGGAAATATCTACACAGCCATCTGTATAAACCTGGAAATATCTGCACTGTCATCTATATAAACATGGAAATATCTACAGAGAACTCTGTATAAACATGGAAATATCGGCACAGCCATCTCTATAAACATGGAAATATCTACAACGCTATCTGTATAATCATGGAAATATCTACACCGCTATGTGTATTAACGTGGAAATATCTCCATTGCTATCTGTATAAACATGGACAAATCTCCACCACAATATGTATAAACATGAAAATATCTACACTTCTATCTCTATAAACATGGAAATATCTACACTGCCATCTGTACAAACATGGAAATATCTACACAGTCATCTGTAGAAACATGGAAATATCTACACTGCTATCTCTATAAACATGGAAATAACTACACTGCTATCTCTATAAACATGGAAATATCCACACCGCTATCTCCATCAACATGGAAATATACACACCGCCATCTCTTTAAACATGGAGGTATCTACAACGCCATCTACATAAACAAGAAAATATCTACACTGCCATCTATATAAACATGGAAATATCTACACCGCCATTTGTAGAACGATGGAAATATCTACACCGCCATCTGTATAAACGTGGAAATATCTACACCGCTATCTGTATAAACATGGAAATATCTACACCGCTCTCTGTATAAATATGAAATATCTAAACCGCTATCTCTATAAAAGTGGAAATATCTACACTGCTATCTGTATAAACATGGAAATATCCTCACTGCTATCTCTATGAACATTGATATATCTACAACGCTATCTCTATAAACATGGAAATATCTACACCACCATCTCTATAAACATGGAAATATCTACACCGTGACCTGTATAAACATGGAAATATCTACACCGCGATCTGTATAAACATGGAAATATCTACACCGCGGTCTGTATAAACATGGAAATATCTAAACTGCTATCTGTGTAAACATGGAAATATCTACACAGCTATCTCTATAAACATGGAAATATCTACACCGCCATCTGTATAAACATGGAAATACCTACAAAGTCATCTGTATAAACATGGAAATACCTACACAGCCATCTGTATAAACCTGGAAATATCTACACAGCCATCTGTATAAACCTGGAAATATCTGCACTGTCGTCTATATAAACATGGAAATACCTACACCGCTATCTGCATAAACATGGAAATATCGGCACAGCCATCTGTATAAACATGGAAATATCTACACATCCATCTGTAAAAACCTGGAAATATCTGCACTGTCATCTATATAAACATGGAAATATCTACACCGCTATCTGTATAAACATGGAAATATCGGCACAGCCATCTGTATAAACATGGAAATATCTACAACGCTATCTGTATAAACATGGAAATATCTACACCGCTATGTGTATTAACGTGGAAATATCTCCATTGCTATCTGTATAAACATGGACAAATCTCCACCGCAATATGTATAAACATGAAAATATCTACACTTCTATCTCTATAAACATGGAAATATCTACACTGCCATCTGTACAAACATGGAAATATCTAAACAGTCATCTGTAGAAACATGGAAATATCTACACCGCTATCTCTATAAACATGGAAATAACTACACTGCTATCTCTATAAACATGGAAATATCTACACTGACATCTGTACAAACATGGAAATAGCTACACAGTCATCTGTAGAAACATGGAAATATCTACACCGCTATCTCTATAAACATGGAAATGACTACACCGCTATCTCTATAAACATGGAAATATCTACACCGCTATCTCCATCAACATGGAAATATACACACCGCCATCTCTTTAAACATGGAGGTATCTACAACGCCATCTACATAAACAAGAAAATATCTACACTGCCATCTATATAAACATGGAAATATCTACACCGCCATCTCTATAAACATGGAAATATCTACACCGTCATCTGTATAAACATGGAAATATCTACACCGCGATCTGTATAAACGTGGAAATATCTACACCGCGATCTGTATAAACGTATAAATATCTACACCGCAATCTGTATAAACATGGAAATATCTAAACCGCTATCTGTGTAAACATGGAAATATCTACACAGCTATCTCTATAAACATGGAAATATCTACACCGCCATCTGTATAAACATGGAAATACCTACAAAGTCATCTGTATAAACATGGAAATATCTACACAGCCATCTGTATAAACATGGAAATACCTACACAGCCATCTGTATAAACCTGGATATATCTGCACTGTCATCTATATAAACATGGAAATATCTACACCGCTATCTGTATAAACATGGAAATATCGGCACAGCCATCTGTATAAACATGGAAATATCTACAACGCTATCTGTATAAACATGGAAATATCTACACCGCTATGTGTATTAACGTGGAAATATCTCCATTGCTATCTGTATAAACATGGACAAATCTCCACCGCAATATGTATAAACATGAAAATATCTACACTTCTATCTCTATAAACATGGAAATATCTACACTGCCATCTGTACAAACATGGAAATATCTACACAGTCATCTGTAGAAACATGGAAATATCTACACCGCTATCTCTATAAACATGGAAATAACTACACCGCTATCTCTATAAACATGGAAATATCTACACTGACATCTGTACAAACATGGAAATAGCTACACAGTCATCTGTAGAAACATGGAAATATCTACACCGCTATCTCTATAAACATGGAAATGACTACACCGCTATCTCTATAAACATGGAAATATCTACACCGCTATCTCCATCAACATGGAAATATACACACCGCCATCTCTTTAAACATGGAGGTATCTACAACGCCATCTACATAAACAAGAAAATATCTACACTGCCATCTATATAAACATGGAAATATCTACACCGCCATCTCTATCAACATGGAAATATCTACACCGTCATCTGTATAAACATGGAAATATCTTCACCGCGATCTGTATAAACGTGGAAATATCTACACCGCGATCTGTATAAACATGGAAATATCTACACCGCGATCTGTATAAACATGGAAATATCTAAACCGCTATCTGTGTAAACATGGAAATATCTACACAGCTATCTCTATAAACATGGAAATATCTACACCGCCATCTGTATAAACATGGAAATACCTACAAAGTCATCTGTATAAACATGGAAATATCTACACAGCCATCTGTATAAACATGGAAATACCTACACAGCCATCTGTATAAACCTGGATATATCTGCACTGTCATCTATATAAACATGGAAGTATCTACACCGCTATCTGTATAAACATGGAAATATCGGCACAGCCATCTGTATAAACATGGAAATATCTACAGCGCTATCTGTATAAACATGGAAATATCTACACCGCTATGTGTATTAACGTGGAAATATCTCCATTGCTATCTGTATAAACATGGACAAATCTCCACCGCAATATGTATAAACATGAAAATATCTACACTTCTATCTCTATAAACATGGAAATATCTACACTGCCATCTGTACAAACATGGAAATATCTACACAGTCATCTGTAGAAACATGGAAATATCTACACCGCTATCTCTATAAACATGGAAATAACTACACCGCTATCTCTATAAACATGGAAATACCTACACCGCTATCTCTATCAACATGGAAATATACACACCGCCATCTCTTTAAACATGGAGGTATCTACAACGCCATCTACATAAACAAGAAAATATCTACACTGCCATCAATATAAACATGGAAATATCTACACCGCCATCTATATAAACATGGAAATATCTACACTGTCATTTGTAGAAAGATGGAAATATCTACACCGCCATCTGTATAAACGTGGAAATACCTACACCGACATCTATATAAACATGGAAATATCTACACTGTCATTTGTAGAAAGATGGAAATATCTACACCACCATCTGTATAAACGTGGAAATATCTACACCGCTATCTGTATAAACATGGAAATATCTACACTGCAATCTGTATAAACATGGAAATATCTACACCGCTCTCTGTATAAATATGAAATATCTAAACCGCTATCTCTATAAAAGTGGAAATATCTACACTGCTATCTGTATAAGCATGGAAATATCCTCACTGCTATCTCTATGAACATTGATATATCTACACCGCTATCTCTATAAACATGGAATTATCTACACCGCCATCTCTATAAACATGGAAATATCTACACCGTCATCTGTATAAACATGGAAATATCTACACCGCGATCTGTATAAACATGGAAATATCTACACCGAGATCTGTATAAACATGGAAATATCTACACCGCAATCTGTATAAACATGGAAATATCTAAACCGCTATCTGTGTAAACATAGAAATATCTACACAGCTATCTCTATAAACATGGAAATATCTACACCGCCATCTGTATAAACATGGAAATACCTACAAAGTCATCTGTATAAACATGGAAATATCTACACAGCCATCTGTATAAACATGGAAATAACTACACAGCCATCTGTATAAACCTGGAAATATCTGCACTGTCATCTATATAAACATGGAAATATCTACACCGCTATCTGTATAAACATGGAAATATCGGCACAGCCATCTGTATAAACATGGAAATATCTACAGAGAACTCTGTATAAACATGGAAATATCGGCACAGCCATCTCTATAAACATGGAAATATCTACAACGCTAAATGTATAAACATGGAAATATCTACACCGCTATGTGTATTAACGTGGAAATATCTCCATTGCTATCTGTATAAACATGGACAAATCTCCACCACAATATGTATAAACATGAAAATATCTACACTTCTATCTCTATAAACATGGAAATATCTACACTGCCATCTGTACAAACATGGAAATATCTACGCAGTCATCTGTAGAAACATGGAAATATCTACACCGCTATCTCTATAAACATGGATATAACTACACTGCTACCTCTATAAACATGGAAATATCCACACCGCTATCTCCATCAACATGGAAGTATACACACCGCCATCTCTTTAAACATGGAGGTATCTACAACGCCATCTACATAAACAAGAAAATATCTACACTGCCATCTATATAAACATTGAAATATCTACACCGCCATCTCTATAAACATGGAAATATCTACACTGCCATTTGTAGAAAGATGGAAATATCTACACCGCCATCTGTATAAACGTGGAAATATCTACACCGCTATCTGTATAAACATGGAAATATCTGCACCGCAATCTGTATAAACATGGAAATATCTACACCGCTCTCTGTATAAACATGAAATATCTAAACCGCTATCTCTATAAAAGTGGAAATATCTACACTGCTATCTGTATAAACATGGAAATATCCTCACTGCTATCTCTATGAACATTGATATATCTACACCGCTATCTCTATAAACCTGGAAATATCTGCACTGTCATCTATATAAACATGGAAATATCTACACCGCTATCTGTATAAACATGGAAATATCTACAGAGAACTCTGTATAAACCTGGAAATATCTGCACTGTCATCTATATAAACATGGAAATATCTACAGAGAACTCTGTATAAACATGGAAATAACGGCACAGCCCTCTGTATAAACATGGAAATACCTACAACGCTTTCTGTATAAACATGGAAATATCTACACCGCTATGTGTATTAACGTGGAAATATCTCCATTGCTATCTGTATAAACATGGACAAATCTCCACCGCAATATGTATAAACATGAAAATATCTACACTTCTATCTCTATAAACATGGAAATATCTACACTGCCATCTGTACAAACATGGAAATACCTACACAGTCATATGTAGAAACATGGAAATATCTACACCGCTATCTCTATAAACATGGAAATAACTACACCGCTATCTCTATAAACATGGAAATACCTACACCGCTATCTCCATCAACATGGAAATATACACACCGCCATCTCTTTAAACATGGAGGTATCTACAAAGCCATCTACATAAACAAGAAAATATCTACACTGCCATCTATATAAACATGGAAATATCTACACCGACATCTCTATAAACATGGAAATATCTACACTGCCATTTGTAGAAAGATGGAAACATCTACACTGCCATTTGTATAAATGTGGAAATACATACACTGCTATCTGTATAAACATGGAAATATCTACACCGCGATCTGTTTAAACATGGAAATATCTACACGGCGATCTGTATAAACATGGAAATATCTAAACCGCTATCTGTGTAAACATGGAAATATCTACACAGCTATCTCTATAAACATGGAAATATCTACACCGCCATCTGTATAAACATGGAAATATCTACAGAGTCATCTGTATAAACATGGAAATATCTACACAGCCATCTGTATAAACATGGAAATATCTACACAGCCATCTGTATAAACCTGGAAATATCTGCACTGTCATCTATATAAACATGGAAATATCTACAGAGAACTCTGTATAAACATGGAAATATCGGCACAGCCATCTGTATAAACATGGAAATATCTACAGAGAACTCTGTATAAACATGGAAATATCGGCACAGCCATCTCTATAAACATGGAAATATCTACAACGCTAAATGTATAAACATGGAAATATCTACACCGCTATGTGTATTAACGTGGAAATATCTCCATTGCTATCTGTATAAACATGGACAAATCTCCACCACAATATGTATAAACATGAAAATATCTACACTTCTATCTCTATAAACATGGAAATATCTACACTGCCATCTGTACAAACATGGAAATATCTACACAGTCATCTGTAGAAACATGGAAATATCTACACCGCTATCTCTATAAACATGGATATAACTACACTGCTACCTCTATAAACATGGAAATATCCACACCGCTATCTCCATCAACATGGAAGTATACACACCGCCATCTTTTTAAACATGGAGGTATCTACAACGCCATCTACATAAACAAGAAAATATCTACACTGCCATCTATATAAACATGGAAATATCTACACCGCCATCTCTATAAACATGGAAATATCTACACTGCCATTTGTAGAAAGATGGAAATATCTACACCGCCATCTGTATAAACGTGGAAATATCTACACCGCTATCTGTATAAACATGGAAATATCTACACCGCAATCTGTATAAACATGGAAATATCTACACCGCTCTCTGTATAAACATGAAATATCTAAACCGCTATCTCTATAAAAGTGGAAATATCTACACTGCTATCTGTATAAACATGGAAATATCCTCACTGCTATCTCTATGAACATTGATATATCTACACCGCTATCTCTATAAACCTGGAAATATCTGCACTGTCATCTATATAAACATGGAAATATCTACACCGCTATCTGTACAAACATGGAAATATCTACAGAGAACTCTGTATAAACCTGGAAATATCTGCACTGTCATCTATATAAACATGGAAATATCTACAGAGAACTCTGTATAAACATGGAAATAACGGCACAGCCCTCTGTATAAACATGGAAATACCTACACCGCAATCTGTATAAACATGGAAATATCTACACCGCTATGTGTATTAACGTGGAAATATCTCCATTGCTATCTGTATAAACATGGACAAATCTCCACCGCAATATGTATAAACATGAAAATATCTACACTTCTATCTCTATAAACATGGAAATATCTACACTGCCATCTGTACAAACATGGAAATATCTACACAGTCATCTGTAGAAACATGGAAATATCTACACCGCTATCTCTATAAACATGGAAATAACTACACCGCTATCTCTATAAACATGGAAATATCTACACCACTATCTCCATCAACATGGAAATATACACACCGCCAACTCTTTAAACATGGAGGTATCTACAACGCCATCTACATAAACAAGAAAATACCTACACTGCCATCTATATAAACATGGAAATATCTACACCGCCGTCTCTATAAACATGGAAATATCTACACCGCCATTTGTAGAAAGATGGAAATATCTACACCGCCATCTGTATAAACGTGGAAATATCTACACCGCTATCTGTATAAACATGGAAATATCTACACCGCAATCTGTATAAACATGGAAATATCTACACCGCTCTCTGTATAAATATGAAATATCTAAACCGCTATCTCTATAAAAGTGGAAATATCTACACTGCTATCTCTATAAACATGGAAATATCTACACCGCTATCTCTATAAACATGGAAATAACTACACCGCTATCTCTATAAACAAGGAAATATCTACACCGCTATCTCCATCAACATGGAAATATACACACCGCCATCTCTTTAAACATGGAGGTATCTACAACGCCATCTACATAAACAAGAAAATATCTACACTGCCATCTCCATAAACATGGAAATATCTACACCGCCGTCTCTATAAACATGGAAATATCTACACTGCCATTTGTAGAAAGATGGAAATATCTACACCGCCATCTGTATAAACGTGGAAATATCTACACCGCTATCTGTATAAACATGGAAATATCTACACTGCAATCTGTATAAACATGGAAATATCTACACCGCTCTCTCTATAAATATTAAATATCTAAACCGCTATCTCTATAAAAGTGGAAATATCTACACTGCTATCTGTATAAACATGGAAATATCCTCACTCCGATCTCTATGAACATTGATATATCTACACCGCTATCTCTATAAACATGGAAATATCTACACCGCCATCTCTATAAACATGGAAATACCTACACCGTCATCTGTATAAATATGGAAATATCTACACCGCGATCTGTATAAACATGGAAATATCTACACCGCGATCTGTATAAACATGGAAATATCTACACCGCGATCTGTATAAACATGGAAATATCTAAACCGCTATCTGTGTAAACATGGAAATATCTACACAGCTATCTCTATAAATATGGAAATATCTACACCGCCATCTGTATAAACATGGAAATACCTACAAAGTCTTCGTAAAAACATGGAAATATCAACACAGCCATCTGTATAAACATGGAAATATCTACACAGCCATCTGTATAAACCTGGAAATATCTGCACTGTCATCTATATAAACATGGAAATATCTACAGAGAACTCTGTATAAACATGGAAATATCGGCACAGCCATCTGTATAAACATGGAAATATCTACAATGCAATCTGTATAAACATGGAAATATCTACACCGCTATGTGTATTAACGTGGAAATATCTCCATTGCTATCTGTATAAACATGGACAAATCTCCACCGCAATATGTATAAACATGAAAATATCTACACTGCTATCTCTATAAACATGGAAATACCTACAATGCTATCTCTACAAACGTGGAAATAACTACACCGCTATCCCTATAAACATGGAAATATCTACACCGCTATCTCCATCAACATGGAAATATACACACCGCCATCTCTTTAAACATGGAGGTGTCTACAACGCCATCTACATAAACAAGGAAATATCTACACTGCCATCTATATAAACATGGAAATATCTACACCGCCATCTCTATAAACATGGAAATATCTACACTGCCATTTGTAGAAAGATGGAAATGTCTACACCGCCATCTGTATAAACATGGAAATATCTACACTGCAATCTGTATAAACATGGAAATATCTACACCGCTCTCTGTATAAATATGAAATATCTAAACCGCTATCTCTATAAAAGTGGAAATATCTACACTGCTATCTGTATAAACATGGAAATATCCTCACTGCTATCTCTATGAACATTGATATATCTACACCGCTATCTCTATAAACATGGAAATATCTACACCGCCATCTCTATAAACATGGAAATATCTACACCGTCATCTGTATAAACATGGAAATATCTACACCGCGATCTGTATAAACATGGAAATATCTACACCGCGATCTGTATAAACATGGAAATATCTACACTGCGATCTGTATAAACATGGAAATATCTACACCGCAATCTTTATAAACATGGAAATATCTAAACCGCTATCTGTGTAAACATGGAAATATCTACACAGCTATCTCTATAAATATGGAAATATCTACACCGCCATCTGTATAAACATGGAAATACCTACAAAGCCTTCTGTAAAAACGTGGATATATCAACACAGCCATCTGTATAAACATGGAAATATCTACACAGCCATCTGTATAAACCTGGAAATATCTGCACTGTCATCTATATAAACATGGAAATATCTACAGAGAACTCTGTATAAACATGGAAATATCGGCACAGCCATCTGTATAAACATGGAAATATCTACAATGCTATCTGTATAAACATGGAAATATCTACACCGCTATGTGTATTAACGTAGAAATATCTCCATTGCTATCTGTATAAACATGGACAAATCTCCACCGCAATATGTATAAAACTGAAAATATCTACACTTCTATCTATATAAACATGGAAATATCTACAATGCTATCTCTACAAACGTGGAAATAACTACACCGCTATCTCTATAAACATGGAAATATCTACACCGCTATCTCCATCAACATGGAAATATACACACCGCCATCTCTTTAAACATGGAGGTGTCTACAACGCGATCTACATAAACAAGAAAATATCTACACTGCCATCTATATAAACATGGAAATATCTACACCGCCATCTCTATAAACATGGAAATATCTACACTGCCATTTGTAGAAAGATGGAAATATCTACACCGCCATCTGTATAAACATGGAAATATCTACACTGCAATCTGTATAAACATGGAAATATCTACACCGCTCTCTGTATAAATATGAAATATCTAAACCGCTATCTCTATAAAAGTGGAAATATCTACACTGCTATCTGTATAAACATGGAAATATCCTCACTGCTATCTCTATGAACATTGATATATCTACACCGCTATCTCTATAAACATGGAAATATCTACACCGCCATCTCTATAAACATGGAAATATCTACACCGTCATCTGAATAAACATGGAAATATCTACACAGCGATCTGTATAAACATGGAAATATCTACACCGCGATCTGTATAAACATGGAAATATCTACACCGCGATCTGTATAAACATGGAAATATCTAAACCGCTATCTGTGTAAACATGGAAATATCTACACAGCTATCTCTATAAACATGGAAATATCTACACCGCCATCTGTATAAACATGGAAATACCTACAAAGTCATCTGTATAACCATGGAAATATCTCCACAGCCATCTCTATAAACATGAAAATATCTACACAGCCATCAGTATAAACCTGGAAATATCTGCACTGTCATCTATATAAACATGGAAATATCTACAGAGAACTCTGTATAAACATGGAAATATCGGCACAGCCATCTGTATAAACATGGAAATATCTACAACGCTATCTGTATAAACATGGAAATATCTACACCGCTATGTGTATTATCGTGGAAATATCTCCATTGCTATCTGTATAAACATGGACAAATCTCCACCGCAATATATATAAACATGAAAATATCTACACTTCTATCTCTATAAACATGGAAATATCTACACTGCCATCTGTACAAACATGGAAATATCTACACAGTCATCTGTAGAAACATGGAAATATCTACACCGCTATCTCTATAAACATGGAAATAACTACACCGCTATCTCTATAAACTTGGAAATATCTACACCGCTATCTCCATCAACATGGAAATATACACACCGCCAACTCTTTAAACATGGAGGTATCTACAACGCCATCTACATAAACAAGAAAATATCTACACTGCCATCTATATAAACATGTAAATATCTACACCGCCGTCTCTATAAACATGGAAATATCTACACCGCCATTTGTAGAAAGATGGAAATATCTACACCGCCATCTGTATAAACGTGGAAATATCTACACCGCTATCTGTATAAACATGGAAATATCTACACCGCAATCTGTATAAACATGGAAATATCTACACCGCTCTCTGTATAAATATGAAATATCTAAACCGCTATCTCTATAAAAGTGGAAATATCTACACTGCTATCTCTATAAACATGGAAATATCTACACCGCCATCTGTATAAACTTGGAAATACCTACAAAGTCATCTGTATAAACATGGAAATATCTACACAGCCGTCTGTATAAACCTGGAAATATCTACACAGCCATCTGTATAAACCTGGAAATATCTGCATTGTCATCTATATAAACATGGAAATATCTACAGAGAACTCTGTATAAACATGGAAATATCGGCACAGCCATCTGTATAAACATGGAAATATCTACAACGCTATCTGTATAAACATGGAAATATCTACAACGCTATGTGTATTAACGTGGAAATATCTCCATTGCTATCTGTATAAACATGGACAAATCTCCACCGCAATATGTATAAACATGAAAATATCTACACTTCTATCTCTATAAACATGGAAATATCTACACTGCCATCTGTACAAACATGGAAATATCTACACAGTCATCTGTAGAAACATGGAAATATCTACACCGCTATCTCTATAATCATGGAAATAACTACACCGCTATCTCTATAAACATGGAAATATCTACACCGCTATCTCCATCAACATGGAAATATACACACCGCCATCTCTTTAAACATGGAGGTATCTACAACGCCATCTACATAAACAAGAAAATATCTACACTGCCATCTCCATAAACATGGAAATATCTACACCGCCATGTCTATAAACATGGAAATATCTACACTGATATTTGTAGAAAGATGGAAATATCTACACCGCCATCTGTATAAACGTGGAAATATCTACACCGCTATCTGTATAAACATGGAAATATCTACACCGCAATCTGTATAAACATGGAAATATCTACACCGCTCTCTGTATAAATATGAAATATCTAAACCGCTATCTCTATAAAAGTGGAAATATCTACACTGCTATCTGTATAAATATGGAAATATCCTCACTGCTATCTCTATGAACATTGATATATCTACACCGCTTTCTCTATAAACATGGAAATATCTAAACCGCCATCTCTATAAACATGGAAATATCTACACCGTCATCTGTATAAACATGGAAATATCTACACCGCTATCGGTATAAACATGGAAATATCTACACCGCGATCTGTATAAACATGGAAATATCTACACCGCGATCTGTATAAACATGGAAATATCTAAACCGCTATCTGTGTAAACATGGAAATATCTACACAGCTATCTCTATAAACATGGAAATATCTACACCGCCATCTGTATAAACATGGAAATACCTACAAAGTCATCTGTATAAACATGGAAATATCTACACAGCCGTGTGTATAAACATGGAAATATCTACACAGCCATCTGTCTAAACCTGGAAATATCTGCACTGTCATCTATATAAACATGGAAATATCTACAGAGAACTCTGTATAAACATGGAAATATCGGCACAGCCATCTGTATAAACATGGAAATATCTACAACGCTATATGTATAAACATGGAAATATCTACACCGCTATGTGTATTAACGTGGAAATATCTCCATTGCTATCTGTATAAACATGGACAAATCTCCACCGCAATATGTATAAACATGAAAATAGCTACACTTCTATCTCTAAAAACATGGAAATATCTACATTGCCATCTGTACAAACATGGAAATATCTACACAGTCATCTGTAGAAACATGGAAATATCTACACCGCTATCTCCATCAACATGGAAATATACACACCGCCATCTCTTTAAACATGGAGGTATCCACAATGCCATCTACATAAACATGAAAATATCTACACTGCCATCTATATAAACATGGAAATATCTACACCGCCGTCTCTATAAACATGGAAATATCTACACTGCCATTTGTAGAAAGATGGAAATATCTACACCGCCATCTGTATAAACGTGGAAATATCTACACCGCTATCTGTATAAACATGGAAATATCTACACCGCAATCTGTAAAAACATGGAAATATCTACACCGCTCTCTGTATAAATATGAAATATCTAAACCGCTATCTCTATAAAAGTGGAAATATCTACACTGCTAACTGTATAAACATGGAAATATCCTCACTGCTATCTCTATGAACATTGATATATCTACACCGATATCTCTATAAACATGGAAATATCTACACCGCCATCTCTATAAACATGATAATATCTGCACCGTCATCTGTATAAACATGGAAAGAACTACACCGCTATCTGTATAAACATGGAAATATCTACACCGCGATCTGTATAAACATGGAAATATCTACACCGCTCTCTGTATAAATATGAAATATCTAAACCGCTATCTCTATAAAAGTGGAAATATCTACACTGCTATCTGTATAAACATGGAAATATCTACACTGCCATTTGTAGAAAGATGGAAATATCTACACCGCCATCTGTATAAACGTGGAAATATCTACACCGCTATCTGTATAAACATGGAAATATCTACAACGCAATCTGTATAAACATGGAAATATCTACACCGCTCTCTCTATAAATATGAAATATCTAAACCGCTATCTCTATAAAAGTGGAAATATCTACACTGCTATCTGTATAAACATGGAAATATCTACACTGCCATTTGTAGAAAGATGGAAATATCTACACCGCCATCTGTATAAACGTGGAAATATCTACACCGCTATCTGTATAAACATGGAAATATCTACAACGCAATCTGTATAAACATGGAAATATCTACACCGCTCTCTCTATAAATATGAAATATCTAAACCGCTATCTTTATAAAAGTGGAAATATCTACACTGCTAACTGTATAAACATGGAAATATCCTCACTGCTATCTCTATGAACATTGATATATCTACACCGCTATCTCTATAAACATGGAAATATCTACACCGCCATCTCTATAAACATGATAATATCTACACCGTCATCTGTATAAACATGGAAATATCTACACCGCTATCGGTATAAACATGGAAATATCTACACCGCGATCTGTATAAACATGGAAATATCTACACCGCGATCTGTATAAACATGGAAATATCTAAACCGTTATCTGTGTAAACATGGAAATATCTACACAGCTATCTGTATAAACATGGAAATATCTACACTGCCATCTGTATAAACATGGAAATACCTACAAAGTCATCTGTATAAACATGGAAATATCTACACAGCCGTCTGTATAAACCTGGAAATATCTACACAGCCATCTGTATAAACCTGGAAATATCTGCAATGTCATCTATATAAACATGGAAATATCTACAGAGAACTCTGTATAAACATGGAAATATCGGCACAGCCATCTGTATAAACATGGAAATATCTACAACGCTATCTGTATAAACATGGAAATATCTACACCGCTATGTGTATTAACGTGGAAATATCTCCATTGCTATCTGTATAAACATGGACAAATCTCCACCGCAATATGTATAAACATGAAAATATCTACACTTCTATCTCTATAAACATGGAAATATCTACACTGCCATCTGTACAAACATGGAAATATCTACACAGTCATCTGTAGAAACATGGAAATATCTACACCGCTATCTCTATAATCATGGAAATAACTACACCGCTATCTCTATAAACATGGAAATATCTACACAGCTATTTCCATCAACATGGAAATATACACACCGCCATCTCTTTAAACATGGAGGTATCTACAACGCCATCTACATAAACAAGAAAATATCTACACTGCCATCTCCATAAACATGGAAATATCTACACCGCCATGTCTATAAACATGGAAATATCTACACTGCCATTTGTAGAAAGATGGAAATATCTACACCGCCATCTGTATAAACGTGGAAATATCTACACCGCTATCTGTATACACATGGAAATATCTACACCGCAATCTGTATAAACATGGAAATATCTACACCGCTCTCTGTATAAATATGAAATATCTAAACCGCTATCTCTATAAAAGTGGAAATATCTACACTGCTATCTGTATAAACATGGAAATATCCTCACTGCTATCTCTATGAACATTGATATATCTACACCGCTATCTCTATAAACATGGAAATATCTAAACCGCCATCTCTATAAACATGGAAATATCTACACCGTCATCTGTATAAACATGGAAATATCTACACCGCTATCGGTATAAACATGGAAATATCTACACCGCGATCTGTATAAACATGGAAATATCTACACCGCGATCTGTATAAACATGGAAATATCTAAACCGCTATCTGTGTAAACATGGAAATATCTACACAGCTATCTCTATAAACATGGAAATATCTACACCGCCATCTGTATAAACATGGAAATACCTACAAAGTCATCTGTATAAACATGGAAATATCTACACAGCCGTCTGTATAAACATGGAAATATCTACACAGCCATCTGTATAAACCTGGAAATATCTGCACTGTCATCTATATAAACATGGAAATATCTACAGAGAACTCTGTATAAACATGGAAATATCGGCACAGCCATCTGTATAAACATGGAAATATCTACAACGCTATCTGTATAAACATGGAAATATCTACACCGCTATGTGTATTAACGTGGAAATATCTCCATTGCTATCTGTATAAACATGGACAAATCTCCACCGCAATATGTATAAACATGAAAATAGCTACACTTCTATCTCTATAAACATGGAAATATCTACACTGCCATCTGTACAAACATGGAAATATCTACACAGTCATCTGTAGAAACATGGAAATATCTACACCGCTATCTCTACAAACATGGAAATAACTACACCGCTATCTCTATAAACATGGAAATATCTACACCGCTATTTCCATCAACATGGAATTATACACACCGCCATCTCTTTAAACATGGAGGTATCTACAATGCCATCTACATAAACAAGAAAATATCTACACTGCCATCTATATAAACATGGAAATATCTACACCGCCGTCTCTATAAACATGGAAATATCTACACTGCCATTTGTAGAAAGATGGAAATTTCTACACCGCCATCTGTATAAACGTGGAAATATCTACACCGCTATCTGTATAAACATGGAAATATCTACACCGCAATCTGTAAAAACATGGAAATATCTACACCGCTCTCTGTATAAATATGAAATATCTAAACCGCTATCTCTATAAAAGTGGAAATATCTACACTGCTAACTGTATAAAAATGGAAATATCCTCACTGCTATCTCTATGAACATTGATATATCTACACCGCTATCTCTATAAAGATGGAAACATCTACACCGCCATCTCTATAAACATGATAATATCTGCACCGTCATCTGTATAAACATGGAAATAACTACACCGCTATCTGTATAAACATGGAAATATCTACACCGCGATCTGTATAAACATGGAAATATCTACACCGCTCTCTGTATAAATATGAAATATCTAAACCGCTATCTCTATAAAAGTGGAAATATCTACACTGCTATCTGTATAAACATGGAAATATCTACACTGCCATCTGTACAAACATGGAAATATCTACACAGTCATCTGTAGAAACATGGAAATATCTACACCGCTATCTCTATAAACATGGAAATAACTACACCGCTATCTCTATAAACGTGGAAATATCTACACCGCTATCTCCGTCAACATGGAATTATACAAACCGCCATCTCTTTAAACATGGAGGTATCTACAACGCCATCTACATAAACAAGAAAATATCTACACTGCCATCTATATAAACATGGAAATAACTACACCGCCATCTCTATAAACATGGAAATATCTACACTGCCATTTGTAGAAAGATGGAAATATCTACACCGCCATCTGTATAAACGTGGAAATATCTACACCGCTATCTGTATAAACATGGAAATATCTACAACGCAATCTGTATAAACATGGAAATATCTACACCGCTCTCTCTATAAATATGAAATATCTAAACCGCTATCTTTATAAAAGTGGAAATATCTACACTGCTAACTGTATAAACATGGAAATATCCTCACTGCTATCTCTATGAACATTGATATATCTACACCGCTATCTCTATAAACATGGAAATAACTACACCGCCATCTCTATAAACATGATAATATCTACACCGTCATCTGTATAAACATGGAAATATCTACACCGCTATCGGTATAAACATGGAAATATCTACACCGCGATCTGTATAAACATGGAAATATCTACACAGCTATCTGTATAAACATGGAAATATCTACACTGCCATCTGTATAAACATGGAAATACCTACAAAGTCATCTGTATAAACGTCGAAATATCTACACAGCCATCTGTATAAACATGAAAATATCTACACAGCCATCTGTATAAACCTGGAAATATCTGCACTGTCATCTATATAAACATGGAAATATCAACGGAGAACTCTGTATAAACATGGAAATATCGGCACAGCCATCTGTATAAACATGGAAATACCTACAAAGTCATCTGTATAAACATGGAAATATCTACACAGCCGTCTGTATAAACATGGAAATATCTACACAGCCATCTGTATAAACCTGGAAATATCTGCACTGTCATCTATATAAACATGGATATATCTACAGAGAACTCTGTATAAACATGGAAATATCGGCACAGCCATCTGTATAAACATGGAAATTTCTACAACGCTATGTGTATTAACGTGGAAATATCTCCATTGCTATCTGTATAAACATGGACAAATCTCCACCGCAATATGTATAAACATGAAAATATCTACACTTCTATCTCTATAAACATGGAAATATCTACACTGCCATCTGTACAAACATGGAAATATCTACACAGTCATCTGTAGAAACATGGAAATATCTACACCGCTATCTCTATAAACATGGAAAAAACTACACCGCTGTCTCTATAAACATGGAAATATCTACACCGCTATCTCCATCAACATGGAAATATACACACCGCCATCTCTTTAAACATGGAGGTATCTACAACGCCATCTACATAAACAAGAAAATAACTACACTGCCATCTCCATAAACATGGAAATCTCTACACCGCCATCTCTATAAACATGGAAATATCTACACTGCCATTTGTAGAAAGATGGAAATATCTACACCGCCATCTGTATAAACGTGGAAATATCTACACCGCTATCTGTATAAACATGGAAATATCTACACCGCAATCTGTATAAACATGGAAATATCTACACCGCTCTCTGTATAAATATGAAATATCTAAACCGCTATCTCTATAAAAGTGGAAATATCTACACTGCTATCTGTATAAATATGGAAATATCCTCACTGCTATCTCTATGAACATTGATATATCTACACCGCTATCTCTATAAACATGGAAATATCTAAACCGCCATCTCTATAAACATGGAAATATCTACACCGTCATCTGTATAAACATGGAAATATCTACACCGCTATCGGTATAAACATGGAAATATCTACACCGCGATCTGTATAAACATGGAAATATCTACACCGCGATCTGTATAAACATGGAAATATCTAAACCGCTATCTGTGTAAACATGGAAATATCTACACAGCTATCTCTATAAACATGGAAATATCTACACCGCCATCTGTATAAACATGGAAATACCTACAAAGTCATCTGTATAAACATGGAAATATCTACACAGCCGTGTGTATAAACATGGAAATATCTACACAGCCATCTGTATAAACCTGGAAATATCTGCACTGTCATCTATATAAACATGGAAATATCTACAGAGAACTCTGTATAAACATGGAAATATCGGCACAGCCATCTGTATAAACATGGAAATATCTACAACGCTATATGTATAAACATGGAAATATCTACACCGCTATGTGTATTAACGTGGAAATATCTCCATTGCTATCTGTATAAACATGGACAAATCTCCACCGCAATATGTATAAACATGAAAATAGCTACACTTCTATCTCTAAAAACATGGAAATATCTACATTGCCATCTGTACAAACATGGAAATATCTACACAGTCATCTGTAGAAACATGGAAATATCTACACCGCTATCTCCATCAACATGGAAATATACACACCGCCATCTCTTTAAACATGGAGGTATCCACAATGCCATCTACATAAACAAGAAAATATCTACACTGCCATCTATATAAAAATGGAAATATCTACACCGCCGTCTCTATAAACATGGAAATATCTACACTGCCATTTGTAGAAAGATGGAAATATCTACACCGCCATCTGTATAAACGTGGAAATATCTACACCGCTATCTGTATAAACATGGAAATATCTACACCGCAATCTGTAAAAACATGGAAATATCTACACCGCTCTCTGTATAAATATGAAATATCTAAACCGCTATCTCTATAAAAGTGGAAATATCTACACTGCTAACTGTATAAACATGGAAATATCCTCACTGCTATCTCTATGAACATTGATATATCTACACCGATATCTCTATAAACATGGAAATATCTACACCGCCATCTCTATAAACATGATAATATCTGCACCGTCATCTGTATAAACATGGAAAGAACTACACCGCTATCTGTATAAACATGGAAATATCTACACCGCGATCTGTATAAACATGGAAATATCTACACCACTCTCTGTATAAATATGAAATATCTAAACCGCTATCTCTATAAAAGTGGAAATATCTACACTGCTATCTGTATAAACATGGAAATATCTACACTGCCATTTGTAGAAAGATGGAAATATCTACACCGCCATCTGTATAAACGTGGAAATATCTACACCGCTATCTGTATAAACATGGAAATATCTACAACGCAATCTGTATAAACATGGAAATATCTACACCGCTCTCTCTATAAATATGAAATATCTAAACCGCTATCTCTATAAAAGTGGAAATATCTACACTGCTATCTGTATAAACATGGAAATATCTACACTGCCATTTGTAGAAAGATGGAAATATCTACACCGCCATCTGTATAAACGTGGAAATATCTACACCGCTATCTGTATAAACATGGAAATATCTACAACGCAATCTGTATAAACATGGAAATATCTACACCGCTCTCTCTATAAATATGAAATATCTAAACCGCTATCTTTATAAAAGTGGAAATATCTACACTGCTAACTGTATAAACATGGAAATATCCTCACTGCTATCTCTATGAACATTGATATATCTACACCGCTATCTCTATAAACATGGAAATATCTACACCGCCATCTCTATAAACATGATAATATCTACACCGTCATCTGTATAAAGATGGAAATATCTACACCGCTATCGGTATAAACATGGAAATATCTACACCGCGATCTGTATAAACATGGAAATATCTACACCGCGATCTGTATAAACATGGAAATATCTAAACCGTTATCTGTGTAAACATGGAAATATCTACACAGCTATCTGTATAAACATGGAAATATCTACACTGCCATCTGTATAAACATGGAAATACCTACAAAGTCATCTGTATAAACATGGAAATATCTACACAGCCGTCTGTATAAACCTGGAAATATCTACACAGCCATCTGTATAAACCTGGAAATATCTGCAATGTCATCTATATAAACATGGAAATATCTACAGAGAACTCTGTATAAACATGGAAATATCGGCACAGCCATCTGTATAAACATGGAAATATCTACAACGCTATCTGTATAAACATGGAAATATCTACACCGCTATGTGTATTAACGTGGAAATATCTCCATTGCTATCTGTATAAACATGGACAAATCTCCACCGCAATATGTATAAACATGAAAATATCTACACTTCTATCTCTATAAACATGGAAATATCTACACTGCCATCTGTACAAACATGGAAATATCTACACAGTCATCTGTAGAAACATGGAAATATCTACACCGCTATCTCTATAATCATGGAAATAACTACACCGCTATCTCTATAAACATGGAAATATCTACACAGCTATTTCCATCAACATGGAAATATACACACCGCCATCTCTTTAAACATGGAGGTATCTACAACGCCATCTACATAAACAAGAAAATATCTACACTGCCATCTCCATAAACATGGAAATATCTACACCGCCATGTCTATAAACATGGAAATATCTACACTGCCATTTGTAGAAAGATGGAAATATCTACACCGCCATCTGTATAAACGTGGAAATATCTACACCGCTATCTGTATACACATGGAAATATCTACACCGCAATCTGTATAAACATGGAAATATCTACACCGCTCTCTGTATAAATATGAAATATCTAAACCGCTATCTCTATAAAAGTGGAAATATCTACACTGCTATCTTTATAAACATGGAAATATCCTCACTGCTATCTCTATGAACATTGATATATCTACACCGCTATCTCTATAAACATGGAAATATCTAAACCGCCATCTCTATAAACATGGAAATATCTACACCGTCATCTGTATAAACATGGAAATATCTACACCGCTATCGGTATAAACATGGAAATATCTACACCGCGATCTGTATAAACATGGAAATATCTACACCGCGATCTGTATAAACATGGAAATATCTAAACCGCTATCTGTGTAAACATGGAAATATCTACACAGCTATCTCTATAAACATGGAAATATCTACACCGCCATCTGTATAAACATGGAAATACCTACAAAGTCATCTGTATAAACATGGAAATATCTACACAGCCGTCTGTATAAACATGGAAATATCTACACAGCCATCTGTATAAACCTGGAAATATCTGCACTGTCATCTATATAAACATGGAAATATCTACAGAGAACTCTGTATAAACATGGAAATATCGGCACAGCCATCTGTATAAACATGGAAATATCTACAACGCTATCTGTATAAACATGGAAATATCTACACCGCTATGTGTATTAACGTGGAAATATCTCCATTGCTATCTGTATAAACATGGACAAATCTCCACCGCAATATGTATAAACATGAAAATAGCTACACTTCTATCTCTATAAACATGGAAATATCTACACTGCCATCTGTACAAACATGGAAATATCTACACAGTCATCTGTAGAAACATGGAAATATCTACACCGCTATCTCTACAAACATGGAAATAACTACACCGCTATCTCTATAAACATGGAAATATCTACACCGCTATTTCCATCAACATGGAATTATACACACCGCCATCTCTTTAAACATGGAGGTATCTACAATGCCATCTACATAAACAAGAAAATATCTACCCTGCCATCTATATAAACATGGAAATATCTACACCGCCGTCTCTATAAACATGGAAATATCTACACTGCCATTTGTAGAAAGATGGAAATTTCTACACCGCCATCTGTATAAACGTGGAAATATCTACACCGCTATCTGTATAAACATGGAAATATCTACACCGCAATCTGTAAAAACATGGAAATATCTACACCGCTCTCTGTATAAATATGAAATATCTAAACCGCTATCTCTATAAAAGTGGAAATATCTACACTGCTAACTGTATAAAAATGGAAATATCCTCACTGCTATCTCTATGAACATTGATATATCTACACCGCTATCTCTATAAAGATGGAAACATCTACACCGCCATCTCTATAAACATGATAATATCTGCACCGTCATCTGTATAAACATGGAAATAACTACACCGCTATCTGTATAAACATGGAAATATCTACACCGCGATCTGTATAAACATGGAAATATCTACACCGCTCTCTGTATAAATATGAAATATCTAAACCGCTATCTCTATAAAAGTGGAAATATCTACACTGCTATCTGTATAAACATGGAAATATCTACACTGCCATCTGTACAAACATGGAAATATCTACACAGTCATCTGTAGAAACATGGAAATATCTACACCGCTATCTCTATAAACATGGAAATAACTACACCGCTATCTCTATAAACGTGGAAATATCTACACCGCTATCTCCGTCAACATGGAATTATACAAACCGCCATCTCTTTAAACATGGAGGTATCTACAACGCCATCTACATAAACAAGAAAATATCTACACTGCCATCTATATAAACATGGAAATAACTACACCGCCATCTCTATAAACATGGAAATATCTACACTGCCATTTGTAGAAAGATGGAAATATCTACACCGCCATCTGTATAAACGTGGAAATATCTACACCGCTATCTGTATAAACATGGAAATATCTACAACGCAATCTGTATAAACATGGAAATATCTACACCGCTCTCTCTATAAATATGAAATATCTAAACCGCTATCTTTATAAAAGTGGAAATATCTACACTGCTAACTGTATAAACATGGAAATATCCTCACTGCTATCTCTATGAACATTGATATATCTACACCGCTATCTCTATAAACATGGAAATAACTACACCGCCATCTCTATAAACATGATAATATCTACACCGTCATCTGTATAAACATGGAAATATCTACACCGCTATCGGTATAAACATGGAAATATCTACACCGCGATCTGTATAAACATGGAAATATCTACACAGCTATCTGTATAAACATGGAAATATCTACACTGCCATCTGTATAAACATGGAAATACCTACAAAGTCATCTGTATAAACGTGGAAATATCTACACAGCCATCTGTATAAACATGAAAATATCTACACAGCCATCTGTATAAACCTGGAAATATCTGCACTGTCATCTATATAAACATGGAAATATCAACGGAGAACTCTGTATAAACATGGAAATATCGACACAGCCATCTGTATAAACATGGAAATACCTACAAAGTCATCTGTATAAACATGGAAATATCTACACAGCCGTCTGTATAAACATGGAAATATCTACACAGCCATCTGTATAAACCTGGAAATATCTGCACTGTCATCTATATAAACATGGATATATCTACAGAGAACTCTGTATAAACATGGAAATATCGGCACAGCCATCTGTATAAACATGGAAATTTCTACAACGCTATGTGTATTAACGTGGAAATATCTCCATTGCTATCTGTATAAACATGGACAAATCTCCACCGCAATATGTATAAACATGAAAATATCTACACTTCTATCTCTATAAACATGGAAATATCTACACTGCCATCTGTACAAACATGGAAATATCTACACAGTCATCTGTAGGAACATGGAAATATCTACACCGCTATCTCTATAAACATGGAAAAAACTACACCGCTGTCTCTATAAACATGGAAATATCTACACCGCTATCTCCATCAACATGGAAATATACACACCACCATCTCTTTAAACATGGAGGTATCTACAACGCCATCTACATAAACAAGAAAATAACTACACTGCCATCTCCATAAACATGGAAATCTCTACACCGCCATCTCTATAAACATGGAAATATCTACACTGCCATTTGTAGAAAGATGGAAATATCTACACCGCCATCTGTATAAACGTGGAAATATCTACACCGCTATCTGTATAAACATGGAAATATCTACAGCACAATCTGTATAAACATGGAAATATCTACACCGCTCTCTGTATAAATATGAAATACCTAAACCGCTATCTCTATAAAAGTGGAAATATCTACACTGCTAACTGTATAAACATGGAAATATCCGCACTGCTATCTCTATGAACATTGATATATCTACACCGCTATCTCTATAAACGTGGAAATATCTACACCGCCATCTCTATAAACATGGAAATATCTACACCGCCATCTCTATAAACATGGAAATATCTACACCGCTATCGGTATAAACATGGAAATATCTACACCGCGATCTGTATAAACATGGAAATATCTACACCGCGATCTCTATAAACATGAAAATATCTAAACCGCTATCTGTGTAAACATGGAAATATCTACACAGCGATCTCTATAAACATGGAAATATCTACACCGCCATCTGTATAAACATGGAAATACCTACAAAGTCATCTGTATAAACATGGAAATATCTACACAGCCGTCTGTATAAACATGGAAATATCTACACAGCCATCTGTATAAACCTGGAAATATCTGCACTGTCATCTATATAAACATGGAAATATCTACAGAGAACTCTGTATAAACATGGAAATATCGGCACAGCCATCTGTATAAACATGGAAATATCTCCAACGCTATCTGTATAAACATGGAAATATCTACACCGCTATGTGTATTAACGTGGAAATATCTCCATTGCTATCTGTATAAACATGGAAAATCTCCACCGCAATATGTATAAACATGAAAATATCTACACTTCTATCTCTATAAACATGGAAATATCTACACTGCCATCTGTACAAACATGGAAATATCTTCACAGTCATCTGTAGAAACATGGAAATATCTACACCGCTATCTCTATAAACATGGAAATATCTACACCGCTATCTCTATAAACATGGAAATAACTACACCGCTATCTCTATAAACATGGAAATATCTACACCGCTATCTCCATCAACATGGAAATATACACACCGCCATCTCTTTAAACATGGAGGTATCTACAACGCCATCTACATAAACAAGAAAATATCTACACTGCCATCTATATAAACATGGAAATATCTACACCGCCATCTCTATAAACATGGAAATATCTACACTGCCATTTGTAGAAAGATGGAAATATCTACGCCGCCATCTGTATAAACGTGGAAATATCTACACCGCTATCTGTATAAACATGGAAATATCTACACCGCAATCTGTATAAACATGGAAATATCTACACCGTTCTCTGTATAAATATGAAATATCTAAACCGCTATCTCTATGAAAGTGGAAATATCTACACTGCTATCTGTATAAACATGGAAATATCCTCACTGCTATCTCTACGCACATTGATGTATCTACACCGCTATCTCTATAAACATGGAAATATCTACACCGCCATCTCTATAAACATGGAAATATCTACACCGTCATCTGTATAAACATGGAAATATCTACACCGCTATCGGTATAAACATGGAAATATCTACACCGCGATCTGTATAAACATGGAAATATCTACACCGCGATCTGTATAAACATGGAAATATCTACACCGCGTTCTGTGTAAACATGGAAATATCTAAACCGCTATCTGTGTAAACATGGAAATATCTACACAGCTATCTCTATAAACATGGAAATATCTACACCGCCATCTGTATAAACATGGAAATACCTACAAAGTCATGTGTATAAACATGGAAATATCTACACAGCCATCTGTATAAACATGGAAATATCTACAAAGCCATCTGTATATACCTGGAAATATCTGCACTGTCATCTATATAAACATGGAAATATCTACAGAGAACTCTCTATAAACATGGAAATATCGGCCCAGCCATCTGTATAAACATGGAAATATCTACAACGCTCTCTGTATAAACATGGAAATATCTACATCGCTATGTATATTAACGTGGAAATATCTCCATTGCTATCTGTATAAACATGGACAAATCTCCACCGCAATATGTATAAACATGAAAATATCTACACTTCTATCTCTATAAACATCGAAATATCTACACTGCCATCTGTACAAACATGGAAATATCTACACAGTCATCTGTAGAAACATGGAAATACCTACACCGCTATCTCTATAAACATGGAAATAACTACACCGCTATCTCTATAAACGTGGAAATATCTACACCGCTATCTCCATCAACATGGAATTATACACACCGCCATCTCTTTAAACATGGAGGTATCTACAACGCCATCTACATAAACAAGAAAATATCTACACTGCCATCTATATAAACATGGAAATATCTACACCGCCATCTCTATAAACATGGAAATATCTACACTGCCATTTGTAGAAAGATGGAAATATCTACACCGCCATCTCTATAAACGTGGAAATATCTACACCGCTATCTGTATACACATGGAAATATCTACACCGCAATCTGTATAAACATGGAAATATCTACACCGCTCTCTGTATAAATATGAAATATCTAAACCGCTATCTCTATAAAAGTGGAAATATCTACACTGCTAACTGTATAAACATGGAAATATCCTCACTGCTATCTCTATGAACATTGATATATCTACACCGCTATCTCTATAAACATGGAAATATCTACACCGCCATCTCTATAACCATGATAATATCTACACCGTCATCTGTATAAACATGGAAATATCTACACCGCTATCGGTATAAACATGTAAATATCTACACCGCGATCTGTATAAACATGGAAATATCTACACCGCGATCTGTATAAACATGGAAATATCTAAACCGTTATCTGTGTAAACATGGAAATATCTACACAGCTATCTCTATAAACATGGAAATATCTACACCGCCATCTGTATAAACATGGAAATACCTACAAAGTCATGTGTATAAACATGGAAATATCTACACAGCCATCTGTATAAACATGGAAATATCTACACAGCCATCTGTATAAACCTGGAAATATCTGCACTGTCATCTATATAAACATGGAAATATCTACAGAGAACCCTGTATAAACTTGGAAATATCGGCACAGCCATCTGTATAAACATGGAAATATCTACAACGCTATCTGTATAAACATGGAAATATCTACACCGCTATGTGTATTAACGTGGAAATATCTCCATTGCTATCTGTATAAACATGGACAAATCTCCACCGCAATATGTATAAACATGAAAATAGCTACACTTCTATCTCTATAAACATGGAAATATCTACACTGCCATCTGTACAAAAATGGAAATATCTACACAGTCATCTGTAGAAACATGGAAATATCTACACCGCTATCTCTATAAACATGGAAATAACTACACCGCTATCTCTATAAACGTGGAAATATCTACACCGCTATCTCCATCAACTTGGAAATATACACACCGCCATCTCTTTAAACATGGAGGTATCTACAACGCCATCTACATAAACAAGAAAATATCTACACTGCCATCTCCATAAACATGGAAATATCTACACCGCCATCTGTATAAACATGGAAATATCTACACTGCCATTTGTAGAAAGATGGAAATATCTACACCGCCATCTGTATAAACGTGGAAATATCTACACCGCTATCTGTATAAACATGGAAATATCTACACCGCAATCTGTATAAACATGGAAATATCTACACCGCTCTCTGTATAAATATGAAATATCTAAACCGCTATCTCTATAAAAGTGGAAATATCTACACTGCTATCTGTATAAACATGGAAATATCCTCACTGCTATCTCTATGAACATTGATATATCTACACCGCTATCTCTATAAACATGGAAATATCTAAACCGCCATCTCTATAAACATGGAAATATCTACACCGCCATCTCTATAAACATGGAAATATCTGCACCGCTATCGGTATAAACATGGAAATATCTACACCGCGATCTGTATAAACATGGAAATATCTACACCGCGATCTCTATAAACATGAAAATATCTAAACCGCTATCTGTGTAAACATGGAAATATCTACACAGCGATCTCTATAAACATGGAAATATCTACACCGCCATCTGTATAAACATGGAAATACCTACAAAGTCATCTGTATAAACATGGAAATATCTACACAGCCGTCTGTATAAACATGGAAATATCTACACAGCCATCTGTATAAACCTGGAAATATCTGCACTGTCATCTATATAAACATGGAAATATCTACAGAGAACTCTGTATAAACATGGAAATATCGGCACAGCCATCTGTATAAACATGGAAATATCTACAACGCTATCTGTATAAACATGGAAATATCTACACCGCTATGTGTATTAACGTGGAAATATCTCCATTGCTATCTGTATAAACATGGAAAATCTCCACCGCAATATGTATAAACATGAAAATATCTACACTTCTATCTCTATAAACATGGAAATATCTACACTGCCATCTGTACAAACATGGAAATATCTTCACAGTCATCTGTATAAACATGGAAATATCTACACCGCTATCTCTATAAACATGGAAATATCTACACCGCTATCTCTATAAACATGGAAATAACTACACCGCTATCTCTATAAACATGGAAATATCTACACCGCTATCTCCATCAACATGGAAATATACACACCGCCATCTCTTTAAACATGGAGGTATCTACAACGCCATCTACATAAACAAGAAAATATCTACACTGCCATCTATATAAACATGGAAATATCTACACCGCCATCTCTATAAACATGGAAATATCTACACTGCCATTTGTAGAAAGATGGAAATATCTACGCCGCCATCTGTATAAACGTGGAAATATCTACACCGCTATCTGTATAAACATGGAAATATCTACACCGCAATCTGTATAAACATGGAAATATCTACACCGTTCTCTGTATAAATATGAAATATCTAAACCGCTATCTCTATGAAAGTGGAAATATCTACACTGCTATCTGTATAAACATGGAAATATCCTCACTGCTATCTCTACGCACATTGATATATCTACACCGCTATCTCTATAAACATGGAAATATCTACACCGCCATCTCTATAAACATGGAAATATCTACACCGTCATCTGTATAAACATGGAAATATCTACACCGCTATCGGTATAAACATGGAAATATCTACACCGCGATCTGTATAAACATGGAAATATCTACACCGCGATCTGTATAAACATGGAAATATCTACACCGCGATCTTTGTAAACATGGAAACATCTAAACCGCTATCTGTGTATACATGGAAATATCTACACAGCTATCTCTATACACATGGAAATATCTACACCGCCATCTGTATAAACATGGAAATACCTACAAAGTCATGTGTATAAACATGGAAATATCTACACAGCCATCTGTATAAACATGGAAATATCTACAGAGCCATCTGTATAAACCTGGAAATATCTGCACTGTCATCTATATAAACATGGAAATATCTACAGAGAACTCTCTATAAACATGGAAATATCGGCCCAGCCATCTGTATAAACATGGAAATATCTACAACGCTATCTGTATAAACATGGAAATATCTACATCGCTATGTATATTAACGTGGAAATATCTCCATTGCTATCTGTATAAACATGGACAAATCTCCACTGCAATATGTATAAACATGAAAATATCTACAATTCTATCTCTATAAACATGGAAATATCTACACTGCCATCTGTACAAACATGGAAATATCTACACAGTCATCTGTAGAAACATGGAAATACCTACACCGCTATCTCTATAAACATGGAAATAACTACACCGCTATCTCTATAAACGTGGAAATATCTACACCGCTATCTCCATCAACATGGAATTATACACACCGCCATCTCTTTAAACATGGAGGTATCTACAACGCCATCTACATGAACAAGAAAATATCTACACTGCCATCTATATAAACATGGAAATATCTACACCGCCATCTCTATAAACATGGAAATATCTACACTGCCATTTGTAGAAAGATGGAAATATCTACACCGCCATCTCTATAAACGTGGAAATATCTACACCGCTATCTGTATAAACATGGAAATATCTACACCACAATCTGTATAAACATGGAAATATCTACACCGCTCTCTGTATAAATATGAAATATCTAAACCGCTATCTCTATAAAAGTGGAAATATCTACACTGCTATCTTTATAAACATGGAAATATCCTCACTGCTATCTCTATGAACATTGATATATCTACACCGCTATCTCTATAAACATGGAAATATCTACACCGCCATCTCTATAAACATGGAAATATCTACACCGTCATCTGTATAAACATGGAAATATCTACACCGCTATTGGTATAAACATGGAAATATCTACACCGCGATCTGTATAAACATGGAAATATCTACACCGCGATCTGTATAAACATGGAAATATCTAAACCGCTATCTGTGTAAACATGGAAATATCTACACAGCTATCTCTATAAACATGGAAATATCTACACCGCCATCTGTATAAACATGGAAATACCTACAAAGTCATCTGTATAAACATGGAAATATCTACACAGCCGTCTGTATAAACATGGAAATATCTACACAGCCATCTGTATAAACCTGGAAATATCTGCACTGTCATCTATATAAACATGGAAATATCTACAGAGAACCCTGTATAAACTTGGAAATATCGGCACAGCCATCTGTATAAACATGGAAATATCTACAACGCTATCTGTATAAACATGGAAATATCTACACCGCTATGTGTATTAACGTGGAAATATCTCCATTGCTATCTGTATAAACATGGACAAATCTCCACCGCAATATGTATAAACATGAAAATAGCTACACTTCTATCTCTATAAACATGGAAATATCTACACTGCCATCTGTACAAAAATGGAAATATCTACACAGTCATCTGTAGAAACATGGAAATATCTACACCGCTATCTCTATAAACATGGAAATAACTACACCGCTATCTCTATAAACGTGGAAATATCTACACCGCTATCTCCATCAACATGGAAATATACACACCGCCATCTCTTTAAACATGGAGGTATCTACAACGCCATCTACATAAACAAGAAAATATCTACACTGCCATCTCCATAAACATGGAAATATCTACACCGCCATCTGTATAAACATGGAAATATCTACACTGCCATTTGTAGAAAGATGGAAATATCTACACCGCCATCTGTATAAACGTGGAAATATCTACACCGCTATCTGTATAAACATGGAAATATCTACACCGCAATCTGTATAAACATGGAAATATCTACACCGCTCTCTGTATAAATATGAAATATCTAAACCGCTATCTCTATAAAAGTGGAAATATCTACACTGCTATCTGTATAAACATGGAAATATCCTCACTGCTATCTCTATGCACATTGATATATCTACACCGCTATCTCTATAAACATGGAAATATCTAAACCGCCATCTCTATAAACATGGAAATATCTACACCGCCATCTCTATAAACATGGAAATATCTGCACCGCTATCGGTATAAACATGGAAATATCTACACCGCGATCTGTATAAACATGGAAATATCTACACCGCGATCTCTATAAACATGAAAATATCTAAACCGCTATCTGTGTAAACATGGAAATATCTACACAGCGATCTCTATAAACATGGAAATATCTACACCGCCATCTGTATAAACATGGAAATACCTACAAAGTCATCTGTATAAACATGGAAATATCTACACTGCCATCTGTACAAACATGGAAATATCTTCACAGTCATCTGTATAAACATGGAAATATCTACACCGCTATCTCTATAAACATGGAAATATCTACACCGCTATCTCTATAAACATGGAAATAACTACACCGCTATCTCTATAAACATGGAAATATCTACACCGCTATCTCCATCAACATGGAAATATACACACCGCCATCTCTTTAAACATGGAGGTATCTACAACGCCATCTACATAAACAAGAAAATATCTACACTGCCATCTATATAAACATGGAAATATCTACACCGCCATCTCTATAAACATGGAAATATCTACACTGCCATTTGTAGAAAGATGGAAATATCTACGCCGCCATCTGTATAAACGTGGAAATATCTACACCGCTATCTGTATAAACATGGAAATATCTACACCGCAATCTGTATAAACATGGAAATATCTACACCGTTCTCTGTATAAATATGAAATATCTAAACCGCTATCTCTATGAAAGTGGAAATATCTACACTGCTATCTGTATAAACATGGAAATATCCTCACTGCTATCTCTACGCACATTGATATATCTACACCGCTATCTCTATAAACATGGAAATATCTACACCGCCATCTCTATAAACATGGAAATATCTACACCGTCATCTGTATAAACATGGAAATATCTACACCGCTATCGGTATAAACATGGAAATATCTACACCGCGATCTGTATAAACATGGAAATATCTACACCGCGATCTGTATAAACATGGAAATATCTACACCGCGATCTTTGTAAACATGGAAATATCTAAACCGCTATCTGTGTATACATGGAAATATCTACACAGCTATCTCTATACACATGGAAATATCTACACCGCCATCTGTATAAACATGGAAATACCTACAAAGTCATGTGTATAAACATGGAAATATCTACACAGCCATCTGTATAAACATGGAAATATCTACACAGCCATCTGTATAAACCTGGAAATATCTGCACTGTCATCTATATAAACATGGAAATATCTACAGAGAACTCTCTATAAACATGGAAATATCAGCCCAGCCATCTGTATAAACATGGAAATATCTACAACGCTATCTGTATAAACATGGAAATATCTACATCGCTATGTATATTAACGTGGAAATATCTCCATTGCTATCTGTATAAACATGGACAAATCTCCACCGCAATATGTATAAACATGAAAATATCTACACTTCTATCTCTATAAACATGGAAATATCTACACTGCCATCTGTACAAACATGGAAATATCTACACAGTCATCTGTAGAAACATGGAAATACCTACACCGCTATCTCTATAAACATGGAAATAACTACACCGCTATCTCTATAAACGTGGAAATATCTACACCGCTATCTCCATCAACATGGAATTATACACACCGCCATCTCTTTAAACATGGAGGTATCTACAACGCCATCTACATAAACAAGAAAATATCTACACTGCCATCTATATAAACATGGAAATATCTACACCGCCATCTCTATAAACATGGAAATATCTACACTGCCATTTGTAGAAAGATGGAAATATCTACACCGCCATCTCTATAAACGTGGAAATATCTACACCGCTATCTGTATACACATGGAAATATCTACACCGCAATCTGTATAAACATGGAAATATCTACACCGCTCTCTGTATAAATATGAAATATCTAAACCGCTATCTCTATAAAAGTGGAAATATCTACACTGCTAACTGTATAAACATGGAAATATCCTCACTGCTATCTCTATGAACATTGATATATCTACACCGCTATCTCTATAAACATGGAAATATCTACACCGCCATCTCTATAACCATGATAATATCTACACCGTCATCTGTATAAACATGGAAATATCTACACCGCTATCGGTATAAACATGTAAATATCTACACCGCGATCTGTATAAACATGGAAATATCTACACCGCGATCTGTATAAACATGGAAATATCTAAACCGTTATCTGTGTAAACATGGAAATATCTACACAGCTATCTCTATAAACATGGAAATATCTACACCGCCATCTGTATAAACATGCTAATACCTACAAAGTCATGTGTATAAACATGGAAATATCTACACAGCCATCTGTATAAACATGGAAATATCTACACAGCCACCTGTATAAACCTGGAAATATCTGCACTGTCATCTATATAAACATGGAAATATCTACAGAGAACTCTCTATAAACTTGGAAATATCGGCACAGCCATCTGTATAAACATGGAAATATCTACAACGCTATCTATATAAACATGGAAATATCTACACCGCTATGTATATTAATGTGGAAATATCTCCATTGCTATCTGTATAAACATGGACAAATCTCCACTGCAATATGTATAAACATGAAAATATCTACACTTCTATCTCTATAAACATGGAAATATCTACACTGCCATCTGTACAAACATGGAAATATCTACACAGTCATCTGTAGAAACATGGAAATACCTACACCGCTATCTCTATAAACATGGAAATAACTACACCGCTATCTCTATAAACGTGGAAATATCTACACCGCTATCTCCATCAACATGGAATTATACACACCGCCATCTCTTTAAACATGGAGGTATCTACAACGCCATCTACATGAACAAGAAAATATCTACACTGCCATCTATATAAACATGGAAATATCTACACCGCCATCTCTATAAACATGGAAATATCTACACTGCCATTTGTAGAAAGATGGAAATATCTACACCGCCATCTCTATAAACGTGGAAATATCTACACCGCTATCTGTATAAACATGGAAATATCTACACCACAATCTGTATAAACATGGAAATATCTACACCGCTCTCTGTATAAATATGAAATATCTAAACCGCTATCTCTATAAAAGTGGAAATATCTACACTGCTAACTGTATAAACATGGAAATATCCTCACTGCTATCTCTATGAACATTGATATATCTACACCGCTATCTCTATAAACATGGAAATATCTACACCGCCATCTCTATAAACATGGAAATATCTACACCGTCATCTGTATAAACATGGAAATATCTACACCGCTATCGGTATAAACATGGAAATATCTACACCGCGATCTGTATAAACATGGAAATATCTACACCGCGATCTGTATAAACATGGAAATATCTAAACCGCTATCTGTGTAAACATGGAAATATCTACACAGCTATCTCTATAAACATGGAAATATCTACACCGCCATCTGTATAAACATGGAAATACCTACAAAGTCATCTGTATAAACATGGAAATATCTACACAGCCGTCTGTATAAACATGGAAATATCTACACAGCCATCTGTATAAACCTGGAAATATCTGCACTGTCATCTATATAAACATGGAAATATCTACAGAGAACTCTGTATAAACATGGAAATATCGGCACAGCCATCTGTATAAACATGGAAATATCTACAACGCTATCTGTATAAACATGGAAATATCTACACCGCTATGTGTATTAACGTGGAAATATCTCCATTGCTATCTGTATAAACATGGACAAATCTCCACCGCAATATGTATAAACATGAAAATAGCTACACTTCTATCTCTAAAAACATGGAAATATCTACACTGCCATCTGTACAAACATGGAAATATCTACACAGTCATCTGTAGAAACATGGAAATATCTACACCGCTATCTCTACAAACATGGAAATAACTACACCGCTATCTCTATAAACATGGAAATATCTACACCGCTATCTCCATCAACATGGAATTATACACACCGCCATCTCTTTAAACATGGAGGTATCTACAATGCCATCTACATAAACAAGAAAATATCTACACTGTCATCTATATAAACATGGAAATATCTACACCGCCGTCTCTATAAACATGGAAATATCTACACTGCCATTTGTAGAAAGATGGAAATATCTACACCGCCATCTGTATAAACGTGGAAATATCTACACCGCTATCTGTATAAACATGGAAATATCTACACCGCAATCTGTAAAAACATGGAAATATCTACACCGCTCTCTTTATAAATATGAAATATCTAAACCGCTATCTCTATAAAAGTGGAAATTTCTACACTGCTAACTGTATAAAAATGGAAATATGCTCACTGCTATCTCTATGAACATTGATATATCTACACCGCTATCTCTATAAACATGGAAATATCTACACCGCGATCTCTATAAACATGATAATATCTGCACCGTCATCTGTATAAACATGGAAATAACTACACCGCTATCTGTATAAACATGGAAATATCTACACCGCGATCTGTATAAACATGGAAATATCTACACCGCTCTCTGTATAAATATGAAATATCTAAACCGCTATCTCTATAAAAGTGGAAATATCTACACTGCTATCTGTATAAACATGGAAATATCTACACTGCCATCTGTACAAACATGGAAATATCTACACAGTCATCTGTAGAAACATGGAAATATCTACACCGCTATCTCTATAAACATGGAAATAACTACACCGCTATCTCTATAAACGTGGAAATATCTACACCGCTATCTCCGTCAACAAGGTAATTATACAAACCGCCATCTCTTTAAACATGGAGGTATCTACAACGCCATCTACATAAACAAGAAAATATCTACACTGCCATCTATATAAACGTGGAAATAACTACACCGCCATCTCTATAAACATGGAAATATCTACACTGCCATTTGTAGAAAGATGGAAATATCTACACCGCCATCTGTATAAACGTGGAAATATCTACACCGCTATCTGTATAAACATGGAAATATCTACAACGCAATCTGTATAAACATGGATATATCTACACCGCTCTCTCTATAAATATGAAATATCTAAAACGCTATCTTTATAAAAGTGGAAATATCTACACTGCTAACTGTATAAACATGGAAATATCCTCACTGCTATCTCTATGAACATTGATATATCTACACCGCTATCTCTATAAACATGGAAATATCTACACCGCCATCTCTATAAACATGATAATATCTACACCGTCATCTGTATAAACATGGAAATATCTACACCGCTATCGGTATAAACATGGAAATATCTACACCGTGATCTGTATAAACATGGAAATATCTACACCGCGATCTGTATAAACATGGAAATATCTAAACCGTTATCTGTGTAAACATGGAAATATCTACACAGCTATCTGTATAAACATGGAAATATCTACACTGCCATCTGTATAAACATGGAAATACCTACAAAGTCATCTGTATAAACGTGGAAATATCTACACAGCCATCTGTATAAACATGGAAATATCTACACAGCCATCTGTATAAACCTGGAAATATCTGCACTGTCATCTATATAAACATGGAAATATCAACGGAGAACTCTGTATAAACATGGAAATATCGGCACAGCCATCTGTATAAACATGGAAATACCTACAAAGTCATCTGTATAAACATGGAAATATCTACACAGCCGTCTGTATAAACATGGAAATATCTACACAGCCATCTGTATAAACCTGGAAATATCTGCATTGTCATCTATATAAACATGGAAATATCTACAGAGAACTCTGTATAAACATGGAAATATCGGCACAGCCATCTGTATAAACATGGAAATATCTACAACGCTATCTGTATAAACATGGAAATATCTACACCGCTATGTGTATTAACGTGGAAATATCTCCATTGCTATCTGTATAAACATGGAAAATCTCCACCGCAATATGTATAAACATGAAAATATCTACACTTCTATCTCTATAAACATGGAAATATCTACACTGCCATCTGTACAAACATGGAAATATCTTCACAGTCATCTGTAGAAACATGGAAATATCTACACCGCTATCTCTATAAACATGGAAATATCTACACCGCTATCTCTATAAACATGGAAATAACTACACCGCTATCTCTATAAACATGGAAATATCTACACCGCTATCTCCATCAACATGGAAATATACACACCGCCATCTCTTTAAACATGGAGGTATCTACAACGCCATCTACATAAACAAGAAAATATCTACACTGCCATCTATATAAACATGGAAATATCTACACCGCCATCTCTATAAACATGGAAATATCTACACTGCCATTTGTAGAAAGATGGAAATATCTACGCCGCCATCTGTATAAACGTGGAAATATCTACACCGCTATCTGTATAAACATGGAAATATCTACACCGCAATCTGTATAAACATGGAAATATCTACACCGTCCTCTGTATAAATATGAAATATCTAAACCGCTATCTCTATGAAAGTGGAAATATCTACACTGCTATCTGTATAAACATGGAAATATCCTCACTGCTATCTCTACGCACATTGATATATCTACACCGCTATCTCTATAAACATGGAAATATCTACACCGCCATCTCTATAAACATGGAAATATCTACACCGTCATCTGTATAAACATGGAAATATCTACACCGCTATCGGTATAAACATGGAAATATCTACACCGCGATCTGTATAAACATGGAAATATCTACACCGCGATCTGTATAAACATGGAAATATCTACACCGCGATCTGTGTAAACATGGAAATATCTAAACCGCTATCTGTGTAAACATGGAAATATCTACACAGCTATCTCTATAAACATGGAAATATCTACACCGCCATCTGTATAAACATGGAAATACCTACAAAGTCATGTGTATAAACATGGAAATATCTACACAGCCATCTGTATAAACATGGAAATATCTACACAGCCATCTGTATAAACCTGGAAATATCTGCACTGTCATCTATATAAACATGGAAATATCTACAGAGAACTCTCTATAAACATGGAAATATCGGCCCAGCCATCTGTATAAACATGGAAATATCTACAACGCTATCTGTATAAACATGGAAATATCTACATCGCTATGTATATTAACGTGGAAATATCTCCATTGCTATCTGTATAAACATGGACAAATCTCCACCGCAATATGTATAAACATGAAAATATCTACACTTCTATCTCTATAAACATGGAAATATCTACACTGCCATCTGTACAAACATGGAAATATCTACACAGTCATCTGTAGAAACATGGAAATACCTACACCGCTATCTCTATAAACATGGAAATAACTACACCGCTATCTCTATAAACGTGGAAATATCTACACCGCTATCTCGATCAACATGGAATTATACACACCGCCATCTCTTTAAACATGGAGGTATCTACAACGCCATCTACATAAACAAGAAAATATCTACACTGCCATCTATATAAACATGGAAATATCTACACCGCCATCTCTATAAACATGGAAATATCTACACTGCCATTTGTAGAAAGATGGAAATATCTACACCGCCATCTCTATAAACGTGGAAATATCTACACCGCTATCTGTATACACATGGAAATATCTACACCGCAATCTGTATAAACATGGAAATATCTACACCGCTCTCTGTATAAATATGAAATATCTAAACCGCTATCTCTATAAAAGTGGAAATATCTACACTGCTAACTGTATAAACATGGAAATATCCTCACTGCTATCTCTATGAACATTGATATATCTACACCGCTATCTCTATAAACATGGAAATATCTACACCGCCATCTCTATAACCATGATAATATCTACACCGTCATCTGTATAAACATGGAAATATCTACACCGCTATCGGTATAAACATGTAAATATCTACACCGCGATCTGTATAAACATGGAAATATCTACACCGCGATCTGTATAAACATGGAAATATCTAAACCGTTATCTGTGTAAACATGGAAATATCTACACAGCTATCTCTATAAACATGGAAATGTCTACACCGCCATCTGTATAAACATGGAAATACCTACAAAGTCATGTGTATAAACATGGAAATATCTACACAGCCATCTGTATAAACATGGAAATATCTACACAGCCATCTGTATAAACCTGGAAATATCTGCACTGTCATCTATATAAACATGGAAATATCTACAGAGAACTCTCTATAAACTTGGAAATATCGGCACAGCCATCTGTATAAACATGGAAATATCTACAACGCTATCTATATAAACATGGAAATATCTACACCGCTATGTATATTAATGTGGAAATATCTCCATTGCTATCTGTATAAACATGGACAAATCTCCACTGCAATATGTATAAACATGAAAATATCTACACTTCTATCTCTATAAACATGGAAATATCTACACTGCCATCTGTACAAACAGGAAATATCTACACAGTCATCTGTAGAAACATGGAAATACCTACACCACTATCTCTATAAACATGGAAATAACTACACCGCTATCTCTATAAACGTGGAAATATCTACACCGCTATCTCCATCAACATGGAATTATACACACCGCCATCTCTTTAAACATGGAGGTATCTACAACGCCATCTACATGAACAAGAAAATATCTACACTGCCATCTATATAAACATGGAAATATCTACACCGCCATCTCTATAAACATGGAAATATCTACACTGCCATTTGTAGAAAGATGGAAATATCTACACCGCCATCTCTATAAACGTGGAAATATCTACACCGCTATCTGTATAAACATGGAAATATCTACACCACAATCTGTATAAACATGGAAATATCTACACCGCTCTCTGTATAAATATGAAATATCTAAACCGCTATCTCTATAAAAGTGGAAATATCTACACTGCTATCTTTATAAACATGGAAATATCCTCACTGCTATCTCTATGAACATTGATATATCTACACCGCTATCTCTATAAACATGGAAATATCTACACCGCCATCTCTATAAACATGGAAATATCTACACCGTCATCTGTATAAACATGGAAATATCTACACCGCTATCGGTATAAACATGGAAATATCTACACCGCGATCTGTATAAACATGGAAATATCTACACCGTGATCTGTATAAACATGGAAATATCTAAACCGCTATCTGTGTAAACATGGAAATATCTACACAGCTATCTCTATAAACATGGAAATATCTACACCGCCATCTGTATAAACATGGAAATACCTACAAAGTCATCTGTATAAACATGGAAATATCTACACAGCCGTCTGTATAAACATGGAAATATCTACACAGCCATCTGTATAAACCTGGAAATATCTGCACTGTCATCTATATAAACATGGAAATATCTACAGAGAACCCTGTATAAACTTGGAAATATCGGCACAGCCATCTGTATAAACATGGAAATATCTACAACGCTATCTGTATAAATATGGAAATATCTACACCGCTATGTGTATTAACGTGGAAATATCTCCATTGCTATCTGTATAAACATGGACAAATCTCCACCGCAATATGTATAAACATGAAAATAGCTACACTTCTATCTCTATAAACATGGAAATATCTACACTGCCATCTGTACAAAAATGGAAATATCTACACAGTCATCTGTAGAAACATGGAAATATCTACACCGCTATCTCTATAAACATGGAAATAACTACACCGCTATCTCTATAAACGTGGAAATATCTACACCGCTATCTCCATCAACATGGAAATATACACACCGCCATCTCTTTAAACATGGAGGTATCCACAACGCCATCTACATAAACAAGAAAATATCTACACTGCCATCTCCATAAACATGGAAATATCTACACCGCCGTCTGTATAAACATGGAAATATCTACACTGCCATTTGTAGAAAGATGGAAATATCTACACCGCCATCTGTATAAACGTGGAAATATCTACACCGCTATCTGTATAAACATGGAAATATCTACACCGCAATCTGTATAAACATGGAAATATCTACACCGCTCTCTGTATAAATATGAAATATCTAAACCGCTATCTCTATAAAAGTGGAAATATCTACACTGCTATCTGTATAAACATGGAAATATCCTCACTGCTATCTCTATGAACATTGATATATCTACACCGCTATCTCTATAAACATGGAAATATCTAAACCGCCATCTCTATAAACATGGAAATATCTACACCGTCATCTGTATAAACATGGAAATATCTACACCGCTATCGGTATAAACATGGAAATATCTACACCGCGATCTGTATAAACATGGAAATATCTACACCGCTATCTGTATAAACATGGAAATATCTAAACCGCTATCTGTGTAAACATGGAAATATCTACACAGCTATCTCTATAAACATGGAAATATCTACACCGCCATCTGTATAAACATGGAAATACCTACAAAGTCATCTGTATAAACATGGAAATATCTACACAGCCGTCTGTATAAACATGGAAATATCTACACAGCCATCTGTATAAACCTGGAAATATCTGCACTGTCATCTATATAAACATGGAAATATCTACAGAGAACTCTGTATAAACATGGAAATATCGGCACAGCCATCTGTATAAACATGGAAATATCTACAACGCTATATGTATAAACATGGAAATATCTACACCGCTATGTGTATTAACGTGGAAATATCTCCATTGCTATCTGTATAAACATGGACAAATCTCCACCGCAATATGTATAAACATGAAAATAGCTACACTTCTATCTCTAAAAACATGGAAATATCTACACTGCCATCTGTACAAACATGGAAATATCTACACAGTCATCTGTAGAAACATGGAAATATCTACACCGCTATCTCTACAAACATGGAAATAACTACACCGCTATCTCTATAAACATGGAAATATCTACACCGCTATCTCCATCAACATGGAATTATACACACCGCCATCTCTTTAAACATGGAGGTATCTACAATGCCATCTACATAAACAAGAAAATATCTACACTGCCATCTATATAAACATGGAAATATCTACACCGCCGTCTCTATAAACATGGAAATATCTACACTGCCATTTGTAGAAAGATGGAAATATCTACACCGCCATCTGTATAAACGTGGAAATATCTACACCGCTATCTGTATAAACATGGAAATATCTACACCGCAATCTGTAGAAACATGGAAATATCTACACCGCTCTCTTTATAAATATGAAATATCTAAACCGCTATCTCTATAAAAGTGGAAATATCTACACTGCTAACTGTATAAACATGGAAATATCCTCACTGCTATCTCTATGAACATTGATATATCTACACCGCTATCTCTATAAACATGGAAATATCTACACCGCCATCTCTATAAACATGATAATATCTGCACCGTCATCTGTATAAACATGGAAATAACTACACCGCTATCTGTATAAACATGGAAATATCTACACCGCGATCTGTATAAACATGGAAATATCTACACCGCTCTCTGTATAAATATGAAATATCTAAACCGCTATCTCTATAAAAGTGGAAATATCTACACTGCTATCTGTATAAACATGGAAATATCTACACTGCCATCTGTACAAACATGGAAATATCTACACAGTCATCTGTAGAAACATGGAAATATCTACACCGCTATCTCTATAAACATGGAAATAACTACACCGCTATCTCTATAAACGTGGAAATATCTACACCGCTATCTCCGTCAACATGGAATTATGCAAACCGCCATCTCTTTAAACATGGAGGTATCTACAACGCCATCTACATAAACAAGAAAATATCTACACTGCCATCTATATAAACATGGAAATAACTACACCGCCATCTCTATAAACATGGAAATATCTACACTGCCATTTGTAGAAAGATGGAAATATCTACACCGCCATCTGTATAAACGTGGAAATATCTACACCGCTATCTGTATAAACATGGAAATATCTACAACGCAATCTGTATAAACATGGAAATATCTACACCGCTCTCTCTATAAATATGAAATATCTAAACCGCTATCTTTATAAAAGTGGAAATATCTACACTGCTAACTGTATAAACATGGAAATATCCTCACTGCTATCTCTATGAACATTGATATATCTACACCGCTATCTCTATAAACATGGAAATATCTACACGGCCATCTCTATAAACATGATAATATCTACACCGTCATCTGTATAAACATGGAAATATCTACACCGCTATCGGTATAAACATGGAAATATCTACACCGCGATCTGTATAAACATGGAAATATCTACAGCGCGATCTGTATAAACATGGAAATATCTAAACCGTTATCTGTGTAAACATGGAAATATCTACACAGCTATCTGTATAAACATGGAAATATCTACACTGCCATCTGTATAAACATGGAAATACCTACAAAGTCATCTGTATAAACGTGGAAATATCTACACAGCCATCTGTATAAACATGGAAATATCTACACAGCCATCTGTATAAACCTGGAAATATCTGCACTGTCATCTATATAAACATGGAAATATCAACGGAGAACTCTGTATAAACATGGAAATATCGGCACAGCCATCTGTATAAACATGGAAATACCTACAAAGTCATCTGTATAAACATGGAAATATCTACACAGCCGTCTGTATAAACATGGAAATATCTACACAGCCATCTGTATAAACCTGGAAATATCTGCACTGTCATCTATATAAACATGGATATATCTACAGAGAACTCTGTATAAACATGGAAATATCGGCACAGCCATCTGTATAAACATGGAAATATCTACAACGCTATCTGTATAAACATGGAAATATCTACACCGCTATGTGTATTAACGTGGAAATATCTCCATTGCTATCTGTATAAACATGGACAAATCTCCACCGCAATATGTATAAACATGAAAATATCTACACTTCTATCTCTATAAACATGGAAATATCTACACTGCCATCTGTACAAACATGGAAATATCTACACAGTCATCTGTAGAAACATGGAAATATCTACACCGCTATCTCTATAAACATGGAAATAACTACACCGCTATCTCTATAAACATGGAAATATCTACACCGCTATCTCCATCAACATGGAAATATACACACCGCCATGTCTTTAAACATGGAGGTATCTACAACGCCATCTACATAAACAAGAAAATAACTACACTGCCATCTCCATAAACATGGAAATCTCTACACCGCCATCTCTATAAACATGGAAATATCTACACTGCCATTTGTAGAAAGATGGAAATATCTACACCGCCATCTGTATAAACGTGGAAATATCTACACCGCTATCTGTATAAACATGGAAATATCTACAGCGCAATCTGTATAAACATGGAAATATCTACACCGCTCTCTGTATAAATATGAAATACCTAAACCGCTATCTCTATAAAAGTGGAAATATCTACACTGCTAACTGTATAAACATGGAAATATCCTCACTGCTATCTCTTTGAACATTGATATATCTACACCGCTATCTCTATAAACGTGGAAATATCTACACCGCCATCTCTATAAACATGGAAATATCTACACCGCCATCTCTATAAACATGGAAATATCTACACCGCTATCTCTATAAACATGGAAATAACTACACCGCTATCTCTATAAACATGGAAATATCTACACCGCTATCTCCATCAACATGGAAATATACACACCGCCATCTCTTTAAACATGGAGGTATCTACAACGCCATCTACATAAACAAGAAAATATCTACACTGCCATCTATATAAACATGGAAATATCTACACCGCCATCTCTATAAACATGGAAATATCTACACTGCCATTTGTAGTAAGATGGAAATATCTACGCCGCCATCTGTATAAACGTGGAAATATCTACACCGCTATCTGTATAAACATGGAAATATCTACACCGCAATCTGTATAAACATGGAAATATCTACACCGTTCTCTGTATAAATATGAAATATCTAAACCGCTATCTCTATGAAAGTGGAAATATCTACACTGCTATCTGTATAAACATGGAAATATCCTCACTGCTATCTCTATGCACATTGATATATCTACACCGCTATCTATATAAACATGGAAATATCTACACCGCCATCTCTATAAACATGGAAATATCTACACCGTCATCTGTATAAACATGGAAATATCTACACCGCTATCGGTATAAACATGGAAATATCTACACCGCGATCTGTATAAACATGGAAATATCTACACCGCGATCTGTATAAACATGGAAATATCTACACCGCGATCTGTGTAAACATGGAAATATCTAAACCGCTATCTGTGTAAACATGGAAATATCTACACAGCTATCTCTATAAACATGGAAATATCTACACCGCCATCTGTATAAACATGGAAATACCTACAAAGTCATGTGTATAAACATGGAAATATCTACACAGCCATCTGTATAAACATGGAAATATCTACACAGCCATCTGTATAAACCTGGAAATATCTGCACTGTCATCTATATAAACATGGAAATATCTACAGAGAACTCTCTATAAACATGGAAATATCGGCCCAGCCATCTGTATAAACATGGAAATATCTACAACGCTATCTGTATAAACATGGAAATATCTACATCGCTATGTATATTAACGTGGAAATATCTCCATTGCTATCTGTATAAACATGGACAAATCTCCACCGCAATATGTATAAACATGAAAATATCTACACTTCTATCTCTATAAACATGGAAATATCTACACTGCCATCTGTACAAACATGGAAATATCTACACAGTCATCTGTAGAAACATGGAAATACCTACACCGCTATCTCTATAAACATGGAAATAACTACACCGCTATCTCTATAAACGTGGAAATATCTACACCGCTATCTCCATCAACATGGAATTATACACACCGCCATCTCTTTAAACATGGAGGTATCTACAACGCCATCTACATAAACAAGAAAATATCTACACTGCCATCTATATAAACATGGAAATATCTACACCGCCATCTCTATAAACATGGAAATATCTACACTGCCATTTGTAGAAAGATGGAAATATCTACACCGCCATCTCAATAAACGTGGAAATATCTACACCGCTATCTGTATACACATGGAAATATCTACACCGCAATCTGTATAAACATGGAAATATCTACACCGCTCTCTGTATAAATATGAAATATCTAAACCGCTATCTCTATAAAAGTGGAAATATCTACACTGCTAACTGTATAAACATGGAAATATCCTCACTGCTATCTCTATGAACATTGATATATCTACACCGCTATCTCTATAAACATGGAAATATCTACACCGCCATCTCTATAACCATGATAATATCTACACCGTCATCTGTATAAACATGGAAATATCTACACCGCTATCGGTATAAACATGGAAATATCTACACCGCGATCTGTATAAACATGGAAATATCTACACCACGATCTGTATAAACATGGAAATATCTAAACCGCTATCTGTGTAAACATGGAAATATCTACACAGCTATCTCTATAAACATGGAAATATCTACACCGCCATCTGTATAAACATGGAAATAACTACAAAGTCATCTGTATAAACATGGAAATATCTACACAGCCGTCTGTATAAACATGGAAATATCTACACAGCCATCTGTATAAACCTGGAAATATCTGCACTGTCATCTATATAAACATGGAAATATCTACAGAGAACCCTGTATAAACTTGGAAATATCGGCACAGCCATCTGTATAAACATGGAAATATCTACAACGCTATCTCTATAAACATGGAAATATCTACACCGCTATGTGTATTAACGTGGAAATATCTCCATTGCTATCTGTATAAACATGGACAAATCTCCACCGCAATATGTATAAACATGAAAATAGCTACACTTCTATCTCTATAAACATGGAAATATCTACACTGCCATCTGTACAAACATGGAAATATCTTCACAGTCATCTGTAGAAACATGGAAATATCTACACCGCTATCTCTATAAACATGGAAATATCTACACCGCTATCTCTATAAACATGGAAATAACTACACCGCTATCTCTATAAACATGGAAATATCTACACCGCTATCTTCATCAACATGGAGATATACACACCGCCATCTCTTTAAACATGGAGTTATCTACAACGCCATCTACATAAACAAGAAAATATCTACACTGCCATCTACATAAACATGGAAAATCTACACCGCCGTCTCTATAAACATGGAAATATCTACACTGCCATTTGTAGAAAGATGGAAATATCTACACCGCCATCTGTATAAACGTGGAAATATCTACACCGCTCTCTGTATAAACATGGAAATATCTACACCGCAATCTGTATACACATGGAAATATCTACACCGCTCTCTGTATAAATATGAAATATCTAAAACGCTATCTCTATAAAAGTGGAAATATCTACACTGCTATCTGTAAAAACATGGAAATATCCTCACTGCTATCTGTATGCACATTGATATATATACACCGCTATCTCTATAAACATGGAAATATCTACACCGCCATCTCTATGCACATTGATATATCTACACCGCTATCTCTATAAACATGGAAATATCTGCACCGTCATCTCTATAAACATGGAAATATCGGCACAGCCATCTGTATAAACATGGAAATATCTACAACGCTATCTGTATAAACATGGAAATATCTACACCGCTATGTGTATTAACGTGGATATATCTCCATTGCTATCTGTATAAACATGGAAAAATCTCCACCGCAATATATATAAACATGAAAATATCTACACTTCTATCTCTATAAACATGGAAATATCTACACTGCCATCTGTACAAAAATGGAAATATCTACACAGTCATCTGTAGAAACATGGAAATATCTACACCGCCATCTCTATAAACATGGAAATATCTACAGCGTCATCTGTATAAACATGGAAATATCTCCACCGCTATCGGTATAAACATGGAAATATCTACACCGCGATCTGTATAAACATGGAAATATCTACACCGCGATCTCTATAAACATGGAAATATCTAAACCGCTATCTGTGTAAACATGGAAATATCTACACAGCCGACTGTATAAACATGGAAATATCTACATAGCCATCTGTATAAACCTGGAAATATCTGCACTGTCATCTATATAAACATGGAAATATCTACAGAGAACTGTGTATGAACATGGAAATATCGGCACAGCCATCTGTATAAACATGGAAATATCTACAACGCTATCTGTCTAAACATGGAAATATTTACACCGCTATGTGTATTAACGTGGAAATATCTCCATTGCTATCTGCATAAACATGGACAAATCTCCACCGCAATATGTATAAACATGAAAATATCTACACTTCTATCTCTATAAACATGGAAATATCTACACTGCCATCTGTACAAACATGGAAATATCTACACAGTCATCTGAAGAAACATGGAAATATCTACACCGCTATCTCTATTCATGGAAATAACTACACCGCTATCTCTATAAAAATGGAAATATCTACACCGCTATCTCCATCAACATGGAAATATACACACCGCCATATCTATAAACATGGAAATATCTACACCGTCATCTGTATAAACATGGAAATATCTACACCGCGATCTGTATAAACATGGAAATATCTACACTGCGATCTGTATAAACATGGAAATATGTAAACCGCTATCTGTGTAAACATGGAAATATCTACACAGCTATCTCTATAAACATGGAAATATCTACACCGCCATCTGTATAAACACGGAAATACCTACAAAGTCATCTGTATAAACATGGAAATATCTACACCGCTATCGGTATAAACATGGAAATATCTACACCGTGATCTGTATAAACATGGAAATATCTACACCGCGATCTGTATAAACATGGAAATATCTAAACCGCTATCTGTGTAAACATGGAAATATCTACACAGCTATCTCTATAAACATGGAAATATCTACACCACCATCTGTATAAACATGGAAATACCTACAAAGTCATCTGTATAAACATGGAAATATCTACACAGCCGTCTGTATAAACATGGAAATATCTACACAGCCATCTGTATAAACCTGGAAATATCTGCAATGTCATCTATATATACATGGAAATATCTACAGAGAACTCTGTATAAACATGGAAATATCGGCACAGCCATCTGTATAAACATGGAAATATCTACAACGCTATCTGTATAAACATGGAAATATCTACAAAGCCATCTGTATAAACATGGAAATATCTACACAGCCAACTGTATAAACCTGGAAATATCTGCACTGTCATCTATATAAACATGGAAATATCTACAGAGAACTCTCTATAAAAATGGAAATATCGGCACAGCCATCTGTATAAACATGGAAATATCTACAACGCTATCTGTATAAACATGGAAATATCTACACCGCTATGTATATTAACGTGGAAATATCTCCATTGCTATCTGTATAAACATGGACAAATCTCCACCGCAATATGTATAAACATGAAAATATCTACACTTCTATCTCTATAAACATGGAAATATCTTCACTGCCATCTGTACAAACATGGAAATATCTACACAGTCATCTGTAGAAACATGGAAATATCTACACCGCTATCTCTATAAACATGGAAATAACTACACCGCTATCTCTGTAAACATGGAAATATCTACACCGCTATCTCCATCAACATGGAAATATACACAGCGCCATTTCTTTAAACATGGAGGTATCTACAACGCCATCTACATAAACAAGAAAATATCTACACTGCCATCTCCATAAACATGGAAATATCTACACCGCCGTCTCTATAAACATGGAAATATCTACACTGCCATTTGTAGAAAGATGGAAATATCTACACCGCCATCTGTATAAACGTGGAAATATCTACACCGCTATCTGTATAAACATGGAAATATCTACACCGCAATCTGTATAAACATGGAAATATCTACACCGCTCTCTGTATAAATATGAAATATCTAAACCGCTATCTCTATAAAAGTGGAAATATCTACACTGCTATCTGTATAAACATGGAAATATCCTCACTGCTATCTCTAGGAACATTGATATATCTACACCGCTATCTCTATAAACATGGAAATATCTACCCCGCCATCTCTATAAACAGGGAAATATCTACACCGTCATCTGTATAAACATGGAAATATCTACACCGCTATCGGTATAAACATGGAAATATCTACACCGCGATCTGTATAAACATGGAAATATCTACACCGCGATCTGTATAAACATGGAAATATCTAAACCGCTATCTGTGTAAACATGGAAATATCTACACAGCTATCTCTATAAACATGGAAATATCTACACCGCCATCTGTATAAACATGGAAATACCTACAAAGTCATCTGTATAAACATGGAAATATCTACACAGCCTTCTGTATAAACATGGAAATATCTACACAGCCATCTGTATAAACTTGGAAATATCTGCACTGTCATCTATATAAACATGGAAATATCTACAGAGAACCCTGCATAAACATGGAAATATCGGCACAGCCATCTGTATAAACATGGAAATATCTACAATGCTATCTGTATAAACATGGAAATATCTACACCGCTATGTGTATTAACGTGGAAATATCTCCATTGCTATCTGTATAAACATGGACAAATCTCCACCGCAATATGTATAAACATGAAAATATCTACACTTCTATCTCTATAAACATGGAAATATCTACACTGCCATCTGTACAAACATGGAAATATCTACACAGTCATCTGTAGAAACATGGAAATATCTACACCGCTATCTCTATAAACATGGAAATCACTACACCGCTATCTCTATAAACATGGAAATATCTACACCGCTATCTCCATCAACATGGAAATATACACACCGCCATGTCTTTAAACATGGAGGTATCTACAACGCCATCTACATAAACAAGAAAATAACTACACTGCCATCTCCATAAACATGGAAATATCTACACCGCCATCTCTATAAACATGGAAATATCTACACTGCCATTTGTAGAAAGATGGAAATATCTACACCGCCATCTGTATAAACGTGGAAATATCTACACCGCTATCTGTATAAACATGGAAATATCTACAGCGCAATCTGTATAAACATGGAAATATCTACACCGCTCTCTGTATAAATATGAAATACCTAAACCGCTATCTCTATAAAAGTGGAAATATCTACACTGCTAACTGTATAAACATGGAAATATCCTCACTGCTATCTCTTTGAACATTGATATATCTACACCGCTATCTCTATAAACGTGGAAATATCTACACCGCCATCTCTATAAACATGGAAATATCTACACCGCCATCTCTATAAACATGGAAATATCTACACCGCTATCGGTATAAACATGGAAATATCTACACCGCGATCTGTATAAACATGGAAATATCTACACCGCGATCTCTATAAACATGAAAATATCTAAACCGCTATCTGTGTAAACATGGAAATATCTACACAGCGATCTCTATAAACATGGAAATATCTACACCGCCATCTGTATAAACATGGAAATATCTACAAAGTCATCTGTATAAACATGGAAATATCTACACAGCCGTCTGTATAAACATGGAAATATCTACAGAGCCATCTGTATAAACCTGGAAATATCTGCACTGTCATCTATATAAACATGGAAATATCTACAGAGAACTCTGTATAAACATGGAAATATCGGCACAGCCATCTGTATAAACATGGAAATATCTACAACGCTATCTGTATAAACATGGAAATATCTACACCGCGATGTGTATTAACGTGGAAATATCTCCATTGCTATCTGTATAAACATGGAAAATCTCCACCGCAATATGTATAAACATGAAAATATCTACACTTCTATCTCTATAAACATGGAAATATCTACACTGCCATCTGTACAAACATGGAAATATCTTCACAGTCATCTGTAGAAACATGGAAATATCTACACCGCTATCTCTATAAACATGGAAATATCTACACCGCTATCTCTATAAACATGGAAATAACTACACCGCTATCTCTATAAACATGGAAATATCTACACCGCTATCTCCATCAACATGGAAATATACACACCGCCATCTCTTTAAACATGGAGGTATCTACAACGCCATCTACATAAACAAGAAAATATCTACACTGCCATCTATATAAACATGGAAATATCTACACCGCCATCTCTATAAACATGGAAATATCTACACTGCCATTTGTAGAAAGATGGAAATATCTACGCCGCCATCTGTATAAACGTGGAAATATCTACACCGCTATCTGTATAAACATGGAAATATCTACACCGCAATCTGTATAAACATGGAAATATCTACACCGCTCTCTGTATAAATATGAAATATCTAAACCGCTATCTCTATAAAAGTGGAAATATCTACACTGCTATCTGTATAAACATGGAAATATCCTCACTGCTATCTCTATGAACATTGATATATCTACACCGCTATCTCTATAAACATGGAAATATCTACCCCGCCATCTCTATAAACAGGGAAATATCTACACCGTCATCTGTATAAACATGGAAATATCTACACCGCTATCGGTATAAACATGGAAATATCTACACCGCGATCTGTATAAACCTGGAAATATCTACACCGCGATCTGTATAAACATGGAAATATCTAAACCGCTATCTGTGTAAACATGGAAATATCTACACAGCTATCTCTATAAACATGGAAATATCTACACCGCCATCTGTATAAACATGGAAATACCTACAAAGTCATCTGTATAAACATGGAAATATCTACACAGCCTTCTGTATAAACATGGAAATATCTACACAGCCATCTGTATAAACTTGGAAATATCTGCACTGTCATCTATATAAACATGGAAATATCTACAGAGAACCCTGCATAAACATGGAAATATCGGCACAGCCATCTGTATAAACATGGAAATATCTACAATGCTATCTGTATAAACATGGAAATATCTACACCGCTATGTGTATTAACGTGGAAATATCTCCATTGCTATCTGTATAAACATGGACAAATCTCCACCGCAATATGTATAAACATGAAAATATCTACACTTCTATCTCTATAAACATGGAAATATCTACACTGCCATCTGTACAAACATGGAAATATCTACACAGTCATCTGTAGAAACATGGAAATATCTACACCGCTATCTCTATAAACATGGAAATAACTACACCGCTATCTCTATAAACATGGAAATATCTACACCGCTATCTCCATCAACATGGAAATATACACACCGCCATGTCTTTAAACATGGAGGTATCTACAACGCCATCTACATAAACAAGAAAATAACTACACTGCCATCTCCATAAACATGTAAATCTCTACACCGCCATCTCTATAGACATGGAAATATCTACACTGCCATTTGTAGAAAGATGGAAATATCTACACCGCCATCTGTATAAACGTGGAAATATCTACACCGCTATCTGTATAAACATGGAAATATCTACAGCGCAATCTGTATAAACATGGAAATATCTACACCGCTCTCTGTATAAATATGAAATACCTAAACCGCTATCTCTATAAAAGTGGAAATATCTACACTGCTAACTGTATAAACATGGAAATATCCTCACTGCTATCTCTTTGAACATTGATATATCTACACCGCTATCTCTATAAACGTGGAAATATATACACCGCCATCTCTATAAACATGGAAATATCTACACCGCCATCTCTATAAACATGGAAATATCTACACCGCTATCGGTATAAACATGGAAATATCTACACCGCGATCTGTATAAACATGGAAATATCTACACCGCGATCTCTATAAACATGAAAATATCTAAACCGCTATCTGTGTAAACATGGAAATATCTACACAGCGATCTCTATGAACATGGAAATATCTACACCGCCATCTGTATAAACATGGAAATACCTACAAAGTCATCTGTATAAACATGGAAATATCTACAGAGCCGTCTGTATAAACATGGAAATATCTACACAGCCATCTGTATAAACCTGGAAATATCTGCACTGTCATCTATATAAACATGGAAATATCTACAGAGAACTCTGTATAAACATGGAAATATCGGCACAGCCATCTGTATAAACATGGAAATATCTACAACGCTATCTGTATAAACATGGAAATATCTACACCGCGATGTGTATTAACGTGGAAATATCTCCATTGCTATCTGTATAAACATGGAAAATCTCCACCGCAATATGTATAAACATGAAAATATCTACACTTCTATCTCTATAAACATGGAAATATCTACACTGCCATCTGTACAAACATGGAAATATCTTCACAGTCATCTGTAGAAACATGGAAATATCTACACCGCTATCTCTATAAACATGGAAATATCTACACCGCTATCTCTATAAACATGGAAATAACTACACCGCTATCTCTATAAACATGGAAATATCTACACCGCTATCTCCATCAACATGGAAATATACACACCGCCATCTCTTTAAACATGGAGGTATCTACAACGCCATCTACATAAACAAGAAAATATCTACACTGCCATCTATATAAACATGGAAATATCTACACCGCCATCTCTATAAACATGGAAATATCTACACTGCCATTTGTAGAAAGATGGAAATATCTACGCCGCCATCTGTATAAACGTGGAAATATCTACACCGCTATCTGTATAAACATGGAAATATCTACACCGCAATCTGTATAAACATGGAAATATCTACACCGTTCTCTGTATAAATATGAAATATCTAAACCGCTATCTCTATGAAAGTGGAAATATCTACACTGCTATCTGTATAAACATGGAAATATCCTCACTGCTATCTCTATGCACATTGATATATCTACACCGCTATCTCTATAAACATGGAAATATCTACACCGCCATCTCTATAAACATGGAAATATCTACACCGTCATCTGTATAAACATGGAAATATCTACACCGCTATCGGTATAAACATGGAAATATCTACACCGCGATCTGTATAAACATGGAAATATCTACACCGCGATCTGTATAAACATGGAAATATCTACACCGCGATCTGTGTAAACATGGAAATATCTAAACCGCTATCTGTGTAAACATGGAAATATCTACACAGCTATCTCTATAAACATGGAAATATCTACACCACCATCTGTATAAACATGGAAATACCTACAAAGTCATGTGTATAAACATGGAAATATCTACACAGCCATCTGTATAAACATGGAAATATCTACACAGCCATCTGTATAAACCTGGAAATATCTGCACTGTCATCTATATAAACATGGAAATATCTACAGAGAACTCTCTATAAACATGGAAATATCGGCCCAGCCATCTGTATAAACATGGAAATATCTACAACGCTATCTGTATAAACATGGAAATATCTACATCGCTATGTATATTAACGTGGAAATATCTCCATTGCTATCTGTATAAACATGGACAAATCTCCACCGCAATATGTATAAACATGAAAATATCTACACTTCTATCTCTATAAACATGGAAATATCTACACTGCCATCTGTACAAACATGGAAATATCTACACAGTCATCTGTAGAAACATGGAAATACCTACACCGCTATCTCTAGAAACATGGAAATAACTACACCGCTATCTCTATAAACGTGGAAATATCTACACCGCTATCTCCATCAACATGGAATTATACACACCGCCATCTCTTTAAACATGGAGGTATCTACAACGCCATCTACATAAACAAGAAAATATCTACTCTGCCATCTATATAAACATGGAAATATCTACACCGCCATCTCTATAAACATGGAAATATCTACACTGCCATTTGTAGAAAGATGGAAATATCTACACCGCCATCTCAATAAACGTGGAAATATCTACACCGCTATCTGTATACACATGGAAATATCTACACCGCAATCTGTATAAACATGGAAATATCTACACCGCTCTCTGTATAAATATGAAATATCTAAACCGCTATCTCTATAAAAGTGGAAATATCTACACTGCTAACTGTATAAACATGGAAATATCCTCACTGCTATCTCTATGAACATTGATATATCTACACCGCTATCTCTATAAACATGGAAATATCTACACCGCCATCTCTATAACCATGATAATATCTACACCGTCATCTGTATAAACATGGAAATATCTACACCGCTATCGGTATAAACATGGAAATATCTACACCGCGATCTGTATAAACATGGAAATATCTACACCACGATCTGTATAAACATGGAAATATCTAAACCGCTATCTGTGTAAACATGGAAATATCTACACAGCTATCTCTATAAACATGGAAATATCTACACCGCCATCTGTATAAACATGGAAATAACTACAAAGTCATCTGTATAAACATGGAAATATCTACACAGCCGTCTGTATAAACATGGAAATATCTACACAGCCATCTGTATAAACCTGGAAATATCTGCACTGTCATCTATATAAACATGGAAATATCTACAGAGAACCCTGTATAAACTTGGAAATATCGGCACAGCCATCTGTATAAACATGGAAATATCTACAACGCTATCTGTATAAACATGGAAATATCTACACCGCTATGTGTATTAACGTGGAAATATCTCCATTGCTATCTGTATAAACATGGACAAATCTCCACCGCAATATGTATAAACATGAAAATAGCTACACTTCTATCTCTATAAACATGGAAATATCTACACTGCCATCTGTACAAACATGGAAATATCTTCACAGTCATCTGTAGAAACATGGAAATATCTACACCGCTATCTCTATAAACATGGAAATATCTACACCGCTATCTCTATAAACATGGAAATAACTACACCGCTATCTCTATAAACATGGAAATATCTACACCGCTATCTTCATCAACATGGAAATATACACACCGCCATCTCTTTAAACATGGAGTTATCTACAACGCCATCTACATAAACAAGAAAATATCTACACTGCCATCTACATAAACATGGAAAATCTACACCGCCGTCTCTATAAACATGGAAATATCTACACTGCCATTTGTAGAAAGATGGAAATATCTACACCGCCATCTGTATAAACGTGGAAATATCTACACCGCTATCTGTATAAACATGGAAATATCTACACAGCAATCTGTATACACATGGAAATATCTACACCGCTCTCTGTATAAATATGAAATATCTAAAACGCTATCTCTATAAAAGTGGAAATATCTTCACTGCTATCTGTAAAAACATGGAAATATCCTCACTGCTATCTGTATGCACATTGATATATATACACCGCTATCTCTATAAACATGGAAATATCTACACCGCCATCTCTATGCACATTGATATATCTACACCGCTATCTCTATAAACATGGAAATATCTGCACCGTCATCTCTATAAACATGGAAATATCGGCACAGCCATCTGTATAAACATGGAAATATCTACAACGCTATCTGTATAAACATGGAAATATCTACACCGCTATGTGTATTAACGTGGATATATCTCCATTGCTATCTGTATAAACATGGAAAAATCTCCACCGCAATATATATAAACATGAAAATATCTACACTTCTATCTCTATAAACATGGAAATATCTACACTGCCATCTGTACAAACATGGAAATATCTACACAGTCATCTGTAGAAACATGGAAATATCTACACCGCCATCTCTATAAACATGGAAATATCTACACCGTCATCTGTATAAACATGGAAATATCTCCACCGCTATCGGTATAAACATGGAAATATCTACACCGCGATCTGTATAAACATGGAAATATCTACACCGCGATCTCTATAAACATGGAAATATCTAAACCGCTATCTGTGTAAACATGGAAATATCTACACAGCTATCTCTATAAACATGGAAATATCTACACCGTCATCTGTATAAACATGGAAATACCTACAAAGTCATCTGTATAAACATGGAAATATCTACACAGCCGACTGTATAAACATGGAAATATCTACACAGCCATCTGTATAAACCTGGAAATATCTGCACTGTCATCTATATAAACATGGAAATATCTACAGAGAACTGTGTATGAACATGGAAATATCGGCACAGCCATCTGTATAAACATGGAAATATCTACAACGCTATCTGTCTAAACATGGAAATATCTACACCGCTATGTGTATTAACGTGGAAATATCTCCATTGCTATCTGCATAAACATGGACAAATCTCCACCGCAATATGTATAAACATGAAAATATCTACACTTCTATCTCTATAAACATGGAAATATCTACACTGCCATCTGTACAAACATGGAAATATCTACACAGTCATCTGTAGAAACATGGAAATATCTACACCGCTATCTCTATTCATGGAAATAACTACACCGCTATCTCTATAAAAATGGAAATATCTACACCGCTATCTCCATCAACATGGAAATATACACACCGCCATATCTATAAACATGGAAATATCTACACCGTCATCTGTATAAACATGGAAATATCTACACCGCGATCTGTATAAACATGGAAATATCTACACTGCGATCTGTATAAACATGGAAATATCTAAACCGCTATCTGTGTAAACATGGAAATATCTACACAGCTATCTCTATAAACATGGAAATATCTACACCGCCATCTGTATAAACACGGAAATACCTACAAAGTCATCTGTATAAACATGGAAATATCTACACCGCTATCGGTATAAACATGGAAATATCTACACCGTGATCTGTATAAACATGGAAATATCTACACCGCGATCTGTATAAACATGGAAATATCTAAACCGCTATCTGTGTAAACATGGAAATATCTACACAGCTATCTCTATAAACATGGAAATATCTACACCACCATCTGTATAAACATGGAAATACCTACAAAGTCATCTGTATAAACATGGAAATATCTACACAGCCGTCTGTATAAACATGGAAATATCTACACAGCCATCTGTATAAACCTGGAAATATCTGCAATGTCATCTATATATACATGGAAATATCTACAGAGAACTCTGTATAAACATGGAAATATCGGCACAGCCATCTGTATAAACATGGAAATATCTACAACGCTATCTGTATAAACATGGAAATATCTACACAGCCATCTGTATAAACATGGAAATATCTACACAGCCAACTGTATAAACCTGGAAATATCTGCACTGTCATCTATATAAACATGGAAATATCTACAGAGAACTCTCTATAAAAATGGAAATATCGGCACAGCCATCTGTATAAACATGGAAATATCTACAACGCTATCTGTATAAACATGGAAATATCTACACCGCTATGTATATTAACGTGGAAATATCTCCATTGCTATCTGTATAAACATGGACAAATCTCCACCGCAATATGTATAAACATGAAAATATCTACACTTCTATCTCTATAAACATGGAAATATCTTCACTGCCATCTGTACAAACATGGAAATATCTACACAGTCATCTGTAGAAACATGGAAATATCTACACCGCTATCTCTATAAACATGGAAATAACTACACCGCTATCTCTATAAACATGGAAATATCTACACCGCTATCTCCATCAACATGGAAATATACACAGCGCCATTTCTTTAAACATGGAGGTATCTACAACGCCATCTACATAAACAAGAAAATATCTACACTGCCATCTCCATAAACATGGAAATATCTACACCGCCGTCTCTATAAACATGGAAATATCTACACTGCCATTTGTAGAAAGATGGAAATATCTACACCGCCATCTGTATAAACGTGGAAATATCTACACCGCTATCTGTATAAACATGGAAATATCTACACCGCAATCTGTATAAACATGGAAATATCTACACCGCTCTCTGTATAAATATGAAATATCTAAACCGCTATCTCTATAAAAGTGGAAATATCTACACTGCTATCTGTATAAACATGGAAATATCCTCACTGCTATCTCTATGAACATTGATATATCTACACCGCTATCTCTATAAACATGGAAATATCTACCCCGCCATCTCTATAAACAGGGAAATATCTACACCGTCATCTGTATAAACATGGAAATATCTACACCGCTATCGGTATAAACATGGAAATATCTACACCGCGATCTGTATAAACATGGAAATATCTACACCGCGATCTGTATAAACATGGAAATATCTAAACCGCTATCTGTGTAAACATGGAAATATCTACACAGCTATCTCTATAAACATGGAAATATCTACACCGCCATCTGTATAAACATGGAAATACATACAAAGTCATCTGTATAAACATGGAAATATCTACACAGCCTTCTGTATAAACATGGAAATATCTACACAGCCATCTGTATAAACTTGGAAATATCTGCACTGTCATCTATATAAACATGGAAATATCTACAGAGAACCCTGCATAAACATGGAAATATCGGCACAGCCATCTGTATACACATGGAAATATCTACAATGCTATCTGTATAAACATGGAAATATCTACACCGCTATGTGTATTAACGTGGAAATATCTCCATTGCTATCTGTATAAACATGGACAAATCTCCACCGAAATATGTATAAACATGAAAATAGCTACACTTCTATCTCTATAAACATGGAAATATCTACACTGCCATCTGTACAAACATGGAAATATCTACACAGTCATCTGTAGAAACATGGAAATATCTACACCGCTATCTCTATAAACATGGAAATAACTACACCGCTATCTCTATAAACATGGAAATATCTACACCGCTATCTCCATCAACATGGAAATATACACACCGCCATTTCTTTAAACATGGAGGTATCTACAACGCCATCTACATAAACAAGAAAATATCTACACTGCCATCTCCATAAACATGGAAATATCTACACCGCCGTCTCTATAAGCATGGAAATATCTACACTGCCATTTGTAGAAAGATGGAAATATCTACACCGCGATCTGTATAAACATGGAAATATCTAAACCGCTATCTGTGTAAACATGGAAATATCTACACAGCTATCTCTATAAACATGGAAATATCTACACCGCCATCTGTATAAACATGGAAATACCTACAAAGTCATCTGTATAAACATGGAAATATCTACACAGCCTTCTGTATAAACATGGAAATATCTACACAGCCATCTGTATAAACTTGGAAATATCTGCACTGTCATCTATATAAACATGGAAATATCTACAGAGAACCCTGCATAAACATGGAAATATCGGCACAGCCATCTGTATAAACATGGAAATATCTACAATGCTATCTGTATAAACATGGAAATATCTACACCGCTATGTGTATTAACGTGGAAATATCTCCATTGCTATCTGTATAAACATGGACAAATCTCCACCGCAATATGTATAAACATGAAAAGAGCTACACTTCTATCTCTATAAACATGGAAATATCTACAATGCCATCTCTACAAACATGGAAATATCTACACAGTCATCTGTAGAAACATGGAAATATCTACACCGCTATCTCCATAAACATGGAAATAACTACACCTCTATCTCTGTAAACGTGGAAATATCTACACCGCTATCTCCATCAACATGGAAATATACACACCGCCATCTCTTTAAACATGGAGTTATCTACAACGCCATCTACATAAACAAGAAAATATCTACACTGCCATCTCCATAAACATGGAAATATCTACACCGCCGTCTCTATAAACATGGAAATATCTACACTGCCATTTGTAGAAAGATGGAAATATCTACACCGCCATCTGTATAAACGTGGAAACATCTACACCGCTATCTGTATAAACATGGAAATATCTACACCGCAATCTGTATAAACATGGAAATATCTACACCGCTCTCTGTATAAATATGAAATATCTAAACCGCTATCTCTATAAAAGTGGAAATATCTACACCGCTATCTGTATAAACATGGAAATATCCTCACTGCTATCTCTATGAACATTGATATATCTACACCGCTATCTCTACAAACATGGAAATATCTACACCGCCATCTCTATAAACATGGAAATATCTACACCGTCATCTGTATAAATATGGAAATATCTACACCGCTATCGGTATAAACATGGAAATATCTACACCGCGATCTGTATAATCATGGAAATATCTACACCGCGATCTGTATAAACATGGAAATATCTAAACCGCTATCTGTGTAAACATGGAAGTATATACACAGCTATCTCTATAAACATGGAAATATCTACACCGCCATCTGTATAAACATGGAAATACATACAAAGTCATCTGTATAAACATGGAAATATCTACACAGCCGTCTGTATAAACATGGAAATATCTACACAACCATCTGTATAAACCTGGAAATATCTGCACTGTCATCTATATAAACATGGAAATATCTACAGAGAACTCTGTATAAACATGGAAATATCGGCGCAGCCATCTGTATAAACATGGAAATATCTACAACGCTATCTGTATAAACATGGAATTATCTACACCGCTATGTGTATTAACGTGGAAATATCTCCATTGCTATCTGTATAAACATGGACAAATCTCCTCCGCAATATGTATAAACATGAAAATATCTACACTTCTATCTCTATAAACATGGAAATATCTACACTGCCATCTGTACAAACCTGGAAATATCTACACAGTCATCTGTAGAAACATGGAAATATCTACACCGCTATCTCTATAAACATGGAAATAACTACACCACTATCTCTATAAACATGGAAATATCTACACCGCTATCTCCATCAATATGGAACTATACACACCGCCATCTCTTTAAACATGGAGGTATCTACAACGGCATCTACATAAACAAGAAAATATCTACACTGCCATCTATATAAACATGGAAATATCTTCACCGCCATCTCTATAAACATGGAAATATCTAAACTGCCATTTGTAGAAAGATGGAAATATCTACACCACCATCTGTATAAACGTGGAAATATCTACAACGCTATCTGTATAAACATGGAAATATCTACACAGCAATCTGTATAAACATGGAAATATCTACACCGCTCTCTGTATAAATATGAAATATCTAAACCGCTATCTCTATAAAAGTGGAAATATCTACACTGCAATCTGTATAAACATGGAAATATCCTCACGGCTATCTCTATGAACATTGATATATCTAAACCGCTATCTCTATAAACATGGAAATATCTACACCGCTATCTCCATCAATATGGAACTATACACACCGCCATCTCTTTAAACATGGAGGTATCTACAACGGCATCTACATAAACAAGAAAATATCTACACTGCCATCTATATAAACATGGAAATATCTTCACCGCCATCTCTATAAACATGGAAATATCTAAACTGCCATTTGTAGAAAGATGGAAATATCTACACCACCATCTGTATAAACGTGGAAATATCTACAACGCTATCTGTATAAACATGGAAATATCTACACATCAATCTGTATAAACATGGAAATATCTACACCGCTCTCTGTATAAATATGAAATATCTAAACCGCTATCTCTATAAAAGTGGAAATATCTACACTGCAATCTGTATAAACATGGAAATATCCTCACGGCTATCTCTATGAACATTGATATATCTAAACCGCTATCTCTATAAACATGGAAATATCTACACCGCCATCTCTATAAACATGGAAATATCTACACCGTCATCTGTATAAACATGGAAATAGCTACACCGCTATCGGTATAAACATGGAAATATCTACACCGCGATCTGTATAAACATGGAAATATCTACACCGCGATCTGTATAAACATGGAAATATCTAAACCGCTATCTGTGTAAACATGGAAATATCTGCACAGCTATCTCTATAAACATGGAAATATCTACACCGCCATCTGTATAAACACGGAAATACCTACAAAGTCATCTGTATAAACATGCAAATATCTACACAGCCGTCTGTATAAACATGGAAATATCTACACAGCCATCTGTATAAACCTGGAAATATCTGCAATGTCATCTATATATACATGGAAATATCTACAGAGAACTCTGTATAAACATGGAAATATCGGCACAGCCATCTGTATAAACATGGAAATATCTACAACGCTATCTGTATAAACATGGAAATATCTACACAGCCATCTGTATAAACATGGAAATATCTACACAGCCATCTGTATAAACCTGGAAATATCTGCACTGTCATCTATATAAACATGGAAATATCTACAGAGAACCCTGCATAAACATGGAAATATCGGCACAGCCATCTGTATAAACATGGAAATATCTACAATGCTATCTGTATAAGCACGGAAATATCTACACCGCTATGTGTATTAACGTGGAAATATCTCCATTGCTATCTGTATAAACATGGACAAATCTCCACCGCAATATGTATAAACATGAAAATAGCTACACTTCTATCTCTATAAACATGGAAATATCTACACTGCCATCTGTACAAACATGGAAATATCTACACAGTCATCTGTAGAAATATGGAAATATCTACACCGCTATCTCTATAAACATGGAAATAACTACACCGCTATCTCTATAAACATGGAAATATCTACACCGCTATCTCCATCAACATGGAAATATACACACCGCCATTTCTTTAAACATGGAGGTATCTACAATGCCATCTACATAAACAAGAAAATATCTACACTGCCATCTCCATAAACATGGAAATATCTACACCGCCGTCTCTATAAACATGGAAATATCTACACTGCCATTTGTAGAAAGATGGAAATATCTACACCGCCATCTGTATAAACGTGGAAATATCTACACCGCTATCTGTATAAACATGGAAATATCTACACCGCAATCTGTATAAACATGGAAATATCTACACCGCTCTCTGTATAAATATGAAATATCTAAACCGCTATCTCTATAAAAGTGGAAATATCTACACTGCTATCTGTATAAACATGGAAATATCCTCACTGCTATCTCTATGAACATTGATATATCTACACCGCTATCTCTATAAACATGGAAATATCTACACCGCCATCTCTATAAACATGGAAATATCTACACCGTCATCTGTATAAACATGGAAATATCTACACCGCTATCGGTATAAACATGGAAATATGTACACCGCGATCTGTATAAACATGGAAATATCTACACCGCGATCTGTATAAACATGGAAATTTCTAAACCGCTATCTGTGTAAACATGGAAATATCTACACAGCTATCTCTATAAACATGGAAATATCTACACCGCCATCTGTATAAACATGGAAATACATACAAAGTCATCTGTATAAACATGGAAATATCTACACAGCCGTCTGTATAAACATGGAAATATCTACACAGCCATCTGTATAAACCTGGAAATATCTGCACTGTCATCTATATAAACATGGAAATATCTACAGAGAACTCTGTATAAACATGGAAATATCGGCACAGCCATCTGTATAAACATGGAAATATCTACAACGCTATCTGTATAAACATGGAACTATCTACACCGCTATGTGTATTAACGTGGAAATATCTCCATTGCTATCTGTATAAACATGGACAAATCTCCACCGCAATATGTATAAACATGACAATATCTACACTTCTATCTCTATAAACATGGAAATATCTACACTGCCATCTGTACAAACATGGAAATATCTACACAGTCATCTGTAGAAACATGGAAATATCTACACCGCTATCTCTATAAACATGGAAATAACTACACCGCTATCTCTATAAACATGGAAATATCTACACCGCTATCTCCATCAACATGGAAATATACACACCGCCATTTCTTTAAACATGGAGGTATCTACAACGCCATCTACATAAACAAGAAAATATCTACACTGCCATCTCCATAAACATGGAAATATCTACACCGCCGTCTCTATAAGCATGGAAATATCTACACTGCCATTTGTAGAAAGATGGAAATATCTACACCGCGATCTGTATAAACATGGAAATATCTAAACCGCTATCTGTGTAAACATGGAAATATCTACACAGCTATCTCTATAAACATGGAAATATCTACACCGCCATCTGTATAAACATGGAAATACCTACAAAGTCATCTGTATAAACATGGAAATATCTACACAGCCTTCTGTATAAACATGGAAATATCTACACAGCCATCTGTATAAACTTGGAAATATCTGCACTGTCATCTATATAAACATGGAAATATCTACAGAGAACCCTGCATAAACATGGAAATATCGGCACAGCCATCTGTATAAACATGGAAATATCTACAATGCTATCTGTATAAACATGGAAATATCTACACCGCTATGTGTATTAACGTGGAAATATCTCCATTGCTATCTGTATAAACATGGACAAATCTCCACCGCAATATGTATAAACATGAAAATAGCTACACTTCTATCTCTATAAACATGGAAATATCTACACTGCCATCTCTACAAACATGGAAATATCTACACAGTCATCTGTAGAAACATGGAAATATCCACACCGCTATCTCTATAAACATGGAAATAACTACACCGCTATCTCTATAAACGTGGAAATATCTACACCGCTATCTCCATCAACATGGAAATATACACACCGCCATCTCTTTAAACATGGAGGTATCTACAACGCCATCTACATAAACAAGAAAATATCTACACTGCCATCTCCATAAACATGGAAATATGTACACCGCCGTCTCTATAAACATGGAAATATCTACACTGCCATTTGTAGAAAGATGGATATATCTACACCGCCATCTGTATAAACGTGGAAATATCTACACCGCTATCTGTATAAACATGGAAATATCTACACCGCAATCTGTATAAACATGGAAATATCTACACCGCTCTCTGTATAAATATGAAATATCTAAACCGCTATCTCTATAAAAGTGGAAATATCTACACCGCTATCTGTATAAACATGGAAATATCCGCACTGCTATCTCTATGAACATTGATATATCTACACCGCTATCTCTATAAACGTGGAAATATCTACACCGCCATCTCTATAAACATGGAAATATCTACACAGCCATCTGTATAAACCTGGAAATATCTGCACTGTCATCTATATAAACATGGAAATATCTACAGAGAACTCTGTATAAACATGGAAATATCGGCACAGCCATCTGTATAAACATGGAAATATCTACAACGCTATCTGTATAAACATGGAAATATCTACACAGCCATCTGTATAAACATGGAAATATCTACACAGCCATCTGTATAAACCTGGTAATATCTGCACTGTCATCTATATAAACATGGAAATATCTACAGAGAACTCTCTACAAACATGGAAATATCGGCACAGCCATCTGTATAAACATGGAAATATCTACAACGCTATCTGTATAAACATGGAAATATCTACACCGCTATGTATATTAACATGGAAATATCTCCATTGCTATCTGTATAAACATGGACAAATCTCCACCGCAATATGTATAAACATGAAAATATCTACACTTCTATATCTATAAACATGGAAATATCTACACTGCCATCTGTACAAACATGGAAATATCTACACAGTCATCTGTAGAAACATGGAAATATCTACACCGCTGTCTCTATAAACATGGAAATAACTACACCGCTATCTCTATAAACATGGAAATATCTACACCGCTATCTCCATCAACATGGAAATATACACACCCCCATTTCTTTAATCATGGAGGTATCTACAACGCCATCTACATAAACAAGAAAATATCTACACTGCCATCTCCATAAACATGGAAATATCTACACCGCCGTCTCTATAAACATGGAAATATCTACACTGCCATTTGTAGAAAGATGGAAATATCTACACCGCCATCTGTATAAACGTGGAAATATCTACACCGCTATCTGTATAAACATGGAAATATCTGCACCGCAATCTGTATAAACATTGAAATATCTACACCGCTCTCTGTATAAATATGAAATATCTAAACCGCTATCTCTATAAAAGTGGAAATATCTACACTGCTATCTGTATAAACATGGAAATATCCTCACTGCTATCTCTATGAACATTGACATATCTACACCGCTATCTCTATAAACATGGAAATATCTACACCGCCATCTCTATAAACATGGAAATATCTACACCGTCATCTGTATAAACATGGAAATATCTACACCGCTATCGGTATAAACATGGAAATATCTACACCGCGATCTGTATAAACATGGAAATATCTACACCGCGATCTGTATAAACATGGAAATATCTAAACCGCTATCTGTGTAAACATGGAAATATCTACACAGCTATCTCTATAAACATGGAAATATCTACACCGCCATCTGTATAAACATGGAAATACATACAAAGTCATCTGTATAAACATGGAAATATCTACACAGCCGTCTGTATAAACATGGAAATATCTACACAGCCATCTGTATAAACCTGGAAATATCTGCACTGTCATCTATATAAACATGGAAATATCTACAGAGAACTCTGTATAAACATGGAAATATCGGCGCAGCCATCTGTATAAACATGGAAATATCTACAACGCTATCTGTATAAACATGGAATTATCTACACCGCTATGTGTATTAACGTGGAAATATCTCCATTGCTATCTGTATAAACATGGACAAATCTCCTCCGCAATATGTATAAACATGAAAATATCTACACTTCTATCTCTATAAACATGGAAATATCTACACTGCCATCTGTACAAACCTGGAAATATCTACACAGTCATCTGTAGAAACATGGAAATATCTACACCGCTATCTCTATAAACATGGAAATAACTACACCACTATCTCTATAAACATGGAAATATCTACACCGCTATCTCCATCAATATGGAACTATACACACCGCCATCTCTTTAAACATGGAGTTATCTACAACGGCATCTACATAAACAAGAAAATATCTACACTGCCATCTATATAAACATGGAAATATCTTCACCGCCATCTCTATAAACATGGAAATATCTAAACTGCCATTTGTAGAAAGATGGAAATATCTACACCACCATCTGTATAAACGTGGAAATATCTACAACGCTATCTGTATAAACATGGAAATATCTACACCGAAATCTGTATAAACATGGAAATATCTACACCGCTCTCTGTATAAATATGAAATATCTAAACCGCTATCTCTATAAAAGTGGAAATATCTACACTGCAATCTGTATAAACATGGAAATATCCTCACGGCTATCTCTATGAACATTGATATATCTAAACCGCTATCTCTATAAACATGGAAATATCTACACCGCCATCTCTATAAACATGGAAATATCTACACCGTCATCTGTATAAACATGGAAATAGCTACACCGCTATCGGTATAAACATGGAAATATCTACACCGCGATCTGTATAAACATGGAAATATCTACACCGCGATCTGTATAAACATGGAAATATCTAAACCGCTATCTGTGTAAACATGGAAATATCTGCACAGCTATCTCTATAAACATGGAAATATCTACACCGCCATCTGTATAAACACGGAAATACCTACAAAGTCATCTGTATAAACATGGAAATATCTACACCGCTATCGGTATAAACATGGAAATATCTACACCGTGATCTGTATAAACATGGAAATATCTACACCGCGATCTGTATAAACATGGAAATATCTAAACCGCTATCTGTGTAAACATGGAAATATCTGCACATCTATCTCTATAAACATGGAAATATCTACACCACCATCTGTATAAACATGGAAATACCTACAAAGTCATCTGTATAAACATGGAAATATCTACACAGCCGTCTGTATAAACATGGAAATATCTACACAGCCATCTGTATAAACCTGGAAATATGTGCAATGTCATCTATATATACATGGAAATATCTACAGAGAACTCTGTATAAACATGGAAATATCGGCACAGCCATCTGTATAAACATGGAAATATCTACAACGCTATCTGTATAAACATGGAAATATCTACACAGCCATCTGTATAAACATGGAAATATCTACACAGCCATCTGTATAAACCTGGAAATATCTGCACTGTCATCTATATAAACATGGAAATATCTACAGAGAACCCTGCATAAACATGGAAATATCGGCACAGCCATCTGTATAAACATGGAAATATCTACAATGCTATCTGTATAAGCATGGAAATATCTACACCGCTATGTGTATTAACGTGGAAATATCTCCATTGCTATCTGTATAAACATGGACAAATCTCCACCGCAATATGTATAAACATGAAAATAGCTACACTTCTATCTCTATAAACATGGAAATATCTACACTGCCATCTGTACAAACATGGAAATATCTACACAGTCATCTGTAGAAACATGGAAATATCTACACCGCTATCTCTATAAACATGGAAATAACTACACCGCTATCTCTATAAACATGGAAATATCTACACCGCTATCTCCATCAACATGGAAATATACACACCGCCATTTCTTTAAACATGGAGGTATCTACAATGCCATCTACATAAACAAGAAAATATCTACACTGCCATCTCCATAAACATGGAAATATCTACACCGCCGTCTTTATAAACATGGAAATATCTACACTGCCATTTGTAGAAAGATGGAAATATCTACACCGCCATCTGTATAAACGTGGAAATATCTACACCGCTATCTGTATAAACATGGAAATATCTACACCGCAATCTGTATAAAAATGGAAATATCTACACCGCTCTCTGTATAAATATGAAATATCTAAACCGCTATCTCTATAAAAGTGGAAATATCTACACTGCTATCTGTATAAACATGGAAATATCCTCACTGCTATCTCTATGAACATTGATATATCTACACCGCTATCTCTATAAACATGGAAATATCTACACCGCCATCTCTATAAACATGGAAATATCTACACCGTCATCTGTATAAACATGGAAATATCTACACCGCTATCGGTATAAACATGGAAATATGTACACCGTGATCTGTATAAACATGGAAATATCTACACCGCGATCTGTATAAACATGGAAATTTCTAAACCGCTATCTGTGTAAACATGGAAATATCTACACAGCTATCTCTATAAACATGGAAATATCTACACCGCCATCTGTATAAACATGGAAATACATACAAAGTCATCTGTATAAACATGGAAATATCTACACAGCCGTCTGTATAAACATGGAAATATCTACACAGCCATCTGTATAAACCTGGAAATATCTGCACTGTCATCTATATAAACATGGAAATATCTACAGAGAACTCTCTATAAACATGGAAATATCGGCACAGCCATCTGTATAAACATGGAAATATCTACAACGCTATCTGTATAAACATGGAACTATCTACACCGCTATGTGTATTAACGTGGAAATATCTCCATTGCTATCTGTATAAACATGGACAAATCTCCACCGCAATATGTATAAACATGACAATATCTACACTTCTATCTCTATAAACATGGAAATATCTACACTGCCATCTGTACAAACATGGAAATATCTTCACAGTCATCTGTAGAAACATGGAAATATCTACACAGTCATCTGTAGAAACATGGAAATATCTACACCGCTATCTCTATAAACATGGAAATAACTACACCGCTATCTCTATAAACATGGAAATATCTACACCGCTATCTCCATCAACATGGAAATATACACACCACCATCTCTTTAAACATGGAGGTATCTACAACGCCATCTACATAAACAAGAAAATATCTACACTGCCATCTACATAAACATGGAAATATCTACACCGCCGTCTCCATAAACATGGAAATATCTACACTGCCATTTGTAGAAAGATGGAAATATCTACACCGCCATCTGTATAAACGTGGAAATATCTACACCGCTGTCTGTATAAACATGGAAATATCTACACCGCAATCTGTATAAACATGGAAATATCTACACCGCTCTCTGTATGAATATGAAATATCTAAAACGCTATCTCTATAAAAGTGGAAATAACTACACTGCTATCTGTATAAACATGGAAATATCCTCACTGCTATCTCTATGCACATTGATATATCTACACCGCTATCTCTATAAACATGGAAATATCTACCCGCCATCTCTATGCACATTGATATATCTACACCGCTATCTCTATAAACATGGAAATATCTACACCGCCATCTCTATAAACATGGAAATATCTACACCGTCATCTGTATAAACATGGAAATATCTACACCGCTATCTGTATAAACATGGAAATATCTACACCGCGATCTGTATAAACATGGAAATATCTACACCGCGATCTGTATAAACATGAAAATATCTAAACCGCTATCTGTGTAAACATGGAAATATCTACACAGCGATGTCTATAAACATGGAAATATCTACACCGCCATCTGTATAAACATGGAAATACCTACAAAGTCATCTGTATAAACATGGAAATATCTACACAGCCGTCCGTATAAACATGGAAATATCTACACAGCCATCTGTATAAACCTGGAAATATCTGCACTGTCATCTATATAAACATGGAAATATCTACACCGCCATCTCTATAAACATGGAAATATCGGCACAGCCATCTGTATAAACATGGAAATATCTACAACGCTATCTGTATAAACATGGAAATGTCTACACCGCTATGTGTATTAACGTGGAAATATCTCCATTGCTATCTGTATAAACATGGACAAATCTCCACCGCAATATGTATAAACATGAAAATAGCTACACTTCTATCTCTATAAACATGGAAATATCTACACTGCCATTTGTACAAACATGGAAATATCTACACAGTCATCTGTAGAAACATGGAAATATCTACACCGCTATCTCTATAAACATGGAAATAACTACACCGCTATCTCTATAAACGTGGAAATATCTACACCGCTATCTCCATCAATATGGAACTATACACACCGCCATCTCTTTAAACATGGAGGTATCTACAACGGCATCTACATAAAAAGAAAATATCTACACTGCCATCTATATAAACATGGAAATATCTTCACCGCCATCTCTATAAACATGGAAATATCTAAACTGCCATTTGTAGAAAGATGGAAATATCTACACCACCATCTGTATAAACGTGTAAATATCTACACCGCTATCTGTATAAACATGGAAATATCTACACCGCAATCTGTATAAACATGGAAATATCTACACCGCTCTCTGTATAAATATGAAATATCTAAACCGCTATCTCTATAAAAGTGGAAATATCTACACTGCTATCTGTATAAACATGGAAATATCCTCACTGCTATCTCTATGAACATTGATATATCTACACCGCTATCTCTATAAACATGGAAATATCTACACCGCCATCTCTATAAACATGGAAATATCTACACCGTCATCTGTATAAACATGGAAATATCTACACCGCTATCGGTATAAACATGGAAATATCTACACCGTGGTCTGTATAAACATGGAAATATCTAAACCGCTATCTGTGTAAACATGGAAATATCTACACAGCTATGTATATTAACGTGGAAATATCTCCATTGCTATCTGTATAAACATGGACAAATCTCCACCGCAATATGTATAAACATGAAAATATCTACACTTCTATCTCTATAAACATGGAAATATCTTCACTGCCATCTGTACAAACATGGAAATATCTACACAGTCATCTGTAGAAACATGGAAATATCTACACCGCTATCTCTATAAACATGGAAATAACTACACCGCTATCTCTATAAACATGGAAATATCTACACCGCTATCTCCATCAACATGGAAATATACACACCGCCATTTCTTTAAACATGGAGGTATCTACAACGCCATCTACATAAACAAGAAAATATCTACACTGCCATCTCCATAAACATGGAAATATCTACACCGCCGTCTCTATAAACATGGAAATATCTACACTGCCATTTGTAGAAAGATGGAAATATCTACACCGCCATCTGTATAAACGTGGAAATATCTACACCGCTATCTGTATAAACATGGAAATATCTACACCGCAATCTGTATAAACATGGAAATATCTACACCGCTCTCTGTATAAATATGAAATATCTAAACCGCTATCTCTATAAAAGTGGAAATATCTACACTGCTATCTGTATAAACATGGAAATATCCTCACTGCTATCTCTATGAACATTGATATATCTACACCGCTATCTCTATAAACATGGAAATATCTACACCGCCATCTCTATAAACATGGAAATATCTACACCGTCATCTGTATAAACATGGAAATATCTACACCGCTATCGGTATAAACATGGAAATATGTACACCGCGATCTGTATAAACATGGAAATATCTACACCGCGATCTGTATAAACATGGAAATTTCTAAACCGCTATCTGTGTAAACATGGAAATACCTACAAAGTCATCTGTATAAACATGGAAATATCTACACAGCCATCTGTATAAACATGGAAATATCTGCACTTTCATCTATATAAACATGGAAATATCTACAGAGAACTCTGTATAAACATGGAAATATCGGCACAGCCATCTGTATAAACATGGAAATATCTACAACGCTGTCTGTATAAACATGGAACTATCTACACCGCTATGTGTATTAACGTGGAAATATCTCCATTGCTATCTGTATAAACATGGACAAATCTCCAACGCAATATGTATAAACATGAAAATAGCTACACTTCTATCTCTATAAACATGGAAATATCTACACTGCCATCTGTACAAACATGGAAATATCTACACAGTCATCTGTAGAAACATGGAAATATCTACACCGCCATCTCTATAAACATGGAAATATCTACACCGTCATCTGTATAAACTTGGAAATATCTACACCGCTATCGGTATAAACATGGAAATATCTACACCGCGATCTGTATAATCATGGAAATATCTACACCGCGATCTGTATAAACATGGAAATATCTAAACCGCTATCTGTGTAAACATGGAAATATCTACACAGCTATCTCTATAAACATGGAAATATCTACACCGCCATCTGTATAACCATGGAAATACATACAAAGTCATGTGTATAAACATGGAAATATCTACACAGCCGTCTGTATAAACATGGAAATATCTACACAGCCATCTGTATAAACCTGGAAATATCTGCGCTGTCATCTATATAAACATGGAAATATCTACAGAGAACTCTGTATAAACATGGAAATATCGGCACAGCCATCTGTATAAACATGGCAATATCTACAACGCTATCTGTATAAACATGGAACTATCTACACCGCTATGTGTATTAACGTGGAAATATCTCCATTGGTATCTGTATAAACATGGACAAATCTCCACCGCAATATGTATAAACATGACAATATCTACACTTCTATCTCTATAAACATGGAAATATCTACACTGCCATCTGTAAAAACATGGAAATATCTTCACAGTCATCTGTAGAAACATGGAAATATCTACACAGTCATCTGTAGAAACATGGAAATATCTACACCGCTATCTCCATAAACATGGAAATAACTACACCGCTATCTCTATAAACATGGAAATATCTACACCGCTATCTCCATCAACATGGAAATATACACACCACCATCTCTTTAAACATGGAGGTATCTACAACGCCATCTACATAAACAAGAAAATATCTACACTGCCATCTACATAAACATGGAAATATCTACACCGCCGTCTCTATAAACATGGAAATATCTACACTGCCATTTGTAGAAAGATGGAAATATCTACACCGCCATCTGTATAAACGTGGAAATATCTACACCGCTGTCTGTATACACATGGAAATATCTACACCGCAATTTGTATAAACATGGAAATATCTACACCGCTCTCTGTATGAATATGAAATATCTAAAACGCTATCTCTATAAAAGTGGAAATATCTACAGTGCTATCTGTATAAACATGGAAATATCCTCACTGCTATCTCTATGCACATTGATATATATACACCGCTATCTCTATAAACAGGGAAATATCTACACCGCCATCTCTATGCACATTGATATATCTACACCGCTATCTCTATAAACATGGAAATATCTACACCGCCATCTCTATAAACATGGAAATATCTACACCGTCATCTGTATAAACATGGAAATATCTACACCGCTATCTGTATAAACATGGAAATATCTACACCGCGATCTGTATAAACATGGAAATATCTACACCGTGATCTGTATAAACATGAAAATATCTAAACCGCTATCTGTGTAAACATGGAAATATCTACACAGCGATCTCTATAAACATGGAAATATCTATACCGCCATCTGTATAAACATGGAAATACCTACAAAGTCATCTGTATAAACATGGAAATATCTACACAGCCGTCTGTATAAACATGGAAATATCTACACAGCCATCTGTATAAACCTGGAAATATCTGCACTCTCATCTATATAAACATGGAAATATCTACACCGCCATCTCTATAAACATGGAAATATCTACACCGTCATCTGTATAAACATGGAAATATCTGCACCGCTATCGGTATAAACATGGAAATATCTACACCGCGATCTGTATAAACATGGAAATATCTACACCGCGATCTGTATAAACATGGAAATATCTAAACCGCTATCTGTGTAAACATGGAAATATCTACACACCTATCTCTATAAACATGGAAATATCTACACCGCCATCTGTATAAACATGGAAATAACTACAAAGTCATCTGTATAAACATGGAAATATCTACACAGCCGTCTGTATAAACATGGAAATATCTACACATCCATCTGTATAAACCTGGAAATATCTGCACTGTCATCTATATAAACGTGGAAATATCTACAGAGAACTGTGTATGAACATGGAAATATCGGCACAGCCATCAGTATAAACCTGGAAATATCTGCACTGTCATCTATATAAACATGGAAATATCTACAGAGAACTCTGTATAAACATGGAAATATCGGCATAGCCATCTCTATAAACATGGAAATATCTAAAACGCTATTTGTATAAACATGGAAATATCTACACAGCCATCTGTATAAACATGGAAATATCTACACAGCCATCTGTATAAACCTGGAAATATCTGCACTGTCATCTATATAAACATGGAAATATCTACAGAGAACTCTCTATAAACATGGAAATATCGGCACAGCCATCTGTATAAACATGGAAATATCTACAAAGCTATCTGTATAAACATGGAAATATCTACACCGCTATGTGTATTAACGTGGAAATATCTCCATTGCTATCTGTATAAACATGGACAAATCTCCACCGCAATATGTATAAACATGAAAATAGCTACACTTCTATCTCTATAAACATGGAAATATCTACACAGTCATCTGTAGAAACATGGAAATATCTACAACGCTATCTCTATAAACATGGAAATAACTACACCGCTATCTCTATAAACATGGAAATATCTACACTGCTATCTCCATCAACATGGAAATATACACACCACCATCTCTTTACACATGGAGGTATCTACAACGCCATCTACATAAACAAGAAAATATCTACACTGCCATCTACATAAACATGGAAATATCTACACCGCCGTCTCTATAAACATGGAAATATCTACACTGCCATTTGTAGAAAGATGGAAATATCTACACCGCCATCTGTATAAACGTGGAAATATCTACACCGCTGTCTGTATAAACATGGAAATATCTACACCGCAATCTGTATAAACATGGAAATATCTACACCGCTCTCTGTATGAATATGAAATATCTAAAACGCTATCTCTATAAAAGTGGAAATATCTACACTGCTATCTGTATAAACATGGAAATATCCTCACTGCTATCTCTATGCACATTGATATATATACACCGCTATCTCTATAAACATGGAAATATCTACACCGCCATCTCTACGCACATTGATATATCTACAGCGCTATCTCTATAAACATGGAAATATCTACACCGCCATCTCTATAAACATGGAAATATCTACACCGTCATCTGTATAAACATGGAAATATCTACACCGCTATCTGTATAAACATGGAAATATCTACACCGCGATCTGTATAAACATGGAAATATCTACACCGCGATCTGTATAAACAGGAAAATATCTAAACCGCTATCTGTGTAAACATGGAAATATCTACACAGCGATCTCTATAAACATGGAAATATCTATACCGCCATCTGTATAAACATGGAAATACCTACAAAGTCATCTGTATAAACATGGAAATATCTACACAGCCGTCTGTATAAACATGGAAATATCTACACAGCCATCTGTATAAACCTGGAAATATCTGCACTCTCATCTATATAAACATGGAAATATCTACACCGCCATCTCTATAAACATGGAAATATCTACACCGTCATCTGTATAAACATGGAAATATCTACACCGCTATCGCTATAAACATGGAAATATCTACACCGCGATCTGCATAAACATGGAAATATCTTCACCGCGATCTGTATAAACATGGAAATATCTAAACCGCTATCTGTGTAAACATGGAAATATCTACACAGCTATCTCTATAAACATGGAAATATCTACACCGCCATCTGTATAAACATGGAAATACCTACAAAGTCATCTGTATAAACATGGAAATATCTACACAGCCGTCTGTATAAACATGGAAATATCTACACAGCCATCTGTATAAACCTGGAAATATCTGCACTGTCATCTATATAAACATGGAAATATCTACAGAGAACTGTGTATGAACATGGAAATATCGGCACAGCCATCAGTATAAACCTGGAAATATCTGCACTGTCATCTATATAAACATGGAAATATCTACAGAGAACTCTGTATAAACATGGAAATATCGGCACACCCATCTGTATAAACATGGAAATATCTACAACGCTATCTGTATAAACATGGAAATATCTCCACAGCCATCTGTATAAACATGGAAATATCTACACAGCCATCTGTATAAACCTGGAAATATCTGCACTGTCATCTATATAAACATGGAAATATCTGCAGAGAACTCTCTATAAACATGGAAATATCGGCACAGCCATCTGTATAAACATGGAAATATCTACAAAGCTATCTGTATAAACATGGAAATATCTACACCGCTATGTGTATTAACGTGGAAATATCTCCATTGCTATCTGTATAAACATGGACAAATCTCCACCGCAATATGTATAAACATGAAAATAGCTACACTTCTATCTCTATAAACATGGAAATATCTACACTGCCATCTGTACAAACATGGAAATATCTACACATTCATCTGTAGAAACATGGAAATATCTACACCGCTATCTGTATAAACATGGAAATAACTACACCGCTATCTCTATAAACGTGGAAATATCTACACCGCTATCTCCATCAACATGGAAATATACACACCGCCATCTCTTTAAACATGGAGGTAACTACAACGCCATCTACATAAACAAGAAAATATCTACACTGCCATCTACATAAACATGGAAATATCTACACCGCCGTCTCTATAAACATGGAAATATCTACACTGCCATTTGTAGAAAGATGGAAATATCTACACCGCCATCTGTATAAATGTGGAAATATCTACACCGCTATCTATATAAACATGGAAATATCTACACCGCAATCTGTATAAACATGGAAATATCTACACCGCTCTCTGTATAAATATGAAATATCTAAGCCGCTATCTCTATAAAAGTGGAAATATCTACACCGCTATCTGTATAAACATGGAAATATCCTCACTGCTATCTCTATGAACATTGATATATCTACACCGCTATCTCTATAAACATGGAAATATCTACACCGCCATCGCTATAAACATGGAAATATCTACACCGTCATCTGTATAAACATGGAAATATCTACACCGCTATCGGTATAAACATGGAAATATCTACACCGTGATCTGTATAATCATGGAAATATCTACACCGCGATCTGTATAAACATGGAAATATCTAAACCGCTATGAGTGTAAACTTGGAAATATCTACACAGCTATCTCTATAAACATGGAAATATCTACACCGCCATCTGTATAAACATGGAAATACCTACAAAGTCAGCTGTATAAACATGGAAATATCTACAAAGCCGTCTGTATAAACATGGAAATATCTACACAGCCATCTTTATAAACCTGGAAATATCTGCACTGTCATCTATATAAACATGGAAATATCTACAGAGAACTCTGTATAAACATGGAAATATCGGCACAGCCATCTGTATAAACATGGAAATATCTACAACGCTATCTGTATAAACATGGAACTATCTACACCGCTATGTGTATTAACGTGGAAATATCTCCATTGCTATCTGTATAAACATGGACAAATCTCCACCGCAATATGTATAAACATGAAAATATCTACACTTCTATCTCTATAAACATGGAAATATCTACACTGCCATCTGTACAAACATGGAAATATCTTCACAGTCATCTGTAGAAACATGGAAATATCTACACAGTCATCTGTAGAAACATGGAAATATCTACACCGCTATCTCTATAAACATGGAAATAACTACACCGCTATCTCTATAAACATGGAAATATCTACACCGCTATCTCCATCAACATGGAAATATACACACCGCCATCTCTTTAAACATGGAGGTATCTGCAACGCCATCTACATAAACAAGAAAATATCTACACTGCCATCTACATAAACATGGAAATATCTACACCGCCGTCTCTATAAACATGGAAATATCTACACTGCCATTTGTAGAAAGATGGAAATATCTACACCGCCATCTGTATAAACGTGGAAATATCTACACCGCTGTCTGTATAAACATGGAAATATCTACACCGCAATCTGTATAAACATGGAAATATCTACACCACTCTCTATATGAATATGAAATATCTAAAACGCTATCTCTATAAAAGTGGAAATATCTACACTGCTATCTGTATAAACATGGAAATATCCTCACTGCTTTCTCTATGCACATTGATATATCTACACCGCTATCTCTATAAACATGGAAATATCTACACCGACATCTCTATGCACATTGATATATCTACACCGCTATCTCTATAAACATGGAAATATCTACACCGCCATCTCTATAAACATGGAAATATCTACACCGTCACCTGTATAAACATGGAAATATCTACACCGCTATCGGTATAAACATGGAAATATCGACACCGCGATCTGTATAAACATGGAAATATCTACACCGCTATCTGTATAAACATGGAAATATCTACCCCGCAATCTGTATAAACATGGAAATATCTACACCGCTCTCTGTATAAATATGAAATATCTAAACCGCTATCTCTATAAAAGTGGAAATATCTACACTGCTCTCTGTATAAACATGGAAATATCCTCACTGCTATCTCTATGCACATTGATATATCTACACCGCTATCTCTATAAACATGGAAATATCTACACCGCCATCTCTATAAACATGGAAATATCTACACCGTCATGTCTATAAACATTTAAATATCTACACCGCTATCGGTATAAACATGGAAATATCTACACCGCTATCTGTATAAATATGGAAATATCTACACTACTATCTCTATACACATGGAAATGTCTACACCGCTATGTGTATAAACATGGAAATATCTACATGGCCATCTCCATAAACATGGAACTATCTACACCGACATCTGTATAAACATGGAAATACCTACACAACTATCTGAATAAACATGGAAATATCTACACCACTGTCATTATAAACATGGAAATACCTACACCATCATCTCTATACACATGGACATATTTACACCGCTATCTCTATAAACATGGAAAAATCAACACCGCCATCTCTGTAAACATGGAAATATCTACACCGCCTTCTGAATGAACATGGAAATATCTACACCGCTGTCTGTATAAACATGGAAATTTCTACACCGCCATCTGTATAAACATGGAAATATCTAAACTGCCATCTGAGGAAAATGGAAATATCTACACAACGATCTGTATAAACATGGATATATGTACACTGCTACCTGTATAAACATGGAAATATCTACACGGCTCTCTTTATAAACATAGAAATATCTACACCACGATCTGTATAAACAAGGAAATATCTCCACCTTTATCTGTATAAACATGGAAATATCTTCTCCGCCATCTGTATACACATGGAAATATCTACACAGTCATCTGTATAAATATGGAAATATCTACACCACCATCTCTGTAAACATGAAAATATTTACTTGGCCATCTTCATAAACATGGAACAATCTACACCGCTATCTGTATAAACATGGAAATACCAACAGAGCTATCTGTATAAACATGGAAATATCTAAACTGATATCTGTATAAACATGTAAATATCTACACTGCCATCTGTATAAACATGGAAATATCTAAACCGCTATCTGTATAAACATGGAAATAACTACACTGCCATCTCTACAAAGATGGAAATATCTACACCGCGAGCTGTATAAACATGGAAATATCTACAACGCTAGTTGTATAAACCTGGAAATTCCAACACTGCTATCTGTATAAACATTGAAATATCTACACTGCTATCTGAATAAACATGGAAATATCTACACAACTATCTCTATAAACATGGAAATACCTACACCGCCATCTCTATACACATAGAAATATCTACACCGCCATCTCTATAAACATGGAAATATCTACACCGCCATCTGCATGAACATGGAAATATCTACACCACTATCAGTATAATCATGGAAATATCTACACTGTCATCTGTATAAATATGGAAATACCTACACTGCCATCTGTGGAAAGATGGAAATATCTGCACAGTCATCTGTATATACATGGAAATACCTACACAGCCATCTGTATAAACATGGATGTATCTACACAGCTATCTCTATAAACAAGGAAACACCTACACCGCTATCTCTATGAACATGGTAATATCTACACCGCAATCTCTACAAACGTGGAAATATCTACACGGCCATGTTTATAAACATGCAAATATCTACACCGCCATCTCCATAAACATGGAACTATCTACACCTCCATCTGCATAAACATGGAAATATCTACACCTCTATCTGCATAAAGTTGGAAATATCTACACCGCTATCTCTATAAACATGGATATATCAACACCACTATCTGTATAAAGTTGAAAATATCTACACTGCTATCTGTGTAAATTTGGAAATATCTTCACCGCCATCTGTATAACATGGAAATAACTACACAGTCATCTGCATAAACATGGAAATATCTACACTGCCATCTGTATAAACATGAAAACATCTACACCGCCATCTTCAGAAACATGGATGTATCCACACCGCCATCTGTAAAAACATGGAAATATCTACAACATTATCTGTATAAAGATGGAAATATCTACACCACCATCTGTATAAAGATGGAAATATCTACACCGCCATCTGTATAAACATGGAAATACCTACACCGCTATCTCTGTAGACATGGAAATATCTACACCGATATCTGTATAAACATGGAAATATCTACACTGCCATCTGTATAAAGATGGAAATATCTACACCGCGAGCTGTATAAACACGGAAATACCTACACCGCTATCTGTATAAACATGGAAATAGCAACACCGCTATCTGTATAAACATGGAAATATCTACACCGCCATCTCTATAAACATGAAAATATCTACACCACCATCAGCATAAACATGGAAATAACTACACCGCCGTCTGTATAAATATGGAATTAACTACACCGCCATCTCTATAAACATAGAAATATCTACACTGCCATCTGTAGAAAGATGGAAATATCTTCACCGAGATCTGCATAAACATGGAAATATCTACACCTCTACCTGTATAAACATGGAAATATCAGCACAGCTATCTGTATAAATATGGAAATATCTACACAGCTATCTCTATGAACATGGAAATGTCTACACCGCTATCTGTATAAACACGGAATTATCTACATGGCTATCTCTATAAACATAGAAATATCTACACCTCCATCTGTATGAACATGGAAATATCTACACTGCCATCTGTATACACATGGAAATATGTACAGTGCCATCTGTATAAACATGGAAATATCTACACCGCTATCTTTATAAACATGGAAATACCTACACCGCCATCTGTATAAACATGGAAATATCTACACCGCTATCTGTATAAAGATGGAAACGTCTACACCGCTATTTTTATAAACATAGAAATATCTACACCGCTATCTGTATAAACATGCAAATATCTACAACACTATCTGTGTAAACATCGAAATATCTACACCGCTATAAGTGAAAACATGGTAATATGTACACAGCTATCTGTGTAAAGATGGAAATATCTACACCGCAATCTGTGCAAAGATGGAAATACCTACACCGCTATCTCTTTAAAAATGGAATTACCTACACTGCCATCTGTGTAAACTTGGAAATATCTACACAGCCATCTCCATAAACATGGAAATATCTACACTGCCCTCTCTATACACATGGAAATATCTACACTGACATCTGCATAAACATGGAAATACCTACACCGCTATCTCTATAAACATGGAAATACCTACACAGCTATCTGTATAAACATGGAAATATCTACACCGCTATCTGTAGAAACATGGAAATATCTACACCGCTATCTGTATAAACTTGGAAATATCTACACCTCCATCTGTATAAACATGGAAATACCTACACTGCCATTTGTATGCACATGGAAATATCTACACTGCCATGTGTATAAACATCGAAATATCTACACAAATATCTCTATAAACATGGAAATTCCTACACCGCTATCTGTATAAACATGGAAGTAACTACCTGGCTATCTGTATAAACATGGAAATATCTACAACGCCATCTGTATAAACATGGAAATACATACAAAGTCATCTGTAAAAAAATGGAAATATCTACACCACTATCTCTATAAACATGGAAATATCTACACTGCCATCTGTATAAACATGGAAATATCTACACAGCCATCTCTATAAACATGGAAATAACTACACTGCTATCTGTATAAACATGGAAATAGCCACACCGCTATCTGTATAAACATGGAAATATCTACACCGCCATCTGTATAAACATGGAAATATCTCCACCGCTATCTGTATAAACATGGAAATATCTACATAGCTATCTGTATAAACATGGAAATATTTCCACCGCTATCGGTATAAACATGGAAATATCTACACCGCTATCTTTATAAACATAGAAATACCTACACCGCTATCTGTATAAACATGGAAAATCTACAACACTGTCTGTATAAACATGGAAATATCTACACCGCTATCTGTATAAATATGGAAATATCTACACCACAATCTCTATAAATATGGAAATATCTACACCGCTATCTGTATTAACTTCGAAATATCTACAACAATATCTGTGTAAACATGGAAATACCTAAAGAGCTATCTGTGTATACATGGAAATATGAACACCGCTATCTGTGTAAAGATGGAAATATCTACACCGCAATCTGTGCAAAGATGGAAATATCTACACCGCTGTCTCTGTAAACATGAAAATATCTACACTGCTATCTGTATAAACATGGAAATATCTACACCGCTATCTGTATAAACATGGAAATGTCTACACCACGATCTGTATAAACATGGAAATATCTACACCGCTATCTGTATAAAGATGGAAATATCTATACCGCTATCTGTATAAACATGGAAATACCTACACCACTATCTGTGTAAATATGGAAAAATCTACACCGCTATCACTATAAACATGGAAATGACAACACCGCTATCTGTATAAACATGGAATTATCTACATGGCTATCTCTATAAACATGGAAATATCTACAACGCCATCTGTGTAAACATGGAAACACCTACACAGTCATCTGTATAAACATGGAAATATCTACACCACTATCTGTATAAACATGGAAATAACTACACTGCCATCTGTATAAACATGGAAATATCAACACTGCTATCGTATAAACATGGAAATAGCCACACCGCTATCTGTATTAACAGGGAAATATCTACAATGCCATCTGTAAAAACATGAAAATACCTACACATTCATCTGTATAAAAACGGAAATATCTACAACTCCATCTGTAGAAACCTGGAAATATCCACACTGCCATCTCTATACACATGGAAATATCTACACTGCCATCTGTATAAACATGGAAGTACCTACACCGCTATCTCTATTAACATGGAAATACCTACACAGCTATCTGTATATACATGGAAATATCTACACCGCTATCTGTAGAAACATGGAAAAAACTTCACAGCTATCTGTATAAACGTGGAAATATTTACACCGCCTTCTGTATAAACATGGAAATAACTCCACCGCTATCTGTATAAACATGGAAATATCAAAACAGATATCTGTATAAATATGGAAATATCTACACTGATATCTCTATGAACATGGAAATGTCTACACCAATATCTGTATAACCATGGAAATATCTACATGGCTATCTCTAAAAACATGGAAATATCTTCACCGATATGTCTATAAACATGGAAATGTCTACACCGCAATCTGTATAAACAAGGAAATATCTACACCGCCATCTGTAAAAACATGGAAATATCTACACCGCTATCTGTATAAACATGGAAATATCTACAACACTAGCTGTTTTAACATGGAAATATCTACACAGTCATCTGTATAAACATGGAAATATCTACACCTCCATCTGTATAAACATAGAAATATGTATAAACATGGAAATATCTACACGGCTATCTCTATAAACATGGAAATACCTACACCGCAATCTGAATAAACATGGAGATATCTACACCGCCCTGTGTAAAAACATGAAAATATCTACACAGTCATCTGTATAAACATGGAAATATCTACACCTCCATCGGTATAAATATGCAAATATCTACACTGCTATCTGTATACACATGGAAATATCTACACTGCCATCTGCATAAACATGGAAATATCTACACCGCTATCTCTATAAACATGGAAATACCTACACCGCTATCTGCGTAAATATGGAAATTTCTACACCGCTATCTGTATAAACATGGAAATATCTACAATGCCATCTGTATAAACATGGAAATATCTACACTGCCATCTGTATAAACATGGAAATATCTACACCGCTATCTGTATAAACATGGAAATATCTACAACACTAGCTGTTTTAACATGGAAATATCTACACCGCTTTATGTTTAAACATGGAAATATGTACACCGCTATCTCTGTAACGATGGAAATATCTACACCGCAATCTGTGCAAATATGGAAATATCTAAACCGCTAACTCTGTAAACATGGAAATATCTACACCGCTATCTGTATAAACATGGAAATAACTACACCGCTATCTTTATCAACATGGAAATATCAAAACCGTTATCTGTATAAACATGGAAATATCAACACCGCTATCTGTATAAACATGGAAATATCTACACCGCTATCTGTATAAATATGGAAATATCTACACCGCTATCTCTATAAACATAGAAATGTCTACACCACTATCTGTATAAACATGGAAATATCTACACAGTCATCTGTATAAACATGGAAATATCTACACCTCCATCTGTATAAACATAGAAATATGTATAAACATGGAAATATCTACACGGCTATCTCTATAAACATGGAAATACCTACACCGCAATCTGAATAAACATGGAGATATCTACACCGCCCTGTGTAAAAACATCAAAATATCTACACAGTCATCTGTATAAACATGGAAATATCTACACCACCATCGGTATGAATATGCAAATATCTACACTGCTATCTGTATACACATGGAAATATCTACACTGCCATCTGCATAAACATGGAAATATCTACACCGCTATCTCTATAAACATGGAAATACCTACACCGCTATCTGTGTAAATATGGAAATTTCTACACCGCTATCTGTATAAACATGGAAATATCTACAATGCCATCTGTATAAACATGGAAATATCTACACTGCCATCTGTATAAACATGGAAATATCTACACCGCTATCTGTATAAACATGGAAATAGCCACAAAGCTATCTGTATAAACATGGAAATATCTACACCGCCATCTGTATAAATCTGCAAATATCTACACCGCAATCTATATAAACATGGAAATAACAACACTGCTATCTGTATAAACATGGAAATATCTACACCGCTATCTGTATAAACTTGGAAATATCTACACCGCCATCTGCATAAACATGGAAATATCTCCACCGCTATCTGTATAAACATGGAAATATCTACCTCGCTATCTGTATAAACATGGAAATATCTACACCGCTATCTGTAGAAACATGGAAATATCTACACCGCTATCTGTATAAACTTGGAAATATCTACACCTCCATCTGTATAAACATGGAAATACCTACACTGCCATTTGTATACACATGGAATTATCTACACTGCCATGTGTATAAACATGGAAATATCTACACCAATATCTCTATAAACATGGAAATTCCTACACCGCTATCGGTATAAACATGGAAATAACTACCTGCCTATCTGTATAAACATGGAAATATCTACAACGCCATCTGTATAAACATGGAAATACATACAAAGTCATCTGTATAAAAATGGAAATATCTACACCACTATCTCTATAAACATGGAAATATCTACACTGCCATCTGTATAAAAATGGAAATATCTACACAGCCATCTCTATAAACATGGAAATAACTACACTGCTATCTGTATAAACATGGAAATAGCCACACCGCTATCTGTATAAACATGGAAATATCTACACCGCCATCTGTATAAACAAGGAAATATCTCCACCGCTATCTGTATAAACATGGAAATATCTACATAGCTATCTGTATAAACATGGAAATATTTCCACCGCTATCGGTATAAACATGGAAATATCTACACCGCTATCTTTATAAACATGGAAATACCTACACCGCTATCTGTATAAACATGGAAAATCTACAACACTCTCTGTATAAACATGGAAATACCTACACCGCTATCTGTATAAATATGGAGATATCTACACCACAATCTCTATAAATATGGAAATATCTACACCGCTATCTGTATTAACTTCGAAATATCTACAACAATATCTGTGTAAACATGGAAATACCTAAAGAGCTATCTGTGTATACATGGAAATATGAACACCGCTATCTGTGTAAAGATGGAAATATCTACACCGCAATCTGTGCAAAGATGGAAATATCTACACCGCTGTCTCTGTAAACATGAAAATATCTACACTGCTATCTGTATAAACATGGAAATATCTACACCGCTATCTGTATAAACATGGAAATGTCTACACCACGATTTGTATAAGCATGGAAATATCTACACCGCTATCTGTATAAAGATGGAAATATCTACACCGCTATCTGTATAAACCTGGAAATACTTACACCACTATCTGTGTAAATATGGAAAAATCTACACCGCTATCACTATAAACATGGAAATGACAACACCGCTATCTGTATAAACATGGAATTATCTACATGGCTATCTCTATAAACATGGAAATATCTACAACGCCATCTGTATAAACATGGAAATACCTACAGAGTCATCTGTATAAACATGGAAATATCTACACCACTATCTGTATAAACATGGAAATAACTACACTGCCATCTGTATAAACATGGAAATATCAACACTGCTATCATATAAACATGGAAATAGCCACACCGCTATCTGTATAAACAGGGAAATATCTACAATGCCATCTGTAAAAACATGAAAATACCTACACATTCATCTGTATAAAAACGGAAATATCTACAACTCCTTCTGTAGAAACCTGGAAATATCTACACTGCCATCTCTATACACAAGGAAATATCTACACTGCCATCTGTATAAACATGGAAATATCTACACCGCTATCTCTATTAACATAGAAATACCTACACAGCTATCTGTATATACATGGAAATATGTACACCGCTATCTGTAGAAACATGGAAAAAACTTCACTGCTATCTGTATAAACGTGGAAATATCTACACCGCCTTCTGTATAAACATGGAAATAACTACACCGCTATCTTTATCAACATGGAAATATCAACACCACTATCTCTATAAACATGGAAATATCAACACCGATATCTGTATAAACATGGAAATATCTACACTGCTATCTGTATAAATATGGAAATATCTACACTGCTATGTCTATAAACATAGAAATGTCTTCACCACTATCTGTATAAACATGGAAATATCTACACAGTCATCTGTATAAACATGGAAATATCTACACCTCCATCTGTATAAACATAGAAATATGTATAAACATGGAAATATCTACACGGCTATCTCTATAAACATGGAAATACCTACACCGCAATTTGAATAAACATGGAGATATCTACACCGCCATGTGTAAAAACATGAAAATATCTACACAGTCATCTGTATAAACATGGAAATATCTACACCTCCATCGGTATAAATATGCAAATATCTACACTGCTATCTGAATACAAATGGAAATATCTACACTGCCATCTGCATAAACATGGAAATATCTACACCGCTATCTCTATAAACATGGAAATACCTACACTGATATCTGTGTAAATATGGAAATTTCTACACCGCTATCTGTATAAACATGGAAATATCTACAATGCCATCTGTATAAACATGGAAATATCTACACTGCCATCTGTATAAACATGGAAATATCTACACCGCTATCTGTATAAACATGGAAATAGCCACAACGCTATCTGTATAAACACGGAAATATCTACACCGCCATCTGTATAAATCTGCAAATATCTACAACGCAATCTATATAAACATGGAAATAACAACACTGCTATCTGTATAAACATGGAAATATCTACACCGCTATCTGTATAAACGGAAATATCTACACCGCCATCTGCATATACATGGAAATACCTCCACCGCTATCTGTATAAACATGGAAATATCTACCTTGCTATGTGTATAAACATGGAAATATCTACACCGCCATCTGTATAAACATGAAAATATCTACAACGCCATCTCCATAAACATGGAAATATCTACACCGCCATCTGTATAAACATGGAAATATCTACACCGCTATCTGTATAAACATGGAAATACCAACACCGCTATCTGTTTAAATATGGAAATATCTATACCGCTATCTCTATAAACATGGAAATGTTTACACCGCTATCTGCATAAACATGGAAATATCTACATGGCTATTTCTATAAACTTGGAAATATCTACACAGCTCTCTATATAAACAAGGAAATAACTACACCGCAATCTGTATAAACATGGAAATAGCTACACGGCTATCGGTATAAATATGGATATATCTACACCGCTATCTCTACAAACATGGAAATGTCTACACTGCTGTCTGTATAAATATGGAAATATCTACATGGCTATGTCTATAAACATGGAAATAACTACACCACCATCTGTAAAAACATGGAAATACCTACACAGTCATCTGTATAAACATTGAAATATCTACACCGCTATCTCTAAAAACATGGAAATAACTACACCGCAATTTGTATAAACATGGAAATATCTACCCCGCTATCTGTATAAACATGGAAATATCTACACCACTATCTGTAAAAACATGGAAATATAAACACTGCCATCTGTATAAACATGGAAATAGCCACACCGCTATCTGTGTAATCATGGAAATATCTACACCAACATCTGAATAAACATGGAAACATCTACAGAGCTATCTGAACATATATGGAAATAACTATACCGCTATCTGTATAAATATGGAAATATCTACAGCACTATCTCTATAAACATGGAAATTTCTACATCACTATCTGTATAAACATGGAGATATCTACACGGTTATCAATGTAAATATGGAAATATCTAAAGTGCCTTCTGTATAAACATGGAAATAACTACAGAGTCATCTGTATAAACATGGTAATATCTACACCACCGTCCGTATAAACATGGAAATATCTACACTGCCATCTGTATCATCATGGAAATATCTACAAAGCCATCTATATAAAAATGGAAATATCTACACCGCTTTCTGTATGAACATGGAAATAGCCACACCGAAATCTGTATAAACATGGAAATATCTACACCGCCATCTGTAAAAACATGGAAATATCCACACTGCCATCTGTATACACATGGAAATGTACACAGCACTCTCTGTATAAACATCGGAAAATCTACATCGCTATCTGTATAAACATGGACATATCTCCACCGATATCTGTATGAACATGGAAATATCTACACCGCCATCTGTATAAACATGGAAATATCTACACCGCTATCAATATAAATATGGAGCTATCTACAACGCCATCTCTATAAACATGGGAAAATCTTCATCGCTATCTGTATAAACATGGAAATATCTCCACCGCTATCTGTATGAACATGGAAATATCTACACCGCCATCTGTATAAACAAGGAAATATCTACACCGCTCTCATTATAAATATAGAACTCTCTACAACGCCATCTCTATAAACATGGAAATATCTACACCGCCATCTCTATAAACATGGAAATATCTACACCGCCATCTCTATAAATATAGAAATATCTACACCGCTACCTGTATAAACATGGAAATATCTACACTGCCATCTCTAAACACATGGAAACACCTACACCGATATCTGTATAAGCATGGAAATATCTACACCGATATCTTTATAAACAAGGAAATATCTACACCGCTATCTGTATAAACATGGGAAAAACTACAACAGTATCTGTGTAAACATGGAAATATCTACACAGCTCTCTCCGTCAACATGGAAATATATACACCGCTATCTGTGAAAGATGAAAACATGTACACCGCAATCTGTGCAAATATCAAAATATCTACACCGCTATATCTGTAAACATGGAAATATCTACCCCGTTATGTGTATAAACATGGAAATATCTACACAGCTATCTGTATAAACATGGAAATATCTACACCACGATCTCTATTAACATGGAAATGTCTACACCGCTATCTACATATACATGGACATATCTACAACGCTATCTGTATAAACTTGGAAATATCTACTCTGCTATCTCTATAAATATTGAAATACCTACAACGCTGTCTCTATAAACATGGAAATGCCTACACCGCTATCTTTATAAACATGGAAATATCTACATGGCTATCTCTATAAACATGGAAATATCTACACCGCCATCTGTATAAACATGGAAATACCTACACAGTCATCTGTATAAACATCGAAACGTCTACACCACTATCTGTATAAACATGGAAATATCTACACTGCCATCTGTATAAACATGGAAATATCTTCACCGCTATCTGTATAAACATGGAAATATCTACACAGCTGTCTCTATAAACATGGAAATAGCTACAATGCTATCTGTATAAACATAGAAATAGCGACACCGCTATCTGTATAAACATGGAAATATCTACACCGCCATCTGTAAAAACATGAAGATATCTACACAGTCATCTGTATAAACTTGGAAATATCTACACCTCCATCTGTATAAACATGGAAATATCTACACTACCATGTGTATACACATGGAAATACCTACACAGCCATCTGTATAAACAAGGAAATATGTACCCCGCTATCTGTATAAACATGGAAATATCTACACCGCTATCTTTATAAACTTGGAAATATCTACACCGCCTTGTGAATAAACATGGAAATATACCCACCGATATCTGTATAAACATGGAAATATCTCAAATGCTATCTCTATAAACATGGAAATATCTACACCGCTAACTGTATAAACATGGAAATATCTCCACCGCTATCTGTATATCCATGGACATATCTACACCGCTAACTGTATAAACATGGGAATATTTACATCGCTATCTGAATGAACATGGAAATATCCCCAGCGCTATCTCTATAAACATGGAAATATCTACAACGCTATCTTTGTAAACATGGAAATATCTACACCTCTACCTGTATAAACATGGTAATATCTACAACACTATCTGTGTAAACATGGGAATATCTTCACAGTTATCTGTGTAAACATGGAAATATATACACCGCTATCTGTGTAAAGATGGAAATATCTTCACCGCAATATGCGCAAATATGGAAATATCTACACCGCTATCTCTGTAAACATGGAAATATCTACACCGCTATCTGTATAAGCATGGAAATATGTACACTGCTCTCTGTATAAACATGGAAATACCTACGCCGCTATATGCATAAACATGGAATTATGTACATCGCTATCTCTATAAACATAGAAATATCTTAAACGCCATCTCTATAAACATGGAAATATCTACACCGCCATCAGCATAAACATGGAAATAACTACACCGCCATCTGTATAAACATGAAAATATCTACACAGCCGTCTCTATAAACATAGAAACATCTACACTCTCATCTGTAGAAAGATGGAAATATCTGCACCGAGATCTTCATAAACATGGAAATATCTACACCTCTACCAGTATAAACATGGAGATATCTAAACCACTATCTGTATCAACATGGAAATAACTACACCGCAATCTGTATAAACATGGAGGTATCTACAATGCTATCTCTGTAAACATGGAAATATCTACAAAGATATCTGTGTAAACTTGGAAATATCTACACCGCTATCTATGTAAATTTGGCAATACCTACTCCGCAATCTGTGCAAAGATGGAAATACCTACACCGCTATCTCTGTAAACATGGAAATATCTACACCGATATCTGTATAAACATGGAAATATCTACACTGCCATCTGTATAAACATGGAAATAGCTACACCGCTTTCTCTATAAACATGAAAATATATACACTGCTATCTCTATATACATGGAAATATCTACACCTCCATCTCTATAAACATGAAAATATCTACACCGCCATCTTCAGAAACATGGATGTATCTACACCGCCATCTGTATAAACATGGAAATATCTACACCACTATCCGTATAAACATGGAAATATCTTCACTGCCATCTGTATAAACATGGAAATATCTACACCGCCATCTGTATAAACATGGAAATATCTTCACCGCCATCTGCATAAACATGGAAATATCTACACAGACATCTGTATAAACATGGAAATATCTACTCCAGTATCTGTATAAACATGGATATATCTACACTGCCATCTGAATAAACATGGTAATAGCAACACCGCTATCTGTATAAACATGGAAATATCTAAACCACGATCTGAATAAACATAGAAATATCTACACCGCTATCTTTATAAATATGGAAATATCTTCACCGCTATCTCTGTAAACATGGAAATATCTACACCGCTACCTGTATAAACATGGACATGTCTACACCGCTATCTCTATAAACATGGAAATATCTGCACCACTATCTGCATAAACTTCGAAATATTTACACCACCATCTCTAGAAACACGGAAATATCTCCACCACTATCTGTATAAACATGGAAATATCTCCACCACTCTCTGTATAAACATGGAAATATCTACACCGCTATCTGTATAAACATGGAAATATCTACACCGCTATCTGTATAAACATGGAAATATCTACACTGCTATCTGTATAAACGTGCAAATATCTACAGCGTTATATGTATAAACATGAAAATATATCCACCAATATCTGTATAAACATGGAAATATCTACACCGCTATCTTTATAAACATGGAAATATCTACACCGCAGTCTCTATAAACATGGAAATACCTACAACACTATCTGCATAAACATGGAAATACCTACTCCGCTATCTGTATAAATATGGAAATATCTACACCGCTATCTCTATAAACATGGAAATTTCTACACCGCGTTCTGTATAAACATAAAAATATCTACACTGCCATCTGTATAAACATGGAAATAACTACACCGCTATCTTTATAAACATGGAAATATCTACACTGCCATCTGTGTATACATGGAAATAGCTACACAGTCATCTGTATAAACATGGAAACATTTACACCACTATCTGTATAAACGTGGAAATATCTACACTGCCATCTGTATAAACCTGGAAATGTCCACACAGCCATCTCTATAAACATGGAAATATCTACAACGCTACCTCTATAAACATGGATATAGCCACACCGCTACCTGCATAAACATGGAAATATCTACACTCCCATCTGTATACACATGGAAATATATACAAAGTCATCTGTATAAAAATGGAAATATCTACACCGCTCTCTGTATAATCATGGAAATATCTACACCGCTATCTGCATAAACATGCACATATCTACAGCGATATCTCTATAAACATTGAAATATCTCCACCGCTCTCTGTATAAACATGGAAATATCTACACCGCTATCTGTATAAACATGGAAATATCTACACTGCTATCTGTATAAACATGGAAATATCTACACAGACATCTGTATAAACATGGAAATATCTACTCCAGTATCTGTATAAACATGGATATATCTACACTGCCATCTGAATAAACATGGTAATAGCAACACCGCTATCTGTATAAACATGGAAATATCTAAACCACGATCTGAATAAACATAGAAATATCTACACCGCTATCTTTATAAATATGGAAATATCTTCACCGCTATCTCTGTAAACATGGAAATATCTACACCGCTACCTGTATAAACATGGACATGTCTACACCGCTATCTCTATAAACATGGAAATATCTGCACCGCTATCTGCATAAACTTCGAAATATTTACACCACCATCTCTAGAAACATGGAAATATCTCCACCGCTATCTGTATAAACATGGAAATATCTCCACCACTCTCTGTATAAACATGGAAATATCTACACCGCTATCTGTATAAACATGGAAATATCTCCACCGCTCTCTGTATAAACATGGAAATATCTACACCGCTATCTGTATAAACATGGAAATATCTACACCGCTATCTGTATAAACATGGAAATATCTCCACCGCTATCTGTATAAACATGCAAATATCTACAGTGCTATCTGTATCAACATGGAAATATCTCCAAAGCTATCTGTATAAACATGGAAATATCTACACCGCTATCTGTATAAACATGGAAGTAGAAACACCGCTATCTGTATAAACATGGAAATATCTACACCGCTATATCTATAAACATGAAAATGCTTACACCACCATCTCTATAAACATGGAGATATTTACACCGCTATCTCTATAAACATAGAAATAACTACACCGCCATCTCTATAAATATGGAAATATCTACACCGCCATCTGCATAAACATGGAAATATCAACACAGACATCTGCATAAACATGGAAATATCTACACCGCCATCTCTATAAACATGAAAATATCTACCCCGCCATCTTCCGAAACATGGATGTATCTACACCGCCATCTGTGTAAACATGGAAATATCTACACCACTATCTTTATGAATTTGGAAATATCCTCACTGCCATCTGTATAAACATGGAAATATCTACACTGCCATCTGTATAAACCTGGAAATGTCCACACAGCCATCTCTATAAACATGGAAATATCTACAACGCTACCTCTATAAACATGGATATAGCCACACCGCTACCTGCATAAACATGGAAATATCTACACTCCCATCTGTATACACATGGAAATATATACAAAGTCATCTGTATAAAAATGGAAATATCTACACCGCTCTCTGTATAATCATGGAAATATCTACACCGCTATCTGCATAAACATGCACATATCTACAGCGATATCTCTATAAACATTGAAATATCTCCACCGCTCTCTGTATAAACATGGAAATATCTACACCGCTATCTGTATAAACATGGAAATATCTACACTGCTATCTGTATAAACATGGAAATATCTACACAGACATCTGTATAAACATGGAAATATCTACTCCAGTATCTGTATAAACATGGATATATCTACACTGCCATCTGAATAAACATGGTAATAGCAACACCGCTATCTGTATAAACATGGAAATATCTAAACCACGATCTGAATAAACATAGAAATATCTACACCGCTATCTTTATAAATATGGAAATATCTTCACCGCTATCTCTGTAAACATGGAAATATCTACACCGCTACCTGTATAAACATGGACATGTCTACACCGCTATCTCTATAAACATGGAAATATCTGCACCGCTATCTGCATAAACTTCGAAATATTTACACCACCATCTCTAGAAACATGGAAATATCTCCACCGCTATCTGTATAAACATGGAAATATCTCCACCACTCTCTGTATAAACATGGAAATATCTACACCGCTATCTGTATAAACATGGAAATATCTCCACCGCTCTCTGTATAAACATGGAAATATCTACACCGCTATCTGTATAAACATGGAAATATCTACACCGCTATCTGTATAAACATGGAAATATCTCCACCGCTATCTGTATAAACATGCAAATATCTACAGTGCTATCTGTATCAACATGGAAATATCTCCAAAGCTATCTGTATAAACATGGAAATATCTACACCGCTATCTGTATAAACATGGAAGTAGAAACACCGCTATCTGTATAAACATGGAAATATCTACACCGCTATATCTATAAACATGAAAATGCTTACACCACCATCTCTATAAACATGGAGATATTTACACCGCTATCTCTATAAACATAGAAATAACTACACCGCCATCTCTATAAATATGGAAATATCTACACCGCCATCTGCATAAACATGGAAATATCAACACAGACATCTGCATAAACATGGAAATATCTACACCGCCATCTCTATAAACATGAAAATATCTACCCCGCCATCTTCCGAAACATGGATGTATCTACACCGCCATCTGTGTAAACATGGAAATATCTACACCACTATCTTTATGAATTTGGAAATATCCTCACTGCCATCTGTATAAACATGGAAATACCTACACTGCCATCTGTATAAAGATGGAAATATCTACACCACTATCTGTATAAACATGGAAATATCTACACTGCTATCTCTATAAACATGGAAATATCTACACCGCTATATGTATAAACATGGAAATATCTACATCGCTATTTGTATACACAGGGGAATATCTCCACCGCTATCTGTATAAACATGGAAATATCTACACCGCTCTCTGTATAAACATGGAAATACCTACACCGCTATCTGTATAAACATGGAAATATCTACACCGCTATCTGTATAAACATGGAAATATCTACAATGCTATCTGTGTAAACACGGAAATATCTACACAGCTATCTGTGTAAACTTGGAAATATCTACACAGCAATCTGTGCAAGGATGGAAATATCTACACTTCTATCTCTGTAAACATGGAAATATCTACACCGCTATCTGTATAAACATGGAAATATCTTTACCTCTGTGTCTATAAAAATGGAAATATCTCCACCGGTATCTGTATAAACATAGAAATATCTACACCACGATGTGCAAAAACGTGGAAATATTTACACCGCTATCTGTATAAACATGGAAATATCTGCACAGCTATCTCTAAAAACATGGAAATATCTACAAAGCCATCTGTATAAACATGGAAATACCTACACAGACATGTGGAGGAACATGGAAAAATCTACACTGCCATCTGTATAAACATGGAAATATCTACACAGCCCTCTGTAAAAATACGGAAATATCTGCATAGGCATCTGAATAAACATAGAAATATCTGCACCGCTATCTGTATAAACATGGAAATACCTACACTGCTGTCTCTATAAACATGGAAATATGTACACCGCTATGTGTATAAACATGGAAATATCTCCAAAGCTGTCTGTATAAACATGGAAATATCTCCACCGTTATCTGTATAAACATGGAAATATCTACAGCGCCATCTCTATAAACATTGAACTATCTACACTGCCATCTGTAAAAACATGGAAATATCTACACAGTCATTTGAATAAACATGGAAATATCTACACCACCATCTGTATAAACATGGAAATACCTACAATACCATCTGTATACACATGGAAATATCTACACAGACATCTGTATAAATATGGAAATATCTACACCGCCATCTGTATAAACATGGAAATATCTACACTGCCATCTGTAGAAAGATGGAAATATCTACACCGCTATCTCTATAAACATGAAAATATCTACACTGCCATCTCCATAAAGATGGAAGTATCTACTCCGCCATGTGTATAAACACGGAAATTTCTACACCACCATCTGTGTAAACATGGAAATATCTACACCGCTATCTGTATAAACATGGAAATATCTACACAGCCATCTGCATATCCATGGAAATATCTATGCCGCCATCTGTATAAACATGGAAATATTTACACGTCCATCTGTGAATAGATGTAAATATCAACACCGCCATCTGTACAAACATGGAAATATCTACACCGCTATCTCTATAAACATGGAAATATCTGCACTACCATCTGTAAAAACATGGAAATACCTATACAGTCATCTGTATAAACATGGAAATATCTACAATGCCATCTGTATACACATGGAAATATCTACACAGCCATCTCTATAAACATGAAAATATCTACACTGCCATCTCCAAAAACATGGAACTATCTACTCTGCCATCTGTGTAAACATGGAAACATCTACACCGCCATCTGTGTGAATAAGAAAATATCTACAATGCCATCTGTATAAATATATAAATATCTGCACCGCGAGATGTATAAACATGGAAATAACTACATCGCTATGTCTATAAACATGGAAATACCTACACCGCTATCTCTATAAACATGGAAATATCCACACCGCCATCTGCTTATCCATGTAAATATCTACAACGCCATCTGTATAAAGATGGAAATATGTTCACGGCAATCTGTGTACAGTATGTAAATATCAAAACCGCCATCTGTAGAAACATGGAAATATCTCCTCCGCTATCTCTATAAACATGGAAATATCTACACCGCTATCTGTATAAACATGGAAATATCTACACCGCTATCTGTATAAACAAGCAAATATCTACAGCGCTATCTATATAAACATGGAAATATCTCCACCGCTATCGGCATAAACATGGAAATATCTACACCGCTATCTTTATAAACATGGAAATATCTACACTGCATTCTCTATAAACATGGAAACATCTACAGCAGTATCTGTGTAAACATGGGAATACCTTCACAGCTGTCGGTATAAATATGGAAATATGTACACCGCAATCTCTGTGAATATGGAAATATCTACACCTCTGTCTCTGTAAACATGGAAATATCTACACCACTATCTGTATAAACATGGAAATATCTACACCGCTATCTGTATAAACATGGAAATATCTACACCACAAACTGTATAAACATGGATATATCTACACCGCTATCTGTATAAACATGTTAATATCTACACTGCTATCTGTATAAACATGGAAATATCTACAACGCTATCTGCATAAATATGGAAATATCTACACCGCTATCTCTATAAACATGAAAATCTCAACACCGCTATCTGTATAAACATGGAAATATCTACTTGGCTATCCCTAAAAACATGGAAATATCTTCACCACCTTCAGTATAAACATGGAAATATCTACACTGCCATCTGTATAAACATGGAAATAACTAAACCGTTTTCTCTATAAACATTGAAATATCCACAATGCCTTCTGGATATACATGGAAATAACTACACAGTCATCTGTGTAAACATGGAAATATCTACACAGCCATCTCTATAAACATGGAAATACCTACACCGCTATTTCTATAAACATGAAAATAGCCACACCACAATCTGTATAAACATGGAAATATCTACACTGCCATATGTATAAACATGGAAATATCTACACTGCCATGTGTATACACCTGGAAATATCAACACAGTCATCTGTATAAACATTGAAATATCTCCACCGCTATCTGCCTAATCATGGAAATATCTCCACCGCTATCTGTATAAACATGGAAATATCTACACCTATATCAGTATAAACTTGGAAATCTCTATGCCGCTATCTGTATAAACATGGATATATCTACTGCGCTATCTGTATAAACATGGAAATATTTACATTGCTATCTGTATAAACATGGAAATATTTCGACCGCAATCTGTGTTAACATAGAAATATCTACACCGCTATCTTTATAAGCATGGAAATATCTACACGCAATCTGTATAAACATGGATATATCTACACCGCTATCTGTCAAAACATGGAAATATCTACACCGCTATCTGTATAAACATGGAAATATCTTCACCACTATCTGTATAAACGTGGAAATATGTACAACACAATCTGTGCAAATATGGAAATATCTACACCGCTATCTGTATAAACATGGAAACATCTACACCGCTATCTGTATAAACATGGAAATATCTACACCGCTATCTGTATAAACATGGAAATATATACACCACGATCTGTATAAACATGGAATTGTCTACACCGCTGTTTGTATAAACATGGAAATATCTTCATGGCTATCTCTCTAAACATGGAAATATCTACACCGCCATATGTATAAACATGGAAATACCTACACAGTCATCTGTATAAACATGGAAATATCTACCCCACTATCTGTATAAACATGGAAATATCTACACTGCAATCTCTATAAACATGGAAATAACTACACAGCCATCTCTATAAACATGGAAATATCTACATCGCTATCTGTATAAACATGGTAATATCCACACCGCTATCTGCATAACATGGAAATATTTACACCGCCATCTGTAAAAAACATGGAAATATCTACACAGTCATCTGTATAAACATGGAAATATCTACACCCCTATCTGTAAAAACATGGAAATATCTACACCGCAGTCTCTACAAACATGGAAATACCTGCCCCGCTATCTCTATGAACACGCAAATATCGACACCGCTATCTGTATAACTTGGAAATATCTACACTGCCAACTCTATAAACATGAAAATATGTCCACCGCTATCTGTATAAACTTGAAAATATCTCCACCGCTATCTGTATAAACATGGAATTATCTACACCGCTATCTGTATAAACATGGAAATATCTACAACACTATCTGTGTAAACATGGAAGTATCTTCACAGCTGTCTGTGTAAACATGGAAATATGTACACCACAATTTGTGTGGATATGGAAAAATCTACACCTCTGCCACTGTAAACATGGAAATATCTACACCACTATCTGTATAAACATGTTAATATCTACACCACTATCTGCATAAACAGGGAAATATCTACACCACAATCTGTATAAACATGGATATATCTACACCTCTATCTGCATAAACATGTTAATATCTACACTGCTATCTGTATAAACATGGAAATAACTACTCTGCTATCTGTATAAATATGGAAATATATACACCGCTATCTCTATAAACATGGAAATGTCAACACCGCTATCTCTATAAACCTGGAAATATCTACATGGCTATCCCTAAAAACATGGAAATTTCTTCACCGCCTTGGGTATAAACATGTAAATATCTACACTGCCATCTGTATAAACATGGAAATAACTAAACCGCTATCTCTATAAACATTGAAATATCTACACAGCTATCTGTATAAACGTGGAAATATGTTCACCGCAATCTGTGCAAATATGGAAATATCTACACCTCTATCTCTGTAAATATGGAAATATCTACACTGCTATCTGTATAAACATGGAAATATCTACACCGCTATCTGTATAAACATGGAAATATCTGCACCACGATCTGTATAAAGATGGATATATCTACACCGCTATCTGTATAAACATGGAAACATCTACTCCGCTATCTGTATAAACATGGAAATATCTACACCGCTATCTGTATAAATATGGAATTATCTACACCGCTATCTCTATAAACATGGAAATGTCTACACCGCTATCTGTATAAACATGGAAACATCTACAACGTTATCTGTATAAACATATAAATACCAACACCGCTATCTGTATAAACATGGAATTATCTACACCTCTATCTGAATAAACATGGAAATATCTGCACTGCTATCTCTATAAACATGGAAATACCTATACCACCATCTCTATAAACATGGAAATACATACACCGCTCTCTGTATAAACATGGAAATATCTACACCGCTACCTGTATAAACCTGGAAAAATCTACACCGCTATGTGTATAACTATGGAAATATCTACACCGCTATCTCTGTAAACATGGAAATGTCTACACCGCTATCTGTATAACAATGGAAATATCTACATCGCTGTCGATATAAACATGAAAATATCTACACCGACATCTGTATAAACATGAATATACCTACACAGTCATCTGTATAAACATGGAAATATCTACACCACCATCTGTATAAACATGGAAATATCTACACGGAAATCTGTATAAACATAGGAATATCTAGACAGTCTTCTCTATAAACATGGAAATATCTACACCGCTATCTGTATAAACATGGAAATACCGACACCGCTATCTTTTTAAACATGGAAATATCTGCAAATCTATCTGTATAAACATCGAAATATCTACACGGCTATCTGTGTAAACATGGAAATATCTGCACCGCTATCTGTATAAAGATAGAAATATCTACACCACTATCTGAAAAACTTGGAAATATCTACACCGCTCTCTGTATAAACGTGGAAGTATCTACACCGATATCTGTATAAACATGGAAATATGTACACCGCTATCTTTATAAACAAGGAAATATCTACACCGTCATCTGTATAAATATGGAAATATCTACACCGCCATTTGTATAAACATGGAAATATCTACACCGCTATCTGTATAAATACGGAAATATCTACACCGCAATCTCTATAAACATGGAAATATCTAAACCAATATCTTCATAAACATGGAAATATCTACACCGTTATCTCTATAAACATGGAAATATCTACGCCGCCATCTGTATAAACATGCAAATACCTACCCAGTCATCTGCATAAACATGGAAATATCTTCACCAGCATCTCTATAAACATGGAAATATCTGCACCACTATATCCATATACATGGAAATATCTACACAGCCATCTGTATGAACATGGAAATATCTTCACCGCTGTCTCTATAAACATGGAAATATCTATACCGCTATCTGTGTAAACAAGGAAATATCTACACCGCTATCTGTATAAACATAGAAATATCTCCACCGCTATCTGTATAAACATGGAAATATCTCCACAGCTATCTGTATAAACATGGAATACCTACACCTGTATGTGTATCAACATGGAAATACCTAAACCGCTATCTGTATAAACAATGAAATATCAACAACGCTATCTGTGTAAACTTGGAAATATCTACACAGCTATCTGTGTAAACTTGGAAATATGTACACCGCTATCGGTGTAAAAATGGAAATATCTACAACGCTATCTGTGTAAACATGGAAATATTTACAATGCTATCTGTGTAAACATGGAAATATCTACAGAGCTATGTGTAAAACGTGGAAATATCTAAACAGCTATCTGTATAAACGTGGAAATATCTAAACCGCTATCTGTATAAATGTGGATATATCTTCAACGCTATCTGTATAAATGTGGAAATATCTACATCGCTATCTGTATAAACGTGGAAATACCTTCACCGCTATCTCTATAAACCTGGAAATATCTACACCACTATCTGTATCAACATGGAAATAACTACACCGCTATCTATATAAACATGGAAATATCTACAATGATATCTCTGTAAACATGGAAATATCTACCCAGCTATCTGTGTAAACTTGGAAATATCTACACCGCTATCTGTGTAAAGTTGGCAATATCTACACCACAATCTGTGCAAAGATGGAAATATCTACTCCGCTATCTCTGTAAACAAGGAAATATCTACTCCGCTATCTGTATAAACATGGAAATATCTACAGTGCCATCTGTCTAAACATGGAAATATCTATGGCGCCATCTGTATGAACATGGAAATATCTACAGCGCTATCTCTGTAAACATTGAAATATCTACACTGCCATCTTTAAAAATAGGGAATTATCTACCCAGTCATCTGTATAAACATGGATGTATCTACAACACCATCTCTATAAACATGGAAATATCAACAATGCGATCTGTATTCACATGGAAATATCTACACATCCATCTGTGTAAACATTGAAATATCTACACCGCTATCTCCATAAACATGGAAATACCTACACCGTTATGTCTATAAACATGGAAATATGCACACCGCCATCTGTATAAACATGGAAATATCAACACCGCCATCTGTATACACTTGGAAATAGCTACACAGCCATCCGTATATACATGGAAATATCTACACCGCCATCTGCATATCCATGGAAATATCTATGCCGCCATCTGTATAAACTTGGAAATATCTACACGGCCATCTGTGTATAGATGGAATTATCAACACTGCCATCTGTACAAACATGGAAATATCTACACTGCTATCTCTATAAACATGGAAATATCTACACTGCCATCTATAAAAACATGGAAATACCTATACAGTTATCTGTATAAACATGGGAATATCTTCACCACCATCTGTATAAACATGGAAATATCTACAATGCCATCTGTATACACATGGAAATATCAACACAGCCATCTGTATAAACATGTAAATATCTACACTGCTATCTCTATAAACATGGTAATATCTACACCGCCATCCCTATAAACATGAAAATATCTACACTGCCATCTCCATAAACATGGAACTAACTACTCCACCATCTGTATAAACATGGACACACCAACACCGCCATCTGTGTGAATAAGGAAATATCTACAATGCCATCTGTATAAAGATGTAAATATCTGCAACGCGAGCTGTATAAACATGGAAATATATACATCGCTATCTGTATAAACGTGGAAATACCAACACCGCTATCAGTATAAACATGGAAATATCTACAACGCCATCTACATAAACATGGAAATATCTACACCGCTATGTCTATAAACATGGAAATATCTACACCGTTATCTCTATGAACATGGAAATATCTACACCGCCATCTGCATATCCATGGAAATATCTGCAATGCCATCCGTATAAAAATGGAAATATCTACACGGCAATCTGTGTACAGATGGAAATATCAACACCGCCATCTGTACAAACATGGAAATATCTACAACGCTATCTGTATAAACATAGAAATACCTACACTGCAGTCTGTTTAAACATGGAAATACCTACACCGGTATCTGTATAAACATGGAAATATCTACACCGCGATCTGTATAAACATGGAAATATTTACACCGCTATCTGTATAAACTTGGAAATATCTACACTGCTATCTCTATAAATATGGAAACATCTACACCGCCATCTGTATAAACATGGAAATAACTACACAGTCATGTGTAGGAACATGGAAATATCTACACCACCGTTTGTATAAAGATGGAAATATCTACAACGTTATCTGTATAAACATGGAAATATGTACACAGTCCTCTGTATAAATATGAAAATATCTGCATAGGCATCTGTTTAAACATGGAAATATCTGCCCAGCTATCTGTATAAACATGGAAATACCTACACCGCTGTCTCTTTAAACATGGAAATATGTACACTGCTATGTGTATAAACATGGAAATATCTCCACTGCTGTCTGTATAAACATGGAAATATCTCCACCGTTATCTGTATAAACCTGGAAATATCTACAGCGCCATCTCTATAAACATTGAAATATCTACACTGCCATATGTAAAAACATGGAAATACCTACACAGTCATCAGAATAAACATGGAAATATCTACACCACCATCTGTATAAACATGGAAATACCTACAATACCATCTGTATACACATGGAAATATCTACACAGACATCTGTTTAAATATGGAAATATCTACACTGCCATCTGTAGAAAGATGGAAATATCTACACTGCTATCTCTATAAATATGGAAATATCTACACCGCCATCTCTATAAAGATGAAAATATCTACACTGCCATCCCCATAAAGATGGAAGTATCTACGCCGCCATGTGTATAAACACGGAAATATCTACACCACCATCTGTGTAAACATGGAAATATCTACACCGCTGTCTGTATAAAGATGGAAATATCTACCCTGCCATCTCTATAAATGTGGAAATATCTACACCACTATCTCTATAAACATGGAAATATCTACAACGGCATCTGCATAAACATGGATATATCTACACCGCTATCTCTATAAACGTTGAAATATATACACAGCCATCTCTAAAAACATGGGAAAATCTACACCACCATCTACATAAACAAGGAAATACCTACACCGCCATCTATATAAACATGGAAATATCTACACTGCCATCTGTATAAACATGGAAATATCTACACTGAAAACCGCAGAAAGATGGAAATATCTACACCGCAGTCTGTATAAACATGGAAATATCTACACCGCTATCTAGATAATCATGGAAATATCTACAACGTTATCAGTATAAACATGGAAATATCTACACCATGATATGTATAAACATGGAAATATGTACAGCGCTCTCTGTATAAAGATGTAAATAACTACACCGCTATCTGTATAAATACGGAAATATTTACACCGCTATCTCTATAAACATGGAAATATCTACACCGCTATCTCTATAAACATGGAAATATCTACACCGCCATCAGTATTAACATGCAAATATCTACACAGTCATCTGTAGAAAGATGGAAATATCTACACCGCGATCTGTATAAACCTGGAAATGACTACAGCGCTATGTGTATAAACATGGAAATATCTACACCGTCATCTGCATATCCATGGAAATATCCACGCCGCCATATGTATAAACATGGAAATATCTACGCGGCCATCTCTGTTTACATGGAAATATCAACACCGCCATCTGTACAAACATGGAAATATCTGCACGGCTATCTGTATAAACATTGAAATATCTACACCGCGGTCTGTATAAAAATGTTAATATCTACACCGCTATCTGTATAAACATGTAAATATCTACACCACGATCTCTATAAATATGGAAATATGTACACCGCTCTCAGTATAAACATGGAAATACCTACACAGCCATCTGTGTAAACATGGAAATATCTACTCTGCTAAGTCTATAAACATGGAAATACCTACAACGCTATCTCTATAAACATGGAAATATCTACAACACAATCACCATAAACATGGAAGTATCTACACCGCCATCTCTATAAACATGAAAATATCTACACCGCCGACTCCAGAAACATGGAACTATCTACACCACCATCGATATAAACATGGAAATATCCACACGACTATCTGTATAAACATGAAAATATCTACACTGCCATCATTATAAAGATGGAAATATCTACACCGTGAGTTGTATAAACATGGAAATATCTATACCGCTATCTGTATAAACATGGAAATACCAACACCGCTATCTGTATAAACATGGAAATATCTACTCCGCTATCTGAATAAACTTGGAAATATTTACAACGCTATCTGTGTAAACATGGAAATATCAACACAGCTATCTGTGTTAACTTGGAAATGTCTCCAGCACTATCAGCATAAAGATGGAAATATCCACACCGCAATTTGTGCAAAGATGGAAATATCTTCACCGCTATGTGTGTAAACATGGAAATATCTACACCGCTATCTGCATAAACACGTAAATATCTACACCGCTATCTGTAAAACGTGGAAATATCTACACCGCTATCTGTATAAACCTGGAAATATCTACACCGCTATCTGTACAAACGAGGAAATATCTACAATGTTATCTCTATAAAGATGGAAATATCTACACTGCCGTCTGTATACACATGGAAATATTTACACAGCCATCTCTATAAACATGTAAATATCTACACCGCAATCTCTATAAACGTGGAAATATCTACACCACCATCTCTATAAACATGAAATATGTACACCGGTATCTCCAATAACATGGAACTATCTACACCGCCATCTGTATAAACATGGAAATATCTACACATCTATCTGTATAAACACGGAAATATCTTCACTGCCATCTGTATAAAGATGGAAATATCTACACCGGGAGCTGTATATACATGAAAATATCTACACCGCTATCCGTATAAACATGGAAATACCAACACCGCTATCTGTATAAACATGGAAATATCTACTCCGCTATCTGTATAAACATGGAAATATGTACACCGCCATTTGTATAAACATGGAAATATCTACACTGCCACCTGTGGAAAGATGGAAATATCTACACCACGATCTGTGTAAACATGGAAGTATCTACACCGCTACCTGTATAAATATGGGAATATCTACACCGCTATCTGTATAAACATGGAAATATCTACATCACGATCTGTATAAACAAGGAAACATCTCCACCACTGTCTGTATAAACATGGAAATGTGAACACCGCTATCTGTATAAACATGGAATTATCTATACCGCTGTCTGTATAAACATGGAAATAACTACTCCGCTATCTCTATAAACACGGAAATATCTTCAAAACTATTAGTGTAAACATGGAAATATCTACACAGCTTTATCTGTAAACTTGGAAATATCTACACCGATATCTGTGTAAAGATGGAAATATCTACACCGCAATCTGTGCAAAGGTGGAAATATCTACACCGCTATCTCTGTAAACATGGAAATATGTACACCGCTATCTCTATAAACATGGAAATATCTACACCGCCATCTGTATAAACATGGAAATATCTACACAGTCATCTGTATAAACATGGAAATATCTGCACCAGCATCTCTATAAACCTGGAAATATCTAGAATGCCATCTGTATAAACGTGGAATTATCTACTCAGCCATCTGTATAAAGATGGAAATATCTACAACGCTTTCTCTATAAACGTGGAAATAATTACACAGCTATCTCTATAAACATGGAAATATCTACACCGCCATCTATATAAGCCTGGAATTTTCTACACCGCCATCTTTATAAACATGAAAATATCTACACCGCCATCTCCATAAACATGGAACTATCTACTCCACCATCTGTGTAAAAATGGAAATATCTTAACCGCTATCTCTATAAACATTTAAATATCCACACTGCCATCTGCATAAAGATGGAAATATCTACACCACGAGCTGTATAAACATAGAAATCTCTACACCGCTATCTGTATAAACATGGAAATATCTACACCATTACGTCTATAAATATTGAAATACCTACACCGCAATCTCTATAAACATGGAATTATCTACACCGGTATCTCTATAAACATAGAAATATCTACACAGCCATCTGTATAAACATGGAAATATCTATGCCGCCTTCTGTATAAACTTAGAAATATCTACACTGCCATCTGTGTATAGATGGAAATGTCTAAACCGCAATCTGTATAAACATGGAAATATCTACACAGCTATCTGTGTAAACATGGAAATATCTACACCGCTATCTGTATAAACATGGAAACATCTACACCACGATCTGTATAAAAATGGAAATATCTACACCGCTATCTGTATAAACATGGAAATATCTACACCGTGATGTGTATAAATATGGAAATATCTACACCGCTATCTCTATAAACTTGGAAATGTCTACACCGCTATGTGTATAAACATGGAAATATCTACATGGCTAAGTCTTTAAATATGGAAATATCTAAACTGCCTTCTGTATAAACATGGAAATAACTACACAGTCATCTGTATAAACATGGAAATATCTACACCGCCATGTGAAAACATGGAAATATCTACACCGCCATCTGTATAAACATGGAAATATCTACACCGCCATCTCTATAAACATGGAAATATCTCCACCGCTATCTGTATAAACATGGAAATATCTCCACCGCCATCTGTATAAACATGGAATTATCTACACCGCTATCTATGTAAAGATGGAAATACCTACACCGCAATCTGTGCAAAAATGGAAATATCTACACCGCTATCTCTATAAAGATGTAAATATCTGCACTGCTCTCTGTATTAACATGGAAATATCTACACCACCATCAGTGAAAACATGGAAATATCTACACAGTCATCTGCATAAACATGGAAATATCTACACCTCCATCTGTATAAACATGGAAATATCTACACCGCTATCCGTATAAACATGGACATACCAACACCACTATCTCTATAAACGTGGAAATATCTACACCGCGATCTGTATAAACATGGAAATATCTGCACCGCTATTTCTATAAACATGGAAATACGTACACTGCCATCTTTATACACATGGAAATATCTACACCGCCATCTCTATAAACATAGAAATATCTACACCGCCATCTCCAAAAACATGGAAATATCTACACCGCCATCTGCATAAACATGGAAATATCTACACCGCCATCTGTATAAACATGGAAATATCTACACCGCTATCTTTGTAAAGATGGAAATATCTACATCGCAATCTGTGCAAAGATGGAAATAACTAAACCGCTATCTGTGTAAACATGGTAATATCTGCACCGCTGTATCTATAAACATGGAAATATCCACACCGCTATCTGTCTATACATGGTAAAATCTTCACCGCCATCTGTAAAAACATGGAAATATCTACACCGCAATCTGTATAAACATGGAAATAACTACACAATCATCTGTATAAACATGGTGACATCTACACAGCTATCTGTGTAAACATGGAAATATCTACACCGCTATGTGTATTAACATGGAAATAAGATGGAAATATCTGCACCGCAATCTGTGCAAACATGGAAATATTTACACCGCTATCTCTATAAACATGGAAATATCTGCACCGTTATCTGTATAGACATGCAAATATCTACACAGTCATCTGTATATACATGGAAATATCTGCAACACCATCTCTATAAACATGGAAATACCTACACTGCCATGTGTATACTCATGGAAATATCTACACAGCCATCAGTATAAACTTGGAAACATTTGCACCGCTATCTGAATACACATGGAAATACCTACACCGCAATCTCTATAAACATGGAAAGATACACAGTGCTATCTGTATAAACATGGAAATATCTACACTGCTATCTGCATAAAATTGGAAATACCTACACTGCCATCTGTATAAACATGGAAATACCTGCACCGCGAGCAGAATAAACATGGAAATGTCTACACCGCTATGTGTATAAACATGGAAATATCAACACCACTATCTCTATAAGCATGGAAATATCTACACCGCTATCTTAATAAACATGGAAATATCTACTCAACTATCTTTATAAACATGGAAATACCTACACCACCTTCTCTATAAACATGGAATTATCGACACCGCTATCTGTATAAACTTGGAAATATCTACACCGCCATCTGTATAAACAGGAAAATATCTCCATGGCCATGTGTATAAACATGGAAAGATCTCCACCGCTATCTGTATAAACATGGAAATATCTACAACGCTATCTCTATGAACGTGGAAATACCTACAACACTATCTGTGTAAACATGGAAATATCTACACAGCTATCTGTGTAAACATGAAAATATGTACACCGCTATCTGTGTAAAGTTGTAAATATCTACACCGCAATCTGTGCAAATATGGAATTATCTACATCGCCATCTCTGTAAACATGGAGATATCTACACCGCTATCTGTGTAAACATGGAAATATCTACACCACTATCTCTATAAACATAGAAATAACTACACCACTGTCAGTATAAACATGGACATATCTACACCATCTCTATAAACATGGAAATATCTACACCGCCATCTGAATAAACATGGAAATATCTATACCGCTATCTGTTTAAATATGGAAATATCTACACCGCTATCTCCATAAACATGGAAATATCTACACCACGATGTGTATAAACATGGAAATATCTACACTGCGATCTGTATAAACATGGAAACATCTACACCGCTATCTGTATTAACATGGAAGTATCTACACCGCTGTCTGTATAAACATGGAAATATCTACAACACTATCTGTGTAAACATGGAAATATCTACACCGCAATCTGTATAAACATGGAAACATATACACCACGATCTGTATAAAAATGGAAATATCTACACCGCCATCTGTATAAACATGAAAATATCTGCACCGCCATCTGTATAAACATAGAAATATCTACACTGTCATCTGTATAAACATGGAAATACCTACACAGTTATCTGTATAAACATGGAAACATCTACACCACTATCTGTGTAAACATGGAAATCTCTACACCGCAATCTGTGTAAACATGGAAATATCTACACCGCTATCTTTGTAAAGATGGAAATATCTACACCGCAATCTGTGCAAAGATGGAAATATCTAAACCGCTATCTGTGTAAACATGGTAATATCTACACCACTGTCTGTATAAACCTGGAAATATCCACAACGCTATCTGTATATACATGGAAATTACTACGCCGCCATCTGTAAAAACATGGAAATAACTACACCGCTATCTGTATAAACATGGAAACATATAAACCACGATCTGTATAAAAATGGAAATATCTACACCGCTCTCTGTATAAACATGGAAATATCTACACCGCTATCTGCATAAACATGGAAAAACCTACAATGACATCTGTATAAACATGGAAATATCTACACCGCGAGCTGAATAAACATGGAAATGTCTACACCGCTATGTGTATAAACATGGAAATATCAACACCACTATCTGTATAAACATAGAAATATCTACACCGCTATCTGAATAAACATGGAAATATCTACACCTCTATTTCTATAAACATGGAAATAACTACAGCACCATCTCTATAAACATGGAATTATCTACACCGCTATCTCTATAAACATAGAAATATCTACACCGCCAACTCTATATACATGGAAATATCTACACCGCCATCTACATAAACATGGAAATATCTACACCACGATCAGTATAAACATGGAAATATCTACACCTCTACCTGTATAAACATGCAAATATCTACACCGCTATCTGTATAAACATGGAAATATCTACACTGCTATCTCTATAAACTTGGAAATATCTACACCGCCATCTGTGTAAAGATGGAAATATCTCCACGGCCATCTGTATAAACATGGAAAGATGTCCACCGCTATGTGTATAAACATGGAAATATCTACAACACTATCTGTATAAACATGAAAATAACTACAACACTATCTGTGTAAACATGCAAACATCTACACTGCTATCTGTGTAAAGATGGAAATATCTACACCGCTATCTGTGCAAATATGGAAATATCTACACCGCTATCTCTGTAAACATGGAGATATCTAAACCGCTATCTGTATAAACATGGAAATATCTACACCACTATCTGTATAAACGTGGAAATATCTACACCACTATCAGTATAAACATAGAAATATCTACACCACCATCTCTATAAACATGGAAATATCTACAACACCATCTGAAGAAACATGGAAATAACTACACCGCTATCTGTATAAACATGGAAATATCTACACCGCTATCTCCAAAAACATGGAAATATCTACACCACGATCGGTATAAACATGGAAATATCTACACTGCCATCTCTGTAAACATGAAAATATCTACACAGCCATCTCCATAAACATGGAACAATCTACACTGCCATCTGTGGAAACTTGGAAATTTGTATACCGCTATCTTTATAAACATGGAATTACCAACACCACTATCTGTATAAACATGGAAATATCTACAGCTCTATCTGTATAAACATGAAAATATCTACACCACTATCTCTATAAACATGGAAATAGCTACACCGCCATCTCTATAAATATGGAATTATCTACAACCCTATCTCTACAAACCTTGAAATATCTACAACGCCATCTCTATGAACATTTAAATATCTACACCGCCATCAGCATAAACATGGAAATAACTTCACCGCCTTCTGTATAAACATGGATTTATCAACACTGCCATCTCTATAAACATTGAAATATCTACACTGCCATCTGTAGAAAGATGGAAATATCTACACCGACATCTGCATAAACATGGAAATATGTACACCTCTATCTGTATAAACATGGAAATACCTACACAGCTATCTGTATAGATATGGAAATACCTACACCGCTATCTCTATGAACATGGAAATGTCTACACCGCTTTCTTTATAAACATGGAAATATCTAAACTGCCATCTGTATAAACACAGAAATAACTACCCAGTCATCTGTATAAACATGGAAATATCTACACCACTATATGTCTAAACCTGGAAATATTTACACTGCCATCTGTATAAACATGGAAATATCTACAAAGCCATCTCTATAAACATGGAAATATCTACACCGCTATCTGTATAAACATGGAAATATCGACACCACGATCTGTATAAACATGGAAATATCTACAACGCCATCTGTATAAACATGGATATATCTATACCGCTATCTGTTTAAACATGGAAATATCTACACCACCATCTGTGTAAACATGGAAATATCTACACCGCTATCCGTATAAACATGGAAATATCTCCACCGCTACCTGTATAAACATGGAAATATATACACCGCTATCTTTATAAATATGGAAATATATACACTGCTATCTCTATAAACATGGAAATGTCTACACTGCTATCTGTATAAACATAGAAATATCTACAGGGCTATCTCTACAAACCTGGAAATATCTACACCACCATATGTATAAACATGGAAATACCTACACAGCCATCTGTATAAACATGGAAATATCTACAACACTAACTGTGGAACCATGGAAATATCTACACTGACATCTGTATAAACATGCAAATATCTACACAGCAATATCTATAAACATGGAAATGACTACACCTCCATCTGTATACACATGGAAATATCTACACCGCCATCTGTATAAACATGGAATTATCTACACCGCTATCTCTATAAACATGGAAATACCTATACCGCTATCCGTATAAACATGGAAATATCTACACCGCTATCTGAATAAAGATGGAAATATACACACCACGATTTGTATAAAATTGGAAATATCTACACCGCCATCTGTATAAACATGGAAATATCTCCACCGCTATCTGTATAAACATGGAAATAACTCCACCGCTATCTGCATACTCATGGAAATATGTACACCGCTATCTGAATAAACATGGAAATATCTACCCCACTATCTGTATAAACATGGAAATATCTACACCGCTATCTTCATAAACCTGGAAATACCTGCATCGCTATCTGTATAAACATGGAAATGTCTACACCGCTATCTCTATAAACATGCAAATATCTACACCGCTATTTTTATAAACATGGAAATATCTACACCGCAATCTGTATAAACATGGAAAATCTACACCGCTCTGTGTATAAACATGGAAATACCTCCATGGCTATCTCTATAAACATGGAAATATCTACACCACCATCTGTGTAAATATGGAAATATATCCACCGTTATCTGTATAACCATGGAAATATCTACATCGCTATCTCTATAAACATGGAAATATCTCCACCGCTATCTGTATAAACATGGAAATATCTGCACCGCAATCTTTATAAACATGGAAATAGCTATACCGCAATCTGTATAAACATGGAAATATCTACAAAACTATCTGTGTTAACATGGAAATATCTACACCGCTATCTGTGGAAACATGGAAATATGTACACCGCTATCTGTGTAAAGATGGATATATCTACATCGCTATCTGTGCAAATATGGAAATATCTACACCGCTATCTCTATAAACATGGAAATATCTTCACCGTTATCTATATAAATATGGAAATATCTACACCACGATCTCTATAAACATGGAAATAGCCACACCGCTATCTGCATAAACATGGAAATATCTACACCGCCATCTGTAAAAACATGGAAATATCTACACCGCTATCTGTATAAACATGGAAATTACACCGCAACCAGTATAAAAATGGAAGTATCTACACCGCCATCTGAATAAACATGGAAATATCTACACCTCTATCTGTATAAACATGGAAATATCTACACTGCCATGTGTATACACATGGAAACATCTACACTGCAATCTGTATTAACATGGAAATATCTACCCCGCTATCTCTATAAACATGGAAATATCTACACTGCTATCTGTATAAACCTGGAAATATCTACACCGCTATCTGTATAAACATGGAAATATCTCCCCTCCTGTCTGTATAAACATGGAAATATCCACACCGCGATCTGTATAAACGTGGAAATATCAACACCGCTATCTGTATAAACATGGAAATATCTACACCGCTATATGTATAAATATGGAAATAACTAAACCGCTATCTCTATAAACATGGAAATATCTACATCGCTATCTGCATAAACATAGAAATAACTGCACTGCTATCTCTTTAAACATGGAAATATCTGCACCGCCATCTGAAAAACGTGGTCATATCTACATCGTCATCTGTATAAACATGGAAATATCTACACCGCTTTCTTTATAAATATGGGAATATCTACACCGCTATCTGTATAAACATGGAAATATCTACACCGCTGTCTCTATAAACATCGAAGTAACTTCACCGCCATCTGTAAGAACATGGAAATATCTTCAGAGTCATCTGTATAAACATGGAAATATCTACACCACCATCTGTATAAACTTGGAAATAACTACACTGCCATCTGTGTACACATGGAGATAACTACACTGCAATTTGTATACACATAGAAATATGTACACAGCCATCTGAATCAACATGGAAATAGCTACACCGCTATCTCCATAAACATGGAATTACCTACACCGCTATCTCTATAAACATGGAAATATCTACACCACTATCTGTATAAACATGGAAATATCAACACCGTTATCTGCATAAACATGGAAATATCTACAATGCTATATGTATCAATATGGAAATATCTACCCCGATATCTTTATAAATATGGAAATATCTCCATCGCTATCTGTAAAAACATAGAAATGACTACATCGCTATCTCTATAAACATGGAAATATCTACACTGCCATCTGCATAAACCTGGAAATATCTACATCGCCATCTGTATAAACAAGGAAATATCTACACCGCTTTCTGTATAAATATGGAAATATCTACACCGCTATCTCTCTAAATTTCAAAATATCTACACCGCCATCTGCATAAACATCTAAATATCTACACCATCTGTATAAACATGGAAATATCTACACCGCGATCTCTATAAACATGGAAATATCAACACCGCCATTTGTATAATCATGGAAATATCCACATTGCCATCTCTATAAACATTGAAATATCTACACCGCCATTTGTAAAAACATGGAAATATGTACACGGTGATCTGTATAAACATGGAAATATCTACAGAGTCGTCTCTAAACATGGAAATATCTACACCACCATCTGTATGAACTTGGAAATATCTACACTGCCATCTGTGTACACATGGAAATACCTACACTGCCATTTGTATACACATGGAAATATCTACACAGCCTTCTGTACCAACATGGAAATAACTACACCGCTATCTTTATAAACATGGAACTACCTACACCGCTATCTCTATAAACATGGAATTATCTACACCACTATGTCTATAAACATGGAAACATCTACACCGCCATCTCTATAAACATGTAAATATCTACACAGACATCTCCATAAACATGGAAGTATCTACAGCACCATCTGTATAAACATGGAAATATCTACACTGCCATCTGTATAAAGATGTAAATATCTACACCGCGAGCTGGATAAACATGGAAATATCTACACCGCTATCTGAATAAACATGGAAATACCAACACCGCTTTCTGTATAAACATGGAAATATCTACACCGCTACCTGTATAAACATGGAAATATCTACACCGCTATCTGTATAAACATGGAAATATATACACTGCGATCTGAATAAACATGGAAATAACTGCACTGCTATCTGTATAAACATGGAAATATCTGCGCAGCTCTCTGTATATACATGGAAATATCTACCAAGCTATCTGTATAAATATGGAAATATCTACACCGCTATCTCTATAAACATGGAAATTTCTACACAGCTATCTGTATAAACATGGAAATATCTACATGGCTATCTCTATAAAGAAGGAAATATCTACACCGCCATCTGTATAAGCCTGTAAATACCTACACAGTCATCTCTATAAACATGGAAATATCTACACCAGCATCTGTATAAACATGGAAATATATACATCGCCATCTGTATAAACGTGGAAATAACTGCACAGTCATTTGTATAAACATGGAAATATCTACATGGTCATCTGTATAAAGATGGAAATATCTACACCACCATCGGTACAAACTTGGAAATATCTACACCACAATCTGTATAAACTTGGAAATATCTACAGCGCTATCTGCATAAACATGGAAATATCTACACCGCCATCTGTATAAACATGGAAATATCTACACCGCCATCTGTATAAACATGGAAATAACTACACAGTCATCTCTATAAACATGGAAATACCTACACAGTCATCTGTATAAACATGGAAATATCTACCCCACCATCTGTATAAACATGAAAATATCTACACCGCCATCTGTATAAGTATGGAAATAGCTACACCGTTATTTGTATAAACATGGAAATGGCCACACCACTATCTGTATAAACATGGAAATATCTAAACCGCCATTTGTATAAACATGGAAATATCAACACCGCCATCTGTATAAAAATGTAAATATCTAAACCGCCATTTGTGTAAACTTCGAAATATCTACACCGCTATCTGTGTAAAGATGGAAATAACTACACCGCAATCTGTGCAAAGATGGAAATATCTACACCGCTATCTCTGTAAATATGGAAATATCTACACCGCTATCTGTATAAACATGGAAATATCTACAGGGCTATCTGTATAAACATGGAAATAACTACACCGCCATCTGTATAAACATTCAAATATCTACGCAGTCATCTGTATAAACATGTAAATATATACACCAACATCTCAACAAACATGGAAATATCTATACAGCCATATCTATACCCATGGAAATATCTACACAGCCATCTGTATAAACATGGAAATATCTACACCGCTATCTTTGTAAACATGCAAATACCTACACCTCTTTCTGTAGAATCATGGGAATATCTACATCGCTATCTGTATAAACATGGAAATATCTACAACGCTATCTGTATAAACATGGAAATATGTACACCGCTATCTGTATAAACATGGAAATACCTACACCGCTCTCTGTATAAACATGGAAATATCTACAACGCTATCTTTGTAAACATGGAAATATCTACAACGATATCTTTGTAAACATCTACAAATCTATGTGTGTAAACATGGAAATATCTACACAGCTATCTTTGTAAACTTGGAAATATCTACACCGCTATCTGTGTAAAGATGGAAATATCTACACCGCAATCTGTGCAAAGATTGAAATCTGTACAGCGCTATCTCGGGAAACATGGAAATATCTACACCGCAATCTGTGCAAAGATTGAAATATCTACACCGCTATCTCTGTAAACATGGAAATATCGACACCACCATCTGTATAAACATGGAAATATCTACACTGCCATTTGAATAAACATGGAAATATCTACACAGCCGTCTCTATACACAAGGAAGTATCTACACCGCTATCTATATAAACATGGAAATACCTACACCGCTGTCTGTATAAACATGGAAATATCTACAACGCTATCCTTATAAACATGGAAATATCAACACCACTATCCGTAAAAACATGGAAATATCTACACCGCTATCACTATAAACATGGAAATAACTGCAACGCTATCAGTGCAAACATGGAAATATTTACACCTCTATCTGTATAAACATGGAAATACCTACACCGCTCTCTCTATAAACATGGAAATACCTACACCGCTATCTGTATAAACATGGAAATATCTACAACGCTAATTGTTTAATCATGGAAATATCTAAAAACCTATCTGTGTAAACTTGGAAATATCTACACCGCCGTCTGTATAAACATGGAAATATGTACAACACTATCTGTATAAATTTGGAAATATCTAAACCGCTATCTCTACAAACATGGAAATACCTACACCGTTATCTGTATTAACATGGAAATATCTAGACATCTATCTCTATAAACATGGAAATATCTGCACTGTCATCTGTAAAACATGCAAATATCCTCACAGTCATCTGTATAAACATGGAAATATCTACACCAGCATCTGTATAAACATAAAAATATCTACACTGCCATCTGTATAAATTTGGAAATATCTAAACTGCTATCTGTATAAACATGGAAATGTCTACATCGCAATCTGCATAAATATGGAAATATATCCACCGCCGTCTGTATAAACATGGAAATATCTACACCGCTATCTGTATAAACATGGAAAATCTACAACACTATCTCTGTAAACATGTAAATATCTACACAGCTATCTGTGTAAACTTGGAAATATCTACACCGCAAACTGGATAAACATGGAAATATCTACAACAGGATCTGTAAAAACATGGAAATATCTAAACCGCTATCTGTATAAATATGGAAATATCTACAACACTATCTCTACAAACATGGAAATATCTACACTGCCGTCTGTATACACATGGAAATATCTACACAGCCATCTGTATAAACATGGAAATAACCACACTGCTATCTCTATAAACATGGAAATACCTACAGAGCTATCTCTAAAAACATGGAAATATCTACTCCGCAATCTCAATAAACATGGAAATATCTACACCGCCATCTCTATGAACATGAAAATATCTACACCGCCATCTCCATAATCATGGAACTAACTACACCACCATCTGTATAAAAGTGGAAATATCAACACCGCTTTCTATATAAACATGGAAACATCTACACTGCCATCTGTATAAAGATGGAAATATCTATACCGTGAGCGGTATAAACATGGAAATATCTAAACCACTATCTGTATAAACATAGAAATATCAACTCCGCTATGGGTATAAACGTGGCAATGTCTACACCGCTGTCTGTATAAACATGGAAATATCTAAACCACTAACTGTATAAACATGCAAATACCTACACCGCCATCTCTATAAACATGGAAATATCTACACCGATATCTGCATAAGCATGGACATATCTACACCGCTATCTGTATAAACGTGGAAATATCTACACCGCTATCTGTATAAACATGGAAATATCTACACCGCAATCTGCATAAACATGGAAATATCTACACCGCTCTCTTTATAAATATGAAATATATAAACCGCTATCTCTATAAAAGTGGAAATACCTACACTGCTATCTGTATAAACATGGAAATATCCTCACTGCTATCTCTATGAACATTGATATATCTACACCGCTATCTCTATAAACATGGAAATACCTACACCCCCATCTCTATAAACATGGAAATATCTACACCGATATCCGCATAAGCATGGACATATCTACACCGCTATCTGTATAAACATGGAAATATCTACACCGCTATCTGTATAAATATGGAAATATCTACACCGCTCTATAAACATGGAAATGTCTACACCGCTATCGCTATAAACATGGAAATATCTAAACCGCTATCTCTATAAACATGAAAATATCTACACCAACATCTCTATAAACATGGAAATATCTACACCGCCTTCTGCCTAAACATGGAAATATCTACACTGCCGTCTGCATAAACATGGAAATATCTACACAGCCATGTCTATGAACTTGGAAATATCTACACCGCTAACTGTATAAAAATGGAAATACCTACACCGCTATCTGTATAAACATGGAAGCATCTACACCACTATCCCCATAAACATGGAAATATCTACACCGCTACCTGTATAAACATGGAAATATCTGCACCGCTATCAGTATAAACATGGAAATACCTACATCGCTATCTCTGTAACATGGAAAAATCTACACTGCCGTCTGTATAAACATGTTAATGTCTACACCGCTATCTGTATAAACATGGAAATATCTACAACGCTATCTGTGAAACATGGAAATACCTACACCGCTATCTGTGTAAACATGGAAATATATACACCGCTATCTCTATAAAGATGGAAATATCTACACCACTATCTGTATAATCGTGGAAATATCTACACCGCTATCTGTATAAACGTGGAAATATCTACACCTCTATGTGAATAAACGTGGAAATATATACACCGCTATCTGTATAAACATGGAAATATTAACGCTATCTGTGCAAACGTGGAAGTATCTACACAGCTATCTGTGTAAACTTGGAAATATCTACACCGCTATGTGTGTAAAGATGGAAATACCTACACCGCAATCTGTGCAAACATGGAAATATCTACACCGCTATCTCGGTAAACATGGAAATATCTACACCGCTATCTCCATAAACATGGAAATATCTACACCGCCACCTGTATAAACATGGAAACAACTACACAGCTATCTCTATAAACGTGGAAATATATACACCGCCAGCTCAACAAACATGGAAATATCTACAGCGCCATCTACATAAACAAGGAAATAACTACATTGCCATCTATATAAACATGGAAATAAATACACCGCTATTTGTATAAACATGGAAATATCGACATTGCCGTCTGTAAAAAATGGAAATATCTACACAGTCATCTGTATAAACATGGAAATATCTACACCACCATCTGTATAAACTTGGAAATATCTACACCGCCATCTGTATAAACATGGAAATAACTACACAGTCATCTGTATAAACATGGAAATATCTACATCACCTTCTCTATAAACATGGAAATATCTACACCTCCATCTCCATAAACATGGAGCTATCTACACAGCCATTTGTGTAAACATGGAAATATGTACACCTCTATCTGTATAAACATGGAAATATCTACACTACCATCTTTATAAACATGGAAATATCTTCACCGTGACCTGTATAAACATGGAAATATCTACACCGCAATCTCTATAAACGTGGAACTATCTACAGTGCTATCTCTATAAACATTGAAATATCTACACCGGTATCTCTATAAACATGGAAATATGTACACCGCCATCTCTGTAAACATGGAAATATTTACACCGCCATCTACATAAACTAGGAAATATCTACACCGCCATCTATATAAACATGAAAATATCTAAACCGCCGTCTGTATAAACATGGAAATATCTACACTGCCGTCTGTAGAAAGATGAAAATACCTACACCACGATCTTTATAAACATGGAAATATCTACACCGCTATCTGTATAAACATGGAAATATCTACAACGCTATCTGTATAAACATGTAAATATCTACACCATGATCTGTGTAAACATGGAAATATGTCCACCGCTATCTGCATAAACATGGAAATATCTACACTGCTATTTCTATAAATATGGAAATATCTATACCATTATCTCTATAAACATGGAAACATCTACACCGCTATCTCTATAAATATGGAAATATCTATACCGCTATCTCTATAATTATGGAAATATCTATACCACTATCTCTATAAACATGGAAATATCTACATCGCTATCTGTATAAACGTGGAAACATCTCCACCGCTGTCTGTATAAACATGGAAATATCTGCACCGCTATGTGTATAAACATGGAAATATCTACACCGCTATCTGTATAAACATGGAAATACCAACACCGCTATCTGCATAAACATGGAAATATATACACCGCCATCTCTATAAACATGGAGATATCTTCCCCGCCATTTACATAAACAAGGAAATATTTACACCGCCATCTATATAATCATGGAAATCTCTACACCGCCATCTGTATAAACATGCAAATGTCTACACTGCCATCTGTAGAGAGAAATATCTACACCGCGATCTGTATAAACATGGAAATATCTACATCGCTATGTGAAAAAACATGGAAATATCTACAATGCTATTTGTGTAAACGTGGAAATATGTACACCATGATCTGTATAAACATGGAATTATCTACACTGCTTTCTGTATAAATATGGAAATATGTACACCGCTATCTGTATTAACATGTATATACCTACACCTCTTTCTGTATAAACATGGAAATATCTACACCACTATCTCTATAAACATGGAAATGTCTAAACCGCTCTCTGTATAAACATGGAAATACCTACACCGCTATCTGTTTAAACATGGAAATATCTACACTGCCATCTGCATAAAGATGGAAATATCTATACCGCGAGCTGCATAAAGATAGAAATATCTACACCGCTATCTATATAAACATGGAAATACCAACACAGCTATCTGTATAAACATGGAAATACCTACACCACTATCGGTATAAACATGGATATATCTACAACACTATCTCTATAAACATCGAAATAACTACACCGCCATCTGTGTAGACATGGAAATATCTACACCGCTATCTGCATAAACATGGAAATGTCTACACCGCTATCTGTATAAACATGGAAATATCTGTACCGCTATCTGTATAAATATGGAAATATCTACACCGCTATCTGTATAAACATGGAAATGTCTACACCGCTATCTGTATAAATATGGAAATATCTACACCTCTATCTCTATAAACATGTAAATATCTACACCGCTATCTCTATAAACATGGAAATATCTTCACAGTCATCTGTATAAACATGGAAATATCTACACCACCATCAGTATAAACATGGAAATATCTATACTGCCATCTGTATAAACATGGAAATACCTAAACCGCTATCTGTATAAATATGGAAACATCTACACCACTATCCCTATAAACATGGAAATATCAACAACGCTATCCAAATAAACATGGAAACATCTACACCGCTATCTGCTTCAACATGGAAATATCTACACTACTATCACTATAAACATGGAAATAACTACACCGCCATTTCTATAAACATGGAAATACCTACACCGCCATCTCTATAAACATGGAAACATCTATACCACCATGTCTATAAACTTGGAAATATCTACACCGCCATCGGCACAACCATGGAAATATCTACCCCGCCGTCTGCATAAACATGGGAAAATCTACAACGACATCTGTATAAACATGGAAATATCTGCAACGCTATCTGTGTAAACTTGGAAATATCTGCACTTCTATATGTGGAAACATGGAAATATCTACATCACTATCTGTATTAACATGGAAATATCTACACCGTTATCTCTATAAACATGGAATTATCTACACCGCTATCTCTATAGACATGGAAATATCTACACCGCTATCTGTATAAACATGGAAATACTACACCGCTATCTCTATAAAGATGGAAATATCTACACCGCCATCTGTATAAATATGCAAATATCTACACAGTCATCTGTATAAACATGGAAATATCTACACCACCTTCTCTTTAAACATGGAAATATCTACACCGACATCTGTATAAACATGGAAATATGTGCAACGCTATCTGTGGAAACATGGAAATATCTACATCACTATCTGTATAAACATGGAAATATCTACACCGTTATCTCTATAAACATGGAATTATCTACACCGCTATCTCTATAAACATGGAAATAACTACACCGCTATCTGTATAAACATGGAAATATCTACACCGCTATCTCTATAAAGATGGAAATATCTACACCGCCATCTGTATAAACATGCAAATATCTACACAGTCATCTGTATTAACATGGAAATATCTACACCGGTATGTGCATAAACATGGAAATACCTACACCGCTATTTGTATAAACATGAAAATATCTACACTGCTATATGTATAAATATGGAAATATCTACACCGATATCTCTATAAACATGGAAATATCTTCACCACTATCTGTATAAACATGGAAATGTCTACACCGCTATCTCAATAAACATGGAAATATCTACACCGCCATCTGTATAAACATGGAAATATCTACACCACTACCTGTATAAAAATGGAAACATCTGCACCGCTATCTTTAAAAACATGGAAATATCTACACCGCGATCTGTATAAACATGGAAATACCTACACCGCTATCTGTATAAATATGGAAATATCTACACCTCTGTCTCTATAAACATGGAAATATCTACACCGCTATCTCTATAAACATGGAAATATCTACACCGCCATCTTTAAAAACATGGAAATATCTACACACTCATCTGTATAAACATGCAAATATCTACACCATCATCTGTATAAACATGGAAATATCTACACTGCCAGGAGCTCAAGAGCAGCCTGGGCAATACAGCAAGGCCTCATCTCTACAAAAAAATAAGAAATATTAGCTGGCCATGGTGGTGTGCACCTGTAGTCCCAGCTTCTTGGGAGGCTGAGGTGGGAGGATCCACGGAGCCCAGGAGTTTAAGGCTGCAGTGAGCTTGGATAACGACTGCACTCCTGCCTGGATGACAGAACAGGAAACTGTTTCAAAAAAGAAAAAAGAAAAGAAAACCTAAAAACTAAAAACTGGATGTAGTTTGCTAGTAACTAAACAGCAAATTAATTGTAACATGCTTACATATCAACGATGTCTTTCTTCTTTGATCATAAACCTGCTCACTAAGAAGCTGCTGAAGTCCATGGTAGTGACAGGTACATGTCTGCATCCTTGTCCTGACCTGCATCTTCTTTGATTGTCCCCATCTGTGTCTCCGACTGGCACTGCCGAACCGTCTTGCTACCTGATCAATGTTGTACTGACCCGGACTGCTAACTGATCAATGTTGTCGAGCTCACTGCACAAAGCTGTTCTTACAAGGTAGATTTCTGCCTGGAATAGCCATACTTACACTGTTTATATTCCTTACTCCTGACCCATCCAATGCAGCACAAGTTCTATTTATTGCCATAGAAACATAGGTCATTTGGAAACACCTCCATCATTTCTATGGAATGTTCAAACATTTCTGACATTTTGGACTCTGTTCTAGCCTCTTGTTAAATATATCCAGAAAAGAGACAAAGCTTTATGGGGGGGCTATATGCACACATATGCTAGAGAATAAGCTATCTAAATGCTTAAAAATACTTTCCATCTGTCACCGCACCTTAATAGGTACACAGAAATTAAGTATGTGTATATCTGTCTGTATAGATACGTATAAATATATATCCCCAAAACAAAAACTCATTCTCTTACTTATACATAGGTAGAATATAGGTGGATATACATATACATTTATAGGTAGAACAAAAAAAACCCTCAGCCTCTTTAGGGCCATGTGTTTTCTCTGAGTAATTGTCACAATTAATTAAAATACATGTGTATGCCTTTTTAGATAAATTTCATCAGACCAGTTTCTGTCTGGTTGGAAAATAATAACTGCCTATTTGCTAAGTGCCCCTGCCCCCATACTATGTTCCAGTGAACTAAAGACCTCTGGCAATCATATATTTACAACTCAGCAAGATTAAACAATTTATTGTTATTTATGACATCCAAGCTGTATCTTCTGTATTATTTTCCACATTAGCATCTATCACTTTACATTTGGGAGATCCTGTCCAAAAAATGATTATGCCTCCTAACCGAACATTCAGCAGGGCTGCAGGAACAGGCCCCCTGAACAAACATCCTGCCAAAGTACTTTAAAGCACCGTGAACTGCCACAGCTGTGCATTTTCAGATGACTCAGCAGATTAGCGTGGAGTCTCTTAGCCTCTGCTTGGTCTGTTCCTTTCAGTGATCTCTCACATGGCCCAGTCCATTCGGTTTGAAAATCCTCATGAAATGAGCAGATTATGATCTGGCTTCAGTAGAGGGCCATGGGGTGGGCATGGAGGGGAGAGGGTTTGCTCTTAACACAGCCTGAGCCTCAGAAAGGTTTCAGATGGAAAAGCATGGCACTGACTCAGCTCATGCTTAACAGGAAATAATGCACAGACCACACCAAAAAAGCCCTTTATGTTGTGTGAAAGTCTATGTCGGAGCAGCTGCTGCCACCTCATGTACTGTGATAGAGTGTGCATGTGTGTGTTTGTGTGTGCATGAGTGTGAGTATGCACACAAATGTGTGCTGGGAGGGGGAGGAGATCACACCTTCCACAGTCGCCACCTCAGCCTTAGCTAGCAGCGTGGAGAATTGCCAAAAGTCAAGAGGAAGCTGCACCAAAGCAACTGTGATCACCACATCAGCAGGCGCTTTCTGGTTAGTAAAGCTACTGGGACTGAAAAACACACACGATCTCGTCCTTCTTTTATTTTAATCAGAGCAAAATATTTTTATAATAATTGTGTTATATGAATAAATAATTCATAATGCTGTAACCCATTATCACATTCAATCCTCCCAACAACCCTAGAAGATATGTAGACAAGTATTATTACTTTCCCTATTTTTATAAATGAGGAAATAAACCCCAGGAGGCTAGGCGACTTCCCCACGGTCATAGAAGTTGCAAACAGTAGTATCATGATTCAAATCCAAAGCTTCTCCTTTTGTCTTTATCATTTTAATTTTGAAGGTAATGCATATGCATGTATGATCTTTTAAATCCAGAGATGTATATGGAATAGATAGGAAAAGGGACTCTCCTTCCCCATTATACACCCCCTCCACCCAAGCTATATACACTGTTGACTAGAGTATGTCCTTTCAATCCTATTTTCTATGCCTACATTATATACAGAAAAGCAGGATTACGTTACACACAATATTCCAGTCATTGCTGTTTTTCACCAACAAGCTATCATTCACATCTTTTTCATACTACATATAAATTTATATCCTTTATTTTAGTGGTGTATATTCTGCAGTTGTGTCATAAATTATGTACCTGTTCTCTGTTGAACATATAGATTTTTTCTGAGTTTTTCCTTAGCAAAATGCTGCAGTGAGTACCCTTGTACACAGATGTTTGTACATTTGTTCTAGAAAAATCTACAGCAAAGATTCTTAGATTAAGAGATTCCCAGGTTATTAGAAAACTACTCTATTAATTTAGATATATACTTCCAAATTGCCTGACCAAAAAGTTATGTCAATTTAACTTCTATGAACAGTATACAAACATGACAATTTTCCATCACCTACACCAACTCTGGGTAATTTCATCTTTTTTACAAGTTGATGGATTGTTTTAATTTATATTTCTCTGGTTATTAATAAGGTTGGCCACCTGTACATGTGTTATTATTGATGATATTTGTATTGAATTGTTTGAATTTTCTTGATTTCAAAAAACGTTTTACATGTCATAGATATTAAATATTTGTTGTAAAACTCTCCTTCCAGTATTGTGTATGTGTTTGGTCAAGTAGAATAAACTCTCGTCCTCTGATTTCAGATTCCTTTCTCTTTCCATTAGAAATCCCTAAATGTAAAACTACATATTGATAGCTAAAAACCAGGATGTTTACTAGAGAAAAAGAATACAAAGGCAATAATTAAATATTATATTTATACAAAATACCTACTAGTACAAACTTAAAAAGAGAAAGTAAAAGTCAAATGCTTCTACGACTTCAGACTAAGAAAAAGAACTTTTGAGGTTGAATGTTCCTGAAATTTTTCTTTTCATACAACTACGGACATGACTTCAAAAGTTGATGTGACTAAAAAATGTAAGATATGAAAGATATTTGAAGACTCAGAGAAGGTGGATTTTCATTTTAACAAGTCACATATATATTCTAGATATCCTCTTATTCGTAACTAAGAGAGTCAAATCAGATGAAAGAATCTAAAAATTTCCCTTTGACTGTGTTAAGTAGAAGTAGTAGAGGCATACTGGCCAAATCTTGAGTGTTTGCAAATTGACTCTTAAGGCTATAGGCTGGCACAGGTCATTGAAGCCCTAGCTTTTGATCTTTAATTTTAAAATCCCCAAACAATTTATACTAATTTTTCTTGTCCATTATTTCCAAATAATCTTGTTTAAAGGTTATTACAGTGCTTGCTCATGTTACTGTTGTCTAACAGAAGGGTATCCGGGGCCTTAAAACTGAGAGGGTTAGGATTAATGATTCCAATACCTATGCTTGGACATCTCCAAAAGTGGGTTCCAACTTCTTGTCCTCAAGTCTGTATAGAAACTAGCAAACTTCCAGAGTTCACAAAAGGCTCAAAGAGAACAGATGTTTTATAGAAAATTCTTAGAGCAAGTTTCACGCATAATGTTGCTGATGCGTGTCTGCCTTTTCAATAAACACCACTATGCTTTATCACAAGATTTAATAAAGCAGCTTAGTTAAAAATGCCATCTGGGTCTCTGGACACATTAAACAAAGCTTAAAATAACCACCCCAGCAACTGGGAGGACCCAGCTGTTCTCATAATCTGTCCCACTCCTTTTACTTCCCCATAAAAAGAGTGAATGAAGACCACAGACTAAAAGCATCCAGAAGGAACTGACACAAACAGGGAGATAGATGGAGCCAAGGGCTCCTGTAAGTTTGCTATTGCTCACATAATAGATTTGCTAATTCCACAACCTGCGGATGGTGATTAAGAACGGGAAGCAGAAAGAGGGAAGAGAGAATCATAGAAGGGCTCATTCAAGTTTTCTAATGTATCACAAACCTGTCCTCCCTAATGTCTGGATCATAGCAGCCCATTCCATTCACCTATTCTCTAGTGAACTCCAATAGAAAATACAAAGCCATCACCACCCAGTTCTTTCTCCCTTCTAGAGATGAGATATTAGCCACCCAATCCCAGATTCTCAGATCCATTCCAGGAAAGAAGCCCTAGGTATTGAAGCACAGCTTTCCCTCCCTCCCTTCTTTCTTCCACCCCAAGATTTGTTCCCCAGATAGTTCTAGTAAATGCAAAACCAAGTATATTCTCATTCTTTAGAGCAACCAGCTTTTCATGGCCAACTGGAATCAAACACAACCTGCACAAACATCTATCTGGAGGACACTCCCAAGGCTCCTACTGAGCCAGCCTTCTGCATACCACTGCATTTCAGCTTCCTAGTTCACAAGACACTGAGACATTCTTGAATTCTGCAAGGTGCACTGTGTGTTAATATCTTGGCTGCTCATCATGTGGCCAATAAAGGGCATGACTAGTCAACAAATAAATTTTCTCTTGGCTAAAACTTGCAACAAAACTGTAAGCTGTTTACCAAGGGGCCCACTACAGGTTATATTCAATATATACAGTCAAATCCTAACTATCTGAGATATATTCAGTTGACCATACAACTTTATATTTCAGTAAAATGTCTTTACATTTCCCAGTGCTATCGATGTTACAAAGTGCTTTCATATGCAGTGCTTCATCTGATTTCCAGGATAATTAAATGATCCTGTCATACCTGATTTTTAGATGAGGAAACAAGTGGTTTCTGGGTATTTCAAGAGGCTAACGCATCTGCCCTCCAACTTGTATGTGAAAACCAAAAACAAAATTCCAAGGCCCTTCAACCATCTGAATGGACTTTGACTCTTTTGGTCAATATATGGCAGAGCTAGGAAAAGAAGGTGAGTCTTCCAGCTGCTGATACAGGGTTTTTTCTGCCATACTCCATTACCTCCAAGGCTAAAGTCAAAAGAGGGTGTGGTTATCACATGAAAAAATCTGGTTTGGATTTCCCAAATGTGTATGTAGTATTTGGGGATTTACCTTAATTTCACCTACAGTTCTTTTGGGTTGTAACAGTCTGACTCCATTTTTGAAAACAAAACAAAATCGATTTTAAATGCTGAATTATAGATCTTTGCTGTCCAGTATGGTAGCTACTAACCACTTATGGTTATTTGCATTTCTATTTTAATTAATTAAAATTCAGTAAAATGCAAAATTCAGTTCTTCAGTTGCTCTAGCCACATTTCAAGTGTTACAGTAGTCACATATGGCTAGTGGCTGGGACAATGCAGATTATAGAACAGTTCCATCATCAAAGAAACTTCTATTGAACAGTGCTATTATATAATGTCATCTCCAGAGAAAGAAGACTTTAGAAAAAGTCAGAAACGGCCGGGTGCAGTGGCTCACACGTGTAATCCCAGCACTTTGGGAGGCCAAGGCAGGCAGATCCTTGAGGTCAGGAGTTCAAGACCAGCCTGGCCGACATGGTGAAACCCCGTCTCTAGTAAAAATACAAAAAATTAGCTAGGCGTGGTGGTGCATGCCTGTAACCACAGCTACTCAGGAGGCTGAGTTGGGAGAATCACTGGAACCCAGGAGACAGAAGTTGTAGTGAGCCAAGATTGTGCCACTGCACTCTAGCCTGGGTGACAGAGCAAGACTCCATCTCAAAAAAAAAAAAAAAAAAGAAAAAGAAAAAGAAAAAGTCAGAAACATCTTGAGGCAGGCATAGTGCTGTCATCTGTCCAATATTGAAGATGATTTAAGAATAAGAAAGAAGAAGAGAACAAAGAAGAGAAAAAGAAGTTGCCGTAGGTGTACCTACCCAGAAAAGGACAAGGGCATTCCTGTAGTCATTGTGTTGTATTTTAGCTCTTAAACTTTTTAAGAGATTAGAATAATTTGACACATAGAAGATCTAAACCACTGAAGAGGCTCTGAAGCAGATAAAAGTAGAAAGAAAATAAAAAACTAATTAGTTACAAACTAAGCTTAACCACAATTCGTTTAAACGATACTATTTACTCTTCACATGATTGGTTTTTCTTTTGCTTTATAGTATGACATAGTTTATATCTTTAAAGGGGAATTAAAATATTTCTGGGAATTTTTAAAAGTAAGTTCACACAGCCACATAAAAACTACAGAAACAGATAAAACCTATCTTCTCATTTATTCCCTAATCCATTCAAATTAAATATAAAAATCCAAGCAGCCACAGTGATATTCAAAAAAGCAAAAGTGAGACAAAACAAAATTCATTTGTCACCTGTGGAGGTAGTTAGCTCACCTAATCTTCACTCCAAACACCAGTAATTTTTAAAAGACAGAAATAAACATATGTTCTGCCTTCCCGGAAGGAACTATGTTTCAGGGTAGCCAAATAACCCAGTTGTGAAGAAAATGGTCTGCTTATAGAAAAATGCCAGCTAAAACATGTAGATAGAATTAGAGAATTAGAAATTCACCATTTTGAAACCCCTAATGAAATAATCAACTCAAGCAAGGATCATTAATAAATGCTAAAACAATCAAGTAACTATTGATACAGAATATAACTGAATATACACATGGTACAAAGTTCACGTCACAGACTACTGGCTTGACCCAAGGGGGAATATAGCAGAGGAGATAGGCAGTGATCACCCTAACCTTGCGATCATCTCACCATCACTAATGATGGGATGTGAATACACATTATTGCCTATGAAATAGTCTTTAAAAAAAGAAGTTGAACCTGAATCTAACTAAACCTTGCAATGGGCTGAACGTGTATGTCTTCCCCAAATTAATATGTTGACATCCTAACCCCAAAGGTGCTGGTATTAAAAGGTGGGGCCTTTAGGGGGTCATTAGATCATAAGGACAGAGGCTTCATGATTGGAATTAGTGCCCTTATAAAAGAGGCCCCAGAGAGCTAGCTAGTCTCTCCCACTATGTGAGGGCCCAGCAAGAAAGCCAATCTATGAACCAGAAAGTTGGTCCTAACCAGATATCAAAACCACATGCTCCTTGATTTTAAACTTGCTAGCCTCTAGGACTGTGAGAAATAAATTTCTGTTCTTTATAAGTCATCCAGTTTTTGGTATTTTGTTATAGCAGGCCTAAAAGCCTTTAGAACTAACTTCCAGTTAACCAGGAAAAAACAGAGTGAAAAGTTAAATGACACCATAAAAAGCAACCAGAAAATTCCAGAAGGGGAAATATTCTACAGGACAACTGACTAGTTTTTCAACAAGTCAATTTCACTAAATAAATACATAAACAAAGAGTATGTGTATTTTCCAGGTTAAAACAGTCTTGAGCTAAATAATCAAATGCAATGTGTGTCCCTTGATTAGAAGAAACTAATTTGAACAAACCAGCCACAAAAGATATTTCAGGGAGACCAAGCTGGAAGGATCACTTGAGGCCAGGAGTTTGAGACCAGCCTGGGCAACGTAGTAAGACCTCCATCTCTACAAAAACAATAAATTAGCTGGGCATGGTGGTGTGCACCTCTAGTCCTAGCTACTCAGGAAGCTGAGGCAGGAAGATCACTTGAGCCCAGGAGTTTGAGGCTGCAATGAGCTATGATTGTTTCACTGCACTTCAGGCTGTGTGAAAGAGCAAGACTTTGTCTCAAAAAATAAAAGGACATTTCATAATAATTGAGGAAATCTGAATGTGGACTGGGTAATAAATGATATAAAAAAGCCATTTTTTATTTTGTTTGAAAAGATGATTTTGTAACTATACAGGAAAATGTTCTTATTTTTTTAGAAATCTGTACTAAAGAATTTAGGGGTAAAATATCATTTTCTTTAATAGACTTTCAAACACAAGCAAAAAATACTCATGACACAAATATAGCAAAATGTTTACAATCTATGTTCTATGCTTGCCTGTGAGTGCCATTAATCTCATCTCTCTGATTTTCTGAAAGTTTGAAAATTTCAAAGAGTTATAATAAATTTTTTTACATCCCATAATTTTATAATAATTTTTTTAAAGTTTGAAGCAAATCAACAACTATAGCTTCAAAAATATCCTGACCCACAATAAACATTGAACAGGGTATATTTCTCCCATTTCCTACAAAAGTTGGCCCAGGAAGGAGTATGAGAGCTGCCATAGCTCTCCCAAGGCTCATTATTCTCCATCACTCCATGGGAAATCCCAAAATAAATTTTTAAAAAAGTTGTTTAAATTTATAATGTTTTTGATTCTATAATAATTTTATAATAAAATAATTGTAAAATGTTTTTGATTTTATAATTTATAAAAATTTTTATACATGTTTATGTTTGAAATGTCTATTTCAAACTTTATGAGATATTAAAATATAAGTAATATAGTTCATCATTTTAGAAATGCCATGCTTTTCTTCTCCAGCAATTACATAATCAAAGAGTAACTGTAGTTTTTCCTAGAACATTGCTTTGTAGGCTGGGCATGGTGGTTCATGACACTTTAGGAGGCCAAGGCAGGCAGATCTCTTGAGATCAGGAGTTTGAGACTAGACTGGGCAACACAGAGAAACCCTATGCGTAGTACAAACACAAAAATCAGCTGTGCGTAGTGGCGTGCACCTATAGCCCCAGCTACTCAGGAGGCTGAGGTGGGAAGATCACCTGAATCTGGGGAGGTCAAGGCTACAGTGAGCCAAGACTGTACCATTGCACTCCAGCCTGGGCAACAAAGTGAGACCCTGTGTCAAAAAAATGAAATTTAATTGAAAAAAAGAAAATTGCTTTGTAAAATTAACTTTTTCAATCAAAACCAAGATTTTTCAGATATAGAGAATGCAGCCCACTGGTCAGATTTGTCAGTTCAAAGAGAAAAAATTCTAGTTTCCTATTTTTCTAGCCTGCTTATGATTATCCAATAAGATATCAAAAAAGACCAAAGGCTTTGGGATCCATGTTCAGTATTCCTGAGTCTAACTCAGGATGCCAAATCAGGAGACAAGCACATTCTCATCAATTTTCAATCATTCGAGACCAATTTTGCTTATAATTATCCAGTTCTTTTAGACCACCTTTCTCCTGAAGCCAGCCTTATGGCTATTCACTTCACTTTAGCATAAGCCCCCAAGAAGGTGAACAAAATGAGGAAACGATTGGTTAAAGTTGGCGTTTGAATTTCTGAAACATGTCCACCATTCCCTTCACCCATGCCCGCCCCTCTTAGAAGTAGTACTTTCAGATTATTTAAGAGTCGATGCTTCTATGTGGATTTTGTCAGCTGTCCTTTATAACAGCTAGTGCGTTTAATTTGACTCTATTTTAAGCATATATTGACCTATGCTAATTATGTGTTAAAATAAATTCCACTCTTAGAGTTAATAAAGTGTGTTTGTCATGGAAGACCCATTGAAGTAAGAAGCTGAGGAGCCGTTATGGTAAAGTGGGACAAGAAATAATAAGACATAATAATTTTCCCATGCAAATCAACAACCGTAGCTTCAAAAATATCCTGACCCACAACAAGTATTGGACAGGCCATGTTTCTCTCACTCCCTAAAAAATTGGCTCGGGAAGGAGTATGAGAGCTCCCATAGCTCTCCCAAGGCTCATTATTCTCCATCACTCCACAGGAACAGCCTGTTAGAGAAGAGTGAAAGACCATTTGTCAACCTCTCTTCAACTCCCTGATTCTAGCCAAACTTCATCAATCTCAAGTGAGGAGCCAGAGAGAAATCAAACCCCATATATCCAGCATCATTGTCTACTGGAGTCAAAAATCACAATTCCACTACCCACCCCAACACCACTGGCCCTGTTTCTCCCAATTGCTTTTTATTGTGTTTTTTAAAAAATCCTCTTTCCCTATCCCTGCAACACTGAGAAGGAGGAATTATAGTAGATAAATATGAAGCATGGAGATCCTTTAAAAATGTTTTTAATAATAAATGAGAAAATGAAAAGGAAAGGGTTGGGAAGGAAGGAGGGAATACAAATGCCAGGGAAATGTTCAGTTTTGCTTTTAAAGATGTTAACACTCATTTATACATCTGCAAGACACTCCCCTTAAAGACAAGTTCTATGAGTGTGGGTCTGGTTGCATGAATAAGGATAAAATTACCTTTTTAGACGATGTTTCCCACATATCATTCAGAGACCCCTGAAGTTAGGTATCCCTCTTGTAGATGTCCTTGAGATGCTGCTGGACCTGGGAAAGAGGAAACTGGGATACGGGTCTATGCCAAAAGGTGCTTCTAGTTATAGGACAGAGAGGAAAGGGGCAGAGGGAGAAAAACCCGAAGTCTGAGAATCTGGATTGCAGAAGACTACCGAGGTCGTGGGAGAAGGGAGAGAAAACAAGGATGAAAAGCGAAAGGGGAAGAGGCATGAAATGTTGTCAAATGTCAAAAGGCATTTGGAGAGAAGTTGGGAATTGCATTAAGAAAACCACTGCAAATCTCATTTCAGACCATTTAGAGATATGCCCCCTGGGAACTGCGAGCTCAGGCTGTTTAGCATCAAACAAATGGATCCACTCCATCCCTACCCTAATTAAATAAATCATTCAGTAATTCCACTGGGTTAAAGAACCAACATATTAAAAACCTTCAGGACCTACTCTTGCCAAATATGTCAGGGATCGTGTGTGTGTGTGTGTGTGTGTGTGTGTGTGTGTGTGTGTGTTCTGAGACACCACTACTGTTAAATAGGCAGAGCTAAGACTTAGGGGACTGGCAGATTATTGCAAAAAGGGCACGGGGAAGAGGGACTATGTTGTGAGCCTGGGAAAGAAGTTTGTGTGGGGACTGTGGGCAGTGAACGCGTTGGGAACAATATGGAAAACTGGGAGCTGCCTTGGAATCTACAGGGCCGGGTAAGAGAATGTCCGAAAGAAAAATGAGCAGGTGCGGGATGTGTGCAGAGTCGGAGAAGAGTCCAGGGCACCCGGAGTGGCTCCAGGAACGACGGACACCCCTCAAGGCTTTTGGGGGCGGTGGGTACTAATAGAACCCAGTGTCCGGGGTGCGCCGGGGAGGCTGCGAGCGAGGCGGGAGTGGGGCGCTGGAGGGTGAGGACGTGGGAGTGAGGAAGCAAAGCCTGGGACGGGCAGGGGCCTCCCAGCTGGGCCCGGAGGCAGCAGGGGGACAAGGGCTAGGAGAGGGCATGGCGGCAGCACGGCGGGAAGCGAGGGGCATCCGGACACTCACCCCGTTGGCCGCAGCCATCTGCCCCACGATCTCGATGGCCGTCCTGCTAAAGTACCTGCCGTCGCTGCCCACCACCGTGGTGCAGCCCCAGCGGTCGCACAGGTCAATGGACGATAGCACGCTCTGGATGAATTTGGGCAGGTAGTTGCGCTGGCCCTCGAAGAGGCCGGTAGGTCGCCGCAGACCCCCGCCGCCGGCCGGCCGCCGGTCCTCGTAGGGCGTGGTGGGCACTGTCAGCACCGGGATGGGGCTCCCCTCCGTGGCGCCTCCTGGCCGGTCCTGCTGAGGCTTCCAGGGCCGGAGGCAATCTGCAGCCTGCCGGGGGCCTCCGCCCACCTGGCCGCTCACCCGGACTCCGCCTCGCGCCCAGGCCCCCTCTCCGGCAGGTCGGCACCCTGCGCCCTGCACCCGCCCGCCTGGGGACTGCCCGCCCCTCCTCTCCGTGCGGCTGCTCGCTGACTCCCTCGGCGGAGATTGCTTCTGCCTTCCTGTAAAGTTTTCTCCCGCCCACCTTCTCCGCTGCCAGACCGCCCGAGGTGTCCTCAGTTTCTCCCCAAGTTGGACTCATTTTCGGGGTGTCCCAAAAGCCTGATTCCAGGGCCTGCTAGCCCGACCCCGGTGACGCCTGCACTCGCGCCTGGCTCCAGCCTTCACACGCGATCGCCGCCCTCCGGGGCACACCCTCCGCCAGAAAACAGCCGGCGGGCGGCGAGACTTTGGGCAGAGTCCGGGTTCCTCTCCGGCGCCAGGCCCGTCTCCCTGTCTCCCTGGGAGTGCACAGCCTACACGCACCAGTTTCTCTTTAGAACAAGCACGGGGAGGGATTTGGGAGGGGGCTGAAACCTTTTGCCATCAGCGAACAGCCTCAGCCAAAAATAACCCTGGAAAGGCGAGCTAAGAATGGTTATCTCCTGCCAGCGCTGAAATCGGAGGCTGGGCGCTGCATGTGGGGTGTGTGTGTGTGTGTGTGTGTGTGTGTGTACCCTCCCACCCCGACCATTTGTTGAAGGGAATCACCACTGTCAGACTTCAATCCAACAGGACCCACTCGAGCCATCCACACTTTCCCCAGCCTCCTCCAAAACAGCACACTTTCCGGTATGGACAATTCTTTTGTTTTTCACTTGTTTGTTTGTTGTGGTGGTTGCAACAGCAGCAACACAGACGACACATATTTCCCTATTCTTCTCGCCCTTCTCACCCTCCCTACCCAGCTCCTGCCTTAGAAACAGGCTTGGCCTACACTGTATCTGTCCACACTGCCTGAACTCTTCCCTGAATTAATTGTTTTCAATAGGAGGGGGCTAAATCCCTTATTAATGCCCTACCAGGAGTGAATGAATAAAGCCAAGTTAAAGGGGAACTGGGTACCACATACTGTGCTAGGTTCCTTTGCATGTAACCTTTCATTCTGCTGGAGCTAAAGATGTTCTGCCTCCTCTCCATAAAACGCACCCAAACTCCAAAACCAGGAAATTCTCCATAGAAAATAGGAGTGAAGAGAGACAAGACTAACAGGATAAACCGCAAAGCAGGAAGAAAGTTTTGTCTCCCATTTCGCTCAAGGAATTTTTGGACCCACCAAGGCTACTGTCCTGAAAGATCCTGCTGCTTCTCCTTCCCCAAATATTGTCCACTTCCTGAGAGTAAGGCTGACTTGCCGCAGGCTTATAAAGTGTTTGGTCACAGTAAGACAACTGTGAGTAATAACACACATTGTATACTGTTTTGCAATTGATAAAAGGCTTTGCATCTGTTTTTTCTTTGGAGGCTGAAGAAAAGAATAATGGTATTCACGCAGTTCCCATTTTACAGATGAAAACAAGAGGACTTTTTCTGTGAAGTCAGGAAAGTGGTTACAATGGTAATTTCTGCCTGTCCGAATTATGTATTGCCCCTCCCCTTTCTATTAATAACATTGAAGTGTGATGGGACAACCACTGAAGCTGTCAGTTGAAACCTGCTGGGACATTTTAGCCATTCTCTTCAACATAAAGAATGGGTGTTTTTGGAGGGGGTGAGAGGAATGGGGAAATGTTGTCAAAGAGTACAATGTTTTAGTTGAGACAGGAAGAATACATTTTGTTGAGATCTACAGCACAGCATGGTGACTGTAGTTTACAATGAAGTATTGTGTATTTCAAAATTGCTAAGACAATAAATTTCAAATGTTCTCACCACAAAAAAGATAGGTTTTGAGGTGATGAATCTATTAATTCTCTGGATTTAATTATTCCACAATGTATACATATATCATAACATCACATTATACCTCCGTAAATACATACAATTTTAATTTGTCAATTAACAATTTTTTAAAAGAATAGTGTGGCCAGTTGGGGAGGTAGTTTTTTTTTTTTTTTTTTCCTCTAGTCTCTACTCAGTCTCCAAGATCCCATTCCCCATAAAATTCCTGTCACCCAGGTGGAGTGCAGTGGCACAATCATGGCTCACTGCACCCTCTCCCTCTTGGGCTCAAGCGATCCTCCCTCCTACAGGTACATGCCACCACGCCCAGCTAATTTTTGTAGCTTTTGTAGACATGGGGTTTCACCATGTTGCCTAGGCTGGTCTCGAACTCCTCAGCTCAATCAATCTGCCCACTTTAGCCTCCCACAGTGCTGGGATTACAGGTGGGAGCCACCAAGCCCAACCCATAAAGTTCCTAACTTTTTATCTCCCTGGGAGTGCACAGCCTACACACACCAGTTTCTCTTTAGAACATACTTAAGAGTCTTGGCTTAGCATCCAACAGACAGAACTTTAACACTTCTACGGATCTGTGCACCTGTCTATGGTGTGGGGTTTTTAAGATCTCTTTCTAATGACACTTTATTTTGCAAAGCAAGACAGTTTCATTCCCAGAAGAGCAGGTATGGTAAATCCTTTGTTCCAGTAATGAAGACAATGATCCAAACCCTAAGCCTCAGAGAAGCCCAGAAACCCTCCAGGCCTCCATCTCTCTGCTCCTAGCACCTGCCTCTCTCTTGACATCAACATCATTCTCCCCTCTCACAGCCCAGCTCCTTCCACAGACCCAGGGATTAGGCACCAGCGCCTCAGACTAGATTTTAGAGAATTACCATTCAAGAGGCAATCCTCTTCCCTTGGTTCCAATTTCAAGGTTCTCAAAGACTGGAACAGGGCTAGTTTGAGGCAATGTGCCCCATCGCATAGCCAGAAAGAACCTTACAGTGAAAAGGAAAACAATTCTTCCAAAGTAAGGGGGTGCTGATCCCCAGAGGGAGGACAGATGGGCAAACAAACAGTAACCGGGCCAACACATGCTTCACACTCACTGATCAAGGACTTCTAAAACCACTTTTCTTTTCTCTGAATTTATATAGGATTTTGTATCACTCATAAAGGAATGTCTTATAGGCTGATAACACCTTTCTATTCATGCTTATACTTAACATTTAGGCTAGGATAATTTCCTAACCTCAGTGTCCTCACTATAAGATGGGAATTATTATAATCCCTACCTCATAAATTGTTGGGAGGATTAAAATACTTAGTAAAGTGCCTGACTAATAGAAAGGCATTCAATAAATGTTAGCTATTCATGGTGTCATCATCATTCTATTTACCATTATTACTAATCTCCTGTATTGCAAGAATTACACTTTATATTTTTGTAGACCATCACTGTAGCTAAAGGGTCTTTGGGCCATTGGTGATATTCCAAAAAGGTTGGTTAAATTGATCTGTGGTTTTTGACTATGGAAACTCAGAACTCCCTCAAAATGTACAAAACAGATTTACCTGCTAAATAAATCTCTTCAAAGCTGACCCCAGGTTTGATTGAATTAATTCCAATGAATTTGTCACAATGATGGAGAAAGGAAACTTAGAGGGCACCACAGTGGTTTGCTGGTAAAATGAGAAGTTTGGATTAGATCAATGTTTCCCAAAATATTTTCCTCAGAATGTTAGTGCCCCTCGAATCCTGCACAAAGCAAGAGTTTCATGACCAAGTAGCTTTTAAAACTCCTGTACACTCTACTCCCATTCTTCACAATGCACACTTTCATATTAAAAGTTCTGAGAGGTCCTCAACAGAAGACATCACTTAACTTTTTTTTTTTTTAAGACAGATTCTCACTCTGTCACCCAGGCTGGAGTACAGTGGCCACCACTCCTGGCCTAAACATTTTTTAACCTGGTGCTTCCCAATCTAAACTCACAGGGACCAGTTTTCTTAATGAAAGAGAATCAGACTAGCTTGTAACCATAGCTGGTGACACTCCCCTGCCCCATTCCTTGTATGTCCTCAGTGGACTAGGTCAGGAATAAATAAATTTTCCTGATTCTCAAGGGCTGGTCACTCCTTTGCACTGAGCTCAAAGCTTCTCTGTAGCATGGGTCACAATGAATGGTAGCCCTGATAGCCTAGAGTAGCCTTTCAGCCTTCTCTGAGCCTCTAAAGACTGAGGATCCTTGGCATGAAATGGAGCAACTGATATACCCTTGCTTCCCCTGGGGACTCTCTTGCTCTCAAAAAGGCATCAGCCATCATCTCCATCTAGAGAATATACTAGCTGACTCAGCTTGACCAGCCTGTACCAAAATGAGAATCTGGGTAAAATAAGCATTGAAACACTTCATTCCTTGTAGATTCACAAAACATATTAGCATATTAAAGACTATGAAGTTCTGCAGGAAAAAAAAAACCTATTTAACTTTAATCCAACATTGCCAAGATTTATTTGACCATGGAAGATTTTTCCAAAACACTTACAAACAGATCAAGGACATTAATCTTTCATGAAACACTAGATCCCCAAGGTCCTCTCCAGCTACATCATTCTGTGATTTTCTTTTTTATTTATGATGCATTAAAAGATTAATCTCTATCAGACTTCCATTTAGAAATTCACCAGAAAGTGCAAAGGCAGCAGGTAAAATTGCTGAAGGGTATTATAAAAATACCCTCCAGTGATTTTTGAAACTTAAACTGAAATATTTATATAACTATATATTTCAGTTTGTATATTATATATATATATGTATATACACACATATATATGTGTGTATATATATTGGTGTATGTATATCTATATCTATGTATATATGGCATTATATCCATTTTACAGATGCAGAAACTGAGCTTTAGAGGGGGTGAGCAATTGGTCCAAAGCCACACAGCACACAGGTAGTCATTGATAAAGGTAAAAACAAGAGTTGAAGCCTGAGGTGTAAGGACACAGAGACAAGTACACAAATGTTTACAAGTTACACATATGACACGTGCCTTTAACATGAATTTCTTGAACATTCATTTAGAGGCCTTACAATGAAGACATCAGAGTGGCAGCAAGTTCTGTTGGAATCAGGGGAGCGTGTTCTTCTATAATCCCCTGGCTAACAGGAAAGCACACTGATTTGGCCCATGGTAGTTATACACTCCCATTGAGTCAGGGGCCACTTCTATGCACACAGGAGGTGCTAAAAATATGCTGTTGACTCATTGCCTCTAAGAGCAGAAGAAATGCCAAAAGTATAGGACAAGAGGCAGAAAAGCACACGGAAAAATGTCGTAGGGCAGTCCTCTGAGGAAGTGTTAGATCCCTTTGAAATCTGTCCAAACACTTTCTTGTGCTGGGGAAAGTCAATTACATATTTCAAGCAACCCCACATGTCATACGAGTATCTTGTACGTGTTTGTGTACTCGTGTCTGTGAACTTACATCTCAGACTTCAACTTCTCGCTCCCCACCCTTATCAATGACTGCCTGCATGGCCTTGGGCAAGTTGCTTTCCCTCTTCAAAGCTCAGTTTCTGCATCTATAAAATGGACATAATGCTACCTACCTCATGGGGTTAGTGATCACATTTAAGGAGCTAATATGTGGAAATTGCTTACACAGTACCTATCACATAATAAGGGTTTAATAAGTGTTTGATGTAATTGTTTTGATTATTACTACTATTACTAAAATAATAATTACTACAATAATAATGATTCTTATTCTCTATATTAGTATTATCTTTGAAAATGGGCATGGATTATGTCTATGTAACACTTTTGGCACAATATCTAGCATTATATCACACACAAATTAGAGAATTCATGTTATTAAGGATGAAAAAATATTTTTACTGACCCTTAAATTCTTCGTAAGTAACTGCAAAAGAAGCCATTATCCCAACACATGAAATAAAAAAGAAAATTCAGTTCCTCTGGAGTTTGTTTTTGGAGGTAGCCACAGGATACCTAAATTTTTTTTCTTTTCAGAGAGACCGAGGGGCTCACTAGGTTGACCAGGCTGGTCTTGAACTCCTGGTCTCAAGCCATCCTCCCACCTCAGCCTCCCAAAGTGCTGGGATTACATGCATGAGCCACCACATCCAGCCTACCTAAAATATTGAATGCTGTTAATAAATCTCCTGAGGCCAGCATAAGAAGGTGATGGGCAAAACTATTGCAGGTATGTTTTTCTGGCTTTTTCATGTATTGGGCCAAACTTTGAAAAGCACTTACTATTAATGGCTAACTTGCAAAATTTGTGATTTATTAAAAGCAGATTTTAATTGTTTTACCTAAAAATAATAGGCCTCTGATCTGCCAAAGATGAAGATTTAATTTCTAGGTGTTCCCCACAATACCTAGAAACATCAGTGGAATCGAGTATTAAACACTTTAGAACTATTCTCATCAAAGTTCTTTAATATATCATACAGCAAAAGAAAAGTTTCTTTTCTAAAGGCTTCTCTATACTTTTTTTAATAGTTGAATTTCATTTCTGAAGGCTCCTAAAAAGAATAGAATTTAGATCTTTATTAAAGAGGAAATATATTTTCCATGTTTAATTTAAATGACATTCCATCAGTCATTTGCAATCTTAGCCTACACAGAATTTTTTTTTTTGGTAGTTTTAATGTTTGGCTTTAGGAGGGGATTCCCAATAATCTCTATATAAATATTTCTAATCTCTATATAAATATTTTAACATTTCAATGTAAATTAGTTTTTTAAAACTATTTTATCCATAAAAATAATGAATTTGCATGGCTGAGGGTGAAATAATATGTTACCAGGACCCCTCAGTTTTAGGGGTTGTGAGTAGATCCCATCTTCATGTTCCTCCAGCCCAGCCCAAGCCTGGCTCAGGTCCTCCTCCCCCATTTGCCAGGAACCACCATCTCCAGGGATTCTATGTGCCCTGCCTGACCAGTGTTCTCCATCAGAGTTTACCAATATTTTGTTCATTCCCTCAGAGCACAGCTAAGCAAGAGTACGCTAATTTGAAAATTAACTCAAGCAAATAGAGGAACAATATCCCCAACACATTGCATTTTAACATAGGGTTTCCTGGACACACTGTTTCAACCCAAGAGTTGGGCTAATAGTAGGAGTTCCATCTGCTAAAATACGGCTGTCAGCTTCAGAGGGAAATTCATGAACGTCTTCGTAGTTTGTTTTTACGTTTCACTTGGCACTGTTTCTAAAATTTCCTCTGAAGCCAAAAAATAAGTTATTTCCCAGCACACTGGGCACTTTTCATTTATCATTGGATTGATTTTTGTAACTTGCAGTAGGAGCTGAAATCGACCAGGGGGTTCTTATCCAACAGACAGCAGCAAAACACTTTGTGTATCTGCGTTCCTTTCAACAAGCGTGACTTCCTCAATGGCATCATTCGTGAGCGTAACACAGAGCTCAGCAATAACGTTTCTTCACTAACCCTACCAGGTATCCAACATAGGATGTTACTTCCTTTCACTGTTTTCCGACTCCTGGCAGATATTAATCATTGGGATTTGGGAAGAAGGAAATAGAATTTCTGAGAATGCTTGGGAATTCCCAAATTCATATGATTTTCATAACACATCACTTACAAGTTTTTGAAAAATAATAAATGACTATAATAACAAGCAAATAGTCGTTTTTTTCTGTAACAGGATTATATGAAAAGTTTTAGTAGTCTTCTGTTTTAAAAAGATATGATAACAAATGATGATTTATTATTATTATGAGCCAACATATTGTAACAAGATTATAAAATCCAATAGCATTAATAGAGAAAACATTAAAAAGAAATGAATGTTATCACAAAATAAATGCTAAAGAAAAGTCCTTTAAAGATTGAAAGGTAACACCACAAATACTTAATGCTTTAATCGTTGTTTACATGACATTGTTAAACAAGGCATCAATCATCCCCTCCAATACCATTTAAATAATATAACATTCTGATCTCTTGGCAAGATGAATAGCACTAGAAAGAAGCAACTGTCAAAATGGCCGATTTAAGGGCATATTTTGTTTCTAAAACTTGGCATTTCTTAGAAAACCTCTCATAGGATTTGTAAAACATATACTATGCCTATGAACACATTAATATTTATTTGCAGAAATGGTTCACTGTTAGCAGTGGACAAGGCCATGAATACACACTTGTAACACAGCAACAGATACAAGAGAGTCTGACTGACGCTCCTTTACTGCTCCTGTCCTGTTCACCTTAACTTTCATCTCCACATGTCAGTGCTTCCTCATCTTGCTTGACTTGAAGTCAGTGCATTTCTTCAAGCCAGTAAGTTCTCTATACTGACTATTAAGCTGTAATTTTCACAGGAAAATTAGAATGTTCCTTCCCATTTTCCTAATTTCTCAACTGATTTTTCTCAGAATTCAGAATCCATAAATATTGAAATGCCAGGAGAGAATTTCCAAATGGAAATGCTGTTCCCTTCTTCCATTTTCAGAAGAAACCGTAGGATAGTTTTATCCTTCTCTTCTCCAATTTTTATTTTCCTGCAAACTTATGGTTATCACCTCTTTAAGTGAGTAGCTCATAATTTTGCCTCCCCTGCAAATGGTCCCAAAACAGTGAAGTGGGTCCTCTTTAGCTGTGTCTTTAGTACATAATCCTGCATTTCTGACCATATGCAGGGAGTGTGACCCAGGGAAGGATCCCTGACTCAATGGGATTTCTCTTGCTGTCTCTAGAATTTGAACACTGGAACCCAGACGTACAGAGGCTGGGAGCCATCATGGTGTGCTATATTGATGACGGCAGCAGTGGGTGGTGTGGGGGCAGTTAATTGACAGCTACCTGTTGCTGACATCCCAGGAACTGCCTGAACCTCCTCTTTCCCAGTCATAAGATATCTAAGATTCTGCAGTATTCTTCATTAAATCCTAGCATGGTTTAAGCTAGCCAGAATTAGGTTCTGTTGCTTTCAATCAACAGAACCTTAGCTAATACGTTGTTATTTCCTGGTCTTTGTTCCTTTAATTTTCCAGGAAAAGAAGGGAAAATGGCTTACTGGTTTTAAAAAGAGACAAGGGACAACATACCATTTATGCAAAATTTAGAAGCACTCAAAGGAAACTCTGGAAAGTTCCTGAGACATACCTAGGTAGGATCAGCATAAAACTTGAACAGTGTATCTAGATCATGGTTGCCATGGTTGCCTTGACACAATGAACATCTGTATCAAGATCATATTTTCTTGGTGGGACAGAGAGAAGCACAAGGCGGGACTCACATTTACAGTAATCCTTGTTTTCCAGGGACCATACAACCCAGTTTGTCCAGAGCTGTTCATCTTAAGTTTGTTATCCCACCATAATTATAAATAGAACCTCCTTTTTCTCTCAAGAATATCCCACTTTGGATGATAATTTCTGTGACTACCCATTAAGAATATTTAATAACTATAGAAAACTGCTTCTCTATATTTTTTGTATGTTTGAAACCTTTTATAACAAAAATATCTTTAAAGTTATCACCTACACAGAATATAGCTGCCAAATGCTCCTACTCTGCTATTCTAACCATGAATCCCTCTGGGGCCCCTTCCTCCTACGGCGCTTGTGAGGATGAAATGAAATAAGCTCTATGAAGTGCCCAACAGTGACCAACACTGAATAAAATACAGCCACCACAGGTGGCCTTCCCTTATGTTCACCAAACTCCTGATAAGTTATTCGGTGATGTTTTAATCTTAATATTTTATGTAGATTATACATTCATCTGATTCAAAATGCAAAAGGTACAAAAGCGTATACAGTTAAAAGTTTCCCAACCCACTACCATTTATCTCCCTGGAGGCAACTGTTTCCAGATTTTTGAATATCCTTAAAGAATATCATATGTATGGAAAAGAAAGATTATATATTTATATGCATCTGTGTATGCATTTTCCTATGAGAGGCTCACAAAGTCTCCTTGAAGAGATATCATTATTACAAATACCCCTCAATTTACAATAGGGTTATATTCCAATAAACTTATGAAAATATTGTAAGCTGAAAATGCATTTAATACACTTAACCTACTAAACATCATAGCTTAGCTCGGCCTACCTTAAACACTCACATTAACCTACAGTTAGGCAAAATCATCTAACAGAAAGCCCATTTTATAATAAAGTGGGCTTTGACTATCTCATGTAATATAATGAATACTGTACTGAAAGTGGAAAACAGAATGGTTGTATGAGTACTCAAAGTACAGCTTCTGCTGAATGTGTATTGCTTTCAAACTATCTTAAAGTTGAAAAATCGTAAGTCAAAATATTCTAAGTCAGGGATTGTTTGTACTTCTACTTTACATGATGAAATTGAGCCTTGAAAAGATTAAGTGACTCGCCCAAGGTCACACTGGCAGTTAAATAGTGAAACTTGGATCCAAATTGTTCAGTCACTACATGTATTGTCTTGAAATTTGAAAAAGTGGAAGAGGAATTAAACTACTAAATTGAAGGACTATTTTAGGCATAGAAGAAGCAGATGCCTTCATGTCCAAGTGATTGTGAAAAGCCCACTTGCCCCAAAATATGTCTCCTGGTCATATGAAATTCCACCATTTCAGATTTTTACCTGGGGATTTAGAGTAATCTGCTGTTTTCCTAGAGCTCCCCTAAAATAGAAATAGAAAATTTTGGAAGGCTAAATATATGCTAACATTGGAAAACTCATTTTCTCCCCTTCGTAAGGCAAGGTACTGAAGGAGGGGGCCCTACGGGCCGTGCAGGGACATCCTGGAGGCATGGGGAGAAGAAACTGAAAGGCAAGTTTGTATGGAACAAAGAATACCGATCTCAGGATTCTCCCTTGAACCTGCCCTAACTTTGTTCAAATAGACTTAGCCACTGACCTGCTGTCAAAAGACCACAGCCAATTTGACTTGTTTTCAATATAATGATGAATATTGATTTGGTCCCTTCATCCAACATTCTCAGCTGGATCTTTTTTGACCAAGGATATACATTACTAGGTGAGTACAGGCAGTTAATTCTTCCACACGGGACTTCGGAGTTTCTGAGTTAACCAGAATCACCCACCTTAACATCTGCCAGTTTATACCCCAAGTCCTGACCAGTGCCCCCTACCTGCTATGCCTCATGTTTTCAATAGAGCATAAAATCAGAAATGAAAGATGAAACATCATAGCCAATATCACAGAAATACAAAGGATCCTAAGAAACTGCTAGGTATAATTACACACTAACTAATTGGATCATCTAGAAGAAATGGATAAATTCCCAGACACATAAAACCTACCAAGATTGACTCATGAAGAAATTTAAAAATCTGAACAGACTAATAGCAAGCAAGGAGGTTGAATCAGTAAGAAAATGTCTCCTATCAATGAAAAACCCAAAACCAGATGGCTTCCCAGATTAATTCTACCAAATATTTTAAGAAGAACTAATACCAGTCCTTCTCAAACTCTTCCAAAAAGCTGAAGTGGAGGGAATACTTCCAAACTCATCTTACAGGGCCAGCATTACCCTGATTCCAAAGCCAGACAAGAACACTACAAGAAAGGAAAATGACAGGCCAATATCCTTGATCTACATAGATGCAAAAATCCTCAACAAAATCCTAGCAAACCAAATTCAATAGCACATTGAAAGAATCATTCACCATGATCATACCATGGTTCAACATAAGCAAATCAATACATATAATATACCATATTAGAAAAATAAAGGATAGAAACTATATGGCCATCACAATAGATATAGAAAAAGCTTTTGACAAAATTCGAAACCCTTTCATGGTGAAAAAAAAAAAACACCCAACAGATCACGTATTGAGGGACTGTATCCCAACAAAATAAAGGCCATATATGACAAACCCATAGCTAACACCATGATCAATGGTGAAAAGTTGAAACTTTTCCTCTACCATCAGGAACAAGACAAGGATGCCCACAGACACCACTTCTCAGGGTAATTAGGCAAAAGAAAGAAATAAAAGGCATCTTAATAGGAAAGGAAGAAGTGAAACTGTCTCTACTGACGGCATGATCTTGTTATATATAGAAAACCCTACAAACTTCACTAAAAAAAGGTTAGAACTCAACACAAAGAATGGAACAATAGACACTGGGGGACTCCAAAGGTGGGAGGGAAGGATGGTGGGAGCAAGGGTTGAAAAACTACCTATCGATTACTATGCTCACTGCTTGGGTGGTGGGATCATTAGAAGCCCAAACCTCAGCACCATGCAATATACCTGTTTAAGAAACCTGTACATCTACGCTCCTGACTCTAAAATGAAACATGCAATATTTAAAAAACAAAAACAAATAAATAAAATTTGAAAACTGTTAGAACTGAACTGATAGGTGATATCAGTAAAGTTGTAGGATACAAAATCAACAGATAGAGCCTTGAACACAGCAACATCCAGCTGTCTGACACGAAAGTCTCAGGGGCAAGAAAACCTCTATATGAACTCAGAAACAATGAGCTAAGTTGTGTTTATGTCTGAAAGGATGTTAAGAACTTCATTCATGTTACATCAGAGCCAACAGAAAGAACCAACAGGAAACCTGTACCCAACAAACAGAAATGACAAGATGAAGGGAAAGCAGAGGTAAGGGCTTACCTTAGAAAGGGCAAGTGATTAGCTCAATATACAATACAATGTTTGCTCCTGAGCCAAAAATTTGTACAATAATTTGGATATTACTTGCACAACCAGAAAAATCAGCCACTCATTAGGAAAATGTGTTTCTGTAGAAGTCTTAGGACTCAGCTATCTATAATAACATGAAAAGACAATATTTTCATCCAAAATGAGTATTTTTGTTTGTCTTGGCTTGTTATTCTAACGTCAACAGCCTCTAAATAAACTGTTGAAGTACATGATATAACCACCTCTTTCTCCATCTTTCCCATTGCTCCCATAGGGTTTCAGTTGTGCAATTTCACCATTAGCAAAGCTTTTTGCTGAAATCTGGCTTTTCAAAGGGAGAGTATCCAGAAACAGAAGATGCTGATCTGGGAGGCTCTTCCTAATAGAACTGCTGCTTCAGTTTAACTTGAAAAAGCCCACACGCAGTTCCTAATGACAAACATCTGAACACCGGGTCTTCCCCTGAGCAAGACCATGCTATGCCTCCTGCTCGCTCTGTTCTATAAGCAACCCACAGATTGCTCCCTGTGAAGAGGAGCCTGCCAGGGGAGCAGCATTCCACCAGATCCTGATTTAGCAAGATATTTCCGTATCATTCCCCCAACCAGCTGGAAGTCCTCCACTGCTCTTGTGTAAAAATCTAACTCATCTCGCTGAATTTCCTGATTTAAAAGTCTAATTCATTTCACCAAAAGTGTGACAGAAGGAAACCAAGTACACCATCTCTCTCTTACCAAACCAAAGCTATTGCATGTGCATTCTGGGGGGAAAACATGGTCCAAATATGTTATGGAGGGGGTGCCAGCCCAGTGTCATCCTCTTACTATTGCCATAGGATCTTGGCTGATGGCATCAGAGGAAAAACAAGTTTATCGATTACTTTCAACCATTAAGCTCACTCCTCCATGAAAAATAAGTCACAAGTCCAATGTCTCTTATTAAAATAAGCACTGCAAAATATAAAGGAGTCACAGTTTTAAAATGGGACACACGTTCTCTAAGCAGTGAACCATGTTAGAGGTGCACTGTTTACATTGTATAAAGTCCCCTGGAGCCAGGGTTAGGAAGCGCATCTGTTCTTTCGTGTTCTGGGATGAAGGAGAAAGGAAAATGTGCTGCCAGAAGTGAGTGGGAAGGAGCCCATGAGATAAAGGAAGTAAATCCATTTGCTGATTGCAATAATAATGGTAATACACGAAGCTATACATACATACATACATACATACATACATGCAAATTTTCACATTTTTTTAAAAAAAGAACTTAAGGCTTCCACTCATGTAATCAGCCCTTATGAACTCTCCTGATTAGCTGCAAGGAAAATCTTCCTTTCTCCTCTTTCTTGCACCATCCTGGGCTCCCTTTTGACTTGTTTTTTTTTTTTTTTAACTTATAAACGATCAGCTCATATTCTGAAGTTTGTAGTCCCCTCCCGCCCCCTCTCTCTCTATACGGCTCATTTACATTGGCAGCTGTCGTGCTGCTGGGCATCCTCAAACCCACAAGTTTCCGTTTAATGTTTGAGCAGACAAACATGATCATGCACTAGGCATCACTGTGCCACTCAAAATGCTTTTTTTGTTTTTTTTTATTGCATCTGAGAGAAATCTCAAGGTTGCAAACCTGGAGTCAGAATTGTCTCCATGTGTCTCAGTGGGAAGAGTATCGTGTGAAGAAACAAGTGGATTCTACTAATCACAAGGAATTTTTTGATATCAGGTCATCCTCCGAATGAATTTATATTACCGAGTGGAGGGTCACATGAAGAAAATGGTCAAACAGCACCACCTAGAGCAAGAGCTGAGAAGTGCAGTGGAGCCGGGCTGTGTCAGGAAAGAAAAGCAAGCTGGGGCCTGGCTCAGCGCTCTCCGCTCTGCTCCTGTCTGCACGGAAAGATTAGGATGACAGTGGCAGGAAGCCTGTGCACCTAGTATGCATCACTTGAAGGGAACACAGAGATTCCAGTAAACAGTTGGAAGGAAATGTTAATACCAGGCTCTGCTAAACAATGTGAAATGACTCCTAGATGAGACAAGCGACTTTCATCAAAGTTCCCTGATACCTGAAAAGACAGCCCAGGGGATCCTGCACTACATGTGGTGTATGTAAATTAAGCGGGTTTTTTTCCCCTTTGTAATCAAGCTCATACACAAACAAAATCACACTTTAGAAACGGCCTATTTCAACTTGTAACTAGCTTGCTTTCAGGGGCTCCAGGTCAAAAAGAAATAGAGCACAAAGACGCTTTCTCCTTAGGGATCATACACAAATTCACTCTGTCCGTTTCTTTCCCACATGGAGCAACAAAGCCGTCAGACCTCTCCATCCACACATCGGGTCCTTCCTGATTAAAGTGAGATAAATCACAGCCCTCTCTCTCTAGATGGCAGGCGACAAGAGGGGGATGCTTGCCTCAAGAAGTCCTCCCCATCCCTCTGCATTCATGCAAGCCCGAGCGGAGAGATGCAAGAAATTACGGATGCATTTTAATTCCCCAGACCCTGCAATTAAAAATGGAAATTTTTTGGCCACGCCTGTTGGCTCACGCCTGTAATCCCAGCACTTTCAGAGGCCGAGGTCGGCGGATCACCTGGGGTCAGGAGTTCGAGACCAGCCTGGCCAACATGGTGAAACCCTGTCTCTACTAAAAATACAAAAATTAGCTAGGAATGGTGGTGGGCGCCTGTAGTCCCAGCTACTCGGGAGGATGAGGCAGGAGAATCACTTGAACCCGGGAGGCAAAGTTTGCAGTGAGCCAAGATCGCACCACTGCACTCCACTCTGGGTGACAAAGGAAGACTTCATCTCAAAAAATGTTTTAAAAAATGGAAGTGTTGTTCTTTCATTTGTAAATGTGTTTTGGTAAAAGAGGGGCAGTTTAAGCAACCCTTTCTATTGTCTACATTGTTAAAATTCATCCGACATGGACTCTTGACTCTGTTTTGCCTGGGCAGACCCAATTCAAGCATTTACAACAGCTATAACCTCCTCAAATCAAAAAGAGGAATCAGCATTATTGCTAAGTTCAAATAAGGTCTTGTTTGATTTCATTTTTATTTTTGAATGCAGCCATTCCTCCATGTGCTGTCATCAGGTAAGATTGTCAGTCCTGATTAGGTAAAGGTATTATTACAAAATGCAATTCTTAAAAATTCAGTGTCTACCTACACTTTTAATAAGCCTTTCCCCCTCCCCTAGGTATTCTCCCTTAGACACCCCTTCTCAAATTTAAAATCACAGAAACTAAAATATGATGCCTAAAGAGAGCCTAGCGACTGCCCAGTCCTCTAATTTGATGAGTGGGAGTACTGAAGCCCAGAGGAGGTCAAGTAATTTGTTCCCAATGTCTTAGATAAGAAGAAAATGACCAGCTGGGAAATCCCACTCATGTCAAGGCAGAGGCACAGGGCCACAGACTGTGGTTGAATTGTGCCACACTCCTACATCCTTCTTTAGGAATCACAGAACATTCCTGTGTTGAGTCGGAGTCACTGACTTCCTTTTCAGGCTGATTGAGTTCTGTCCTTACAGGCTGTGACAAGAAGTTTTGGTATTATGCTACACCAAGACCATTTATCTAGTTCAAGAAATGCACAGTCCTTAGAGCCCAGCAACTTTCCCCATGTCCAGTAAATGTAGCTTCTCCATTAGAAGCTGTCAGAATGGAGCCTTCTGGCTCATCTTGATTTTGATTTGTGCAAGAATGAATGGTTGTGCTAAGACAGCTTTCCTAGCTGATAGAGAGCGAAACTTTTTTCTCATAATCTATAAAAAAATTAAATTAGAACTTTTTTCTCATAATCTGTGAAAAAATATTAAATTAAATCTGGCTCGTCTTGATTTTGATTTGTGCAAGAATGAATGGTTGTGCTAAGACAGCTTTCCTAGCTGATAGTGAGCAAAACTTTTTTCTCATAATCTATAAAAAATATTAAATTAGAAGCATAGAGTTTATTTCATGACTTTTATCTTCCTGCAATTTTCTTGTGGGCATAAATGATTTGTTTTTATCCTGCCTGCCCCCCAATCCCTTTTCCAAGAGACTAAAAGAGTATCTAGTGCAAAGTGGAGACTCACATATTTTTTAATAAACAGTGATCCCAGCCACCCAGTGCATGTTGCCAAATGCCAACCCCATAAATAATCAAACACATCATCTCATTCAGCCAATCAAAATCAAGTGCTACCTATTTTTTTAAGTTTTCATAGCCCTTGGGCATCTGCTTTCTCAGCATTTCCCAAACTTGAGTCATTCTCATCCTGCCTTCCTAATTTTGATCTGTCAATTACCTCTACTATTATTTATTTCATCTATTTTTAAATAGACCCACTTTTGAAACTTAAATACACGCCTTTTAAAAGGAAGCTTTCTTACTACTATACATCAAAAGCCATTATTACTTGTTCTAAGTACTCATAACAAGATGGTCACAACTATTAAAATTTAGTCATGTGCATCCACATACTCTCTAAATTCATGGAGCATCTGCACACACTTTAAGAAACAATTCTGCATTACTCACTCAATTTTCTTGACATCCTTCTGAGGCAGGACAAACCTTGGGCCCAAAGAATTGAGGTAGGAGTCCAAGCAAGTTGCCAGCCACATAAAGGCAAACCTTGGCTCGGAAGTCAGGACTACCAGCCCCTAGGTTATGGTTCATGCTCTTTCCTCTGCTCTCCAGAACCTCCTATCTCCAAGTGTAGTTAGCAGCCCAGATGCAGCAGCATCCTCTAGAGACTTGTTAAAAATGCAGAAGCTCAGGCTCCACCCCAGGCCTATGCAGACTGAATCTGCATTTTAACAAGGTCCAGGTAATTCACGTGCACATTAAGTTTGAAAAGGCCTGGTCTAGATCAGCGGTTCTCTAACTTAGCAGCACATTAGAACCATCTGTAGAGACTTTAAAAATACCAGTGCCTGGGCTTCACCTCCCAGAGAATCTGACTTAAGTGTCTGGGGTTTGCCCTGAGTCTAGGTATTTTTAAAAACTCCTCAGCTTATACAAAGCTGGCAGGGCCGGGCACAGTGGCTCATGCCTATAATCCCAGCAGTTCGTGAGGCCAAAGTGGGCAGATTGCTTGAGTCCAGGAGTTTGAGATTAGCCTGGGCTAAAACCCCATCCCTACAAAAAAAAAAAATACAAAAAGTAGTTGGGCATGGTGGTGGCACATACCTGTAGTCCCAGCTACTCAGGAGGCTGAGTACTAACTTCAACCCAGGAGGTCACGGTCTGGTCAACAGAGCAAGACCCTGTATCAAAACAAACAAACAAGCAAACAAAAAATACTAGCAGCTTACCAGCTAGGGAGGCCTGTAGAGCCAAGTTTTCCAAATGGGGCTACATTAGTTGTTCCAGAACTTTAGCTGCATCAAAACCACCTGGATGGCTTGTTCAGCTACAGAGGGTCTGGCCATGCCCCTAGAGTTTCCAGCTGAGGGTCTGGAATGAGGCCCGATGATTTGCATTTCTAACAATCTCCAGGTGATGCTGATGCTGTGGGTCCAGGGACCACATTTTGAGAATCTATGCTAAATGAATCGGAGAAGACCAAAGCTCAAACTTATTCCAAGAACTTTTCAAGGCCCACCTGCAAGTTGTAGTGGAAGTAAGCATCTAAGGGTGCAAAAAAGTTTCACTGTAGACTAAGGCCTTTTACCTGAGCTCTCAAATGTTCACATTTCTCTTATCAACCTAAATAACAAACAGAGAGAGGCTCTCCACAAGAAAAAGATATTCGTTTGGAAACAGAGCCTTGCAATAGAAACAGGCAAGCCAGAGTAAACTATATGCATATTCACGGAGGTAAAGGAAGACAAAAGAAAAAATGAGGAAGATTATATGATCATTTGGAAATGATTATCCTTGGCTACAAAGATCAATAACAAAGGTGATGCCAGGCCCAGGTTGGAGAGGCAGTTGTTGGGCAAATATCCTTCAGAAGCATTGTTGTGTGCAAAGTTGCAATGGGCTTTGTGCAAGATTGTGTTTTTTGCAGTCTTCTGTGATAAGTTTTTGTTATCAGGCATACAAGCCCAAGAATCCTTTATTGCATGGCCTTCCCTGGCTCTATTTGTCAGGGTTTTGGTTAGGGGAGGCGTAATTTTAACACTCTCAATGTAAAAAATGGCATAAGGTAGGTACCCCAATTGCTTGTTTCGTCTTCATAAAATAACTTTTCCACCCGAACAAAGTCTACACATAAATTGTAAAAATACCCTGGCATGCAGTCCCTGGAAAAGTCTGGAGTCATTCTCGGGGTTCCCACCCAGGTGGGCAAGCGTAGCCACCACAGATAAACACAAAGTAGGGGTCCCCGCTGGGGTTCAGCGGCAGGCAGTGGCCCTGGTTCTGATATTTGGCTGAAAACACAGCTCCTCTTTGTCACCCTCAGGACATTTCAGTTATTTCCTAGATAATAATCTCACTTCACCCTGCACAAAACAGGCACATGATCATGTCACTCTGACCTGGTTTGAGTCCAAGGAGAATTTTGTTTTTAAAATAATTTAGGTTAGTAGTTAAAATATGAACTTTGAGCCAGGAGTGGTGGCCCATGCCTATAATCCCAGCATTTCGTGAGGCTAAAGTGGGTAGATTGCTTGAGTCCAGGAGTTTGAGACTAGCCTGGGCTAAAAGCCCATCCCTACAAAAAAAAAAAATACAAAAAGTAGTTGGGCATGGTGGTGGCACATACCTGTAGTCCCGGCTACTCAGGAGGCTGAGTCCTCGCTTGAACCCAGGAGGCCACGGTCTGGTCAACAGAGCAAGACCCTGTATCAAAACAAAGAAACAGACAAACAAAAAATGCTAGCAGCTTACCAGCTAGGGAGGCCTGTAGAGGCAAGTTTTACAAATGGGGCTACATTAGTTGTTCCAAAACTTTAGCTGCATCAAAACCACCTGGATGGCTTGTTCAGCTACAGAGGGTCTGGCCATGCCCCTAGAGTTTCCAGCTGAGGGTCTGGAATGAGGCCCGATGATTTGCATTTCTAACAATCTCCAGGTGATGCTGATGCTGTGGGTCCAGGGACCACATTTTGAGAATCTATGCTAAATGAATCAGAGAAGACCAAAGCTCAAACTTATTCCAAGAACTTTTCAAGGCCCACCTGCAAGTTGTAGTGGAAGTAAGCATCTAAGGGTGCAAAAAAGTTTCACTGTAGACTAAGGCCTTTCACCTGAGCTCTCAAATGTTCACATTTCTCTTATCAACCTAAATAACAAACAGAGAGAGGCTCTCTACAAGAAAAAGATATTCGTTTGGAAACAGAGCCTTGCAATAGAAACAGGCAAGCCAGAGTAAACTATATGCATATTCACGGAGGTAAAGGAAGACAAAAGAAAAAATGAGGAAGATTATATGATCATTTGGAAATGACTATCCTTGGCTACAAAGATCAATAACAAAGGTGATGCCAGGCCCGGGTTGGACAGGCAGTTCTTGGGCAAATATCCTTCAAAAGCACTGTTGTGTGCAAAGTTGCAATGGGCTTTGAGCAAGATTGTGTTTTTTGCAGTCTTCTGTGATAAGTTTTTGTCATCAGGCATACAAGCCCAAGAATCCTTTATTTCATGGCCTTTCCTGGCTCTATATGTCAGGGTTTTGGTTAGGGTAGGGGTATTTTTAACACTCTCAATGTAAAAAATGACATAAGGTAGGTACCCCAATGACTTGTTTGGTCTTCATAAAATAACTTTTCATAAAATCTCTGTAAACGTGGAAATATCTACACCGCTATCTCTGTAAATGTGTAAACATTTACAACGCTATCTGTATAAACATGGAACTATTTACACCGCCGTCTCTATAAACATGGAAATATCTACACCGCTATCTCTATAAACATGGAAATATTTACACCGCTATCTCTATAAACATGGAAATATCTACACCGCTATCTGTATAAACATGGAAATATCTACACAGCTGTCTCTATAAACATGGAAATATCTACAACTCTATCTGTATAAACATGGAAATATCTACACGACTGTCTCCATAAACATGGAAATATCTACAATGCTATCTCTATAAACACGCAAATATCTACATCACTGTCTCCATAAAAATGGAAATATCTACACCGCTATCTCTATGAACATGGAAATATCTACACCGCTGTCTCAAGAAACATGGAAATATCTACAATGCTATCTCTATAAACGTGGAAATATATACACCGCTATCTCTAAAAACAAGGAAATATCTACACCGCTATCTCTAAAAACGTGGGAACATCTACACTGCTAACTCTATAAACCTGGAAATATCTACACCGCTATAAGTATAAATGTGGAAATACCTACACCGCTAACTCTATAAACCTGGAAATATCTACACCGCTAAAAGTATAAATGTGGAAATATCTACACCGCTATCTGTAAAAACATGGAAATATCTACACCACTACCTCTATAAACATGGAAATACTTACACCGCTATCTGTATAAACATGGAAATATTTACAAAGCTATCTCTATAAACATGGAAATATACACACGGCTATCTGTTTAAACATGGAAATATCTACACCACTGACTGTATAAACATGGAAATATCTACACCGCTATCTGTATAAACATTTAAATATCTACACAGCTGTCTCTATAAACATGGAAATATCTGCACCGCTATCTGTAGAAACATGGAAATATCTACAACGCTATCTGTGTAAACATGGAAATACGTACACAGCTATCTGTGTAAACTTGGAAATATCTACACAGCTATCTGTGTAAAAATGGAAATATCTACACCGCAATCTGTGCAAAGATGGAAATATCTACACTGCTATCTCTGTAAACATGGAAATATCTACACCGCTATCTGTATAAACATGGAAATATCTATACAGCAGTCTCTATAAACATGGAAATATCTCCACCGCTATCTGTATAAACATGAAAGTATCTACACCGCTTTCTGTATAAACATGGACATATCTACACTGCAATCTCTATAAACATGGAAATATCTACAACGCTATGTGTGTAAACATGGAAATATCTACACAGCTATCTGTGTAAACTTGGAAATATCTACAGAGCTATCTGCGTAAACATGGAAATATCTACACGGCAACCTGTGCAAAGATGGAAATAACTACAGCGCTATCTCTGTAAACATGGAAATATCTGCACCGCTACCTGTATAAACATGGAAATATCTGCACCGCTGTCTGTATAAACAAGGAAATATCTACACCGCCATCTGTATAAACATGGAAATATCTACACCGCAATCTGCATAAACATGGAAATACCTTAACCGCTATCTGTATAAATATGGAAATATCTACACCGCTATCTCTATAAACCTTGAAATACCTACACCGCTTTCTCTATAAACATGGAAATATCTACACTGCAATCTCTATATTCATGGAAATATCTACACCGCCATCTCTATAAACATGAAAATGTCTACACCGCCATCTTCAGAAACATGTATGTATCTACACCGCCATCTGTATAAACTTGGAAATATCTACACCACTATCTGTATAAACGTGGAAATAGCTTCACTTCCATCTGTATAAACATGGAAATATCTACACCGCCATCTGCATAAAGATGGAAATATCTACACTGCAATCTGTATAAATATGGAAATACCTACACCGCTATCTCTATAGACATGGAAATATCTACACCGCAATCTGTATAAACATGGAAATATCTCCACTCCCATTTGTATAAAGATGGAAATATCTACACCGTGAGCTGTATAAACATGGAAATATGTACACCGCTATCTGTATAAACATGGAAGTAGCAACACCGCTATCTGTATAAACATGGAAATATCTACACCGCTATCTCTATAAACATGAAAATACTTACACCACCATCTCTATAAACATGGAAATATTTACACCGCTATCTCTATAAACATAGAAATAACGACACCGCCATCTCTATAAACATGGAAATATCTACACCGCCATCTGCATAAACATGGAAATATCTACACAGACATCTGTATAAACTTGGAAATATCTACACTGACATCTGTAGAAAGATGGAAATATCTACAAAGCGATCTGTATAAACATGGGAATTTCTACACCGCTACCTGTATAAACATGGAAATATCTATACCGCTATCTGTATCAACATGGAAATAACTACACCGCAATTTGTATAAACATGGAAATATCTACACAGCAATCTGTGCAAAGATGGAAATATCTACACCGCAGTCTCTATAAACATGGAAATATCTACACCGCAATCTGTATAAACATGGAAATAACTACACCGCTATCTGTATAAACATGGAAATTTTTACAACACTATCTGTATAAACATGGAAATGTCTCCACCGCTACCTTTTAAACACGGAAATACCTACACCGGTATCTTTAAAAACATGGAAATACCTACACCGCTATCTCTATAAACAATGAAATATCTACAACGCTATCTTTGTAAACATGGAAATATCTACACAGCTATCTGTGTAAACTTGGAAATATCTACAACGCAATCTGTGTAAGCATGGAAATATCTACAACGCTATCTGTGTAAACATGGAAATATTTACAACGCTATCTGTGTAAACAGGGAAATATCTACACAGCTGTCTGTAAAACGTGGAAATATCTACACCACTATCTGTATAACCCTGAAAATATCTGCACCGCTATCTGTATCAACATGTAAATAACTACACCGCTATCTGTATAAAAATGGAAATATCTACAATGATATCTCTGTAAACATGGAAATATCGACACAGGCATCTGTGTAAACTTGGAAATATCTACACCGAAATCTGTGCAAAGATGGAAATATCTTTACCGCTATATCTGTAAACATGGAAATATCTACACTGCTATATGTATAAACATGGAAATATCTACACCGCCATCTGTAAACACAAGGAAATATCTACAAAGCCTTCTGTATAAACATGGAAATGTCTACACCGCTATCTGTATAAACATGGAAATATCTACACCGCTATCCGTATAAACATGGAAATATCTACACCGCTATCTGTATAAACATGGAAATATCTACATCGCTATCTGTATAAACAGGGAAATATCTCCACCGCTATCTGTGTAAACATGGAAATACCTACACCGCTATCTGTATATACATGGAAATAACTACACCGCTATCTGTATAAACAAGGAAATATCTACACCGCCATCTTTAGAATCATGGAAATATCTACACCGCCATCTGTAGAAACATGGAAATACCTACACCGCTACCTGTATAAATATGGAAATGTGTACACCGCTATCTCTATAAACATGGAAATACCTACACCACTGGCACTATAAACATTGATATATCTACACCGCAATCTCTGTAAACATGGAAATATCTACACCGCCATCTATGTAAACTTGAAAATATCTACAATGCCATATTCAGAAACATGGCTGTATCTACACCGCCATCTGTATAAACATGGAAATATCTACACCACTATGTGTATAAAGATGGAAATATTTAAACCGCTATCTCTATAAACATGGAAATATCTACAATGCTATCTCTATAAACATGGAAATATCTACACCGCCATCTGTATTAACATGGAAATATCTACAGGGTCATCTGTATAAACCTGGAAATATCTACACTGTCATCTATATAAACATGGAAATATCTACAGAGAACTCTGAATAAACATGGAAATATCAGCACAGCCATCTGTATAAACATGGAAATATCTACACCGCTATCTGTATAAACATGGAAATATCTACACCGCTATGTGTATTAATGTGGAAATATCTCCATTGCTATCTTTATAAACATGGACATATCTCCACCGCAATCTGTATAAACATGAAAATATCTACACCGCTATCTCTAGAAACATGGAAATATCTACATTGCCGTCTGTAAAAACATGAAAATATCTACACAGTCATCTGTAGAAACATGGAAATATCTACACCGCTATCTCTATAAACATGGAAATAACTACACCGCTATCTCTATAAACATGGAAATATCAACACCGCTATCTCCATCAACATGGAAATATACACACCACCATCTACAATGCCATCTACATAAACAAGAAAATATCTACACTGCCATCTATATAAACATAGAAATATCTACACCGCCATCTCTGAATACATGGAAATACCTATACTGCCATTTGTAGAAAGATGGAAATATCTACACCGCCATCTGTATAAACGTGGAAATATCTACACCGCTATCTGTATAAACAAGGAAATATCTACACCGCCATCTGTTTCAACATGGAAATATATACACAGACATCTGTTTATACATGGAAATATCTACACCGCTATCTGTATAAACATGCTAATAACTACACCGCTGTCTGTATAAATGTGGAAATATTTGCACCGCAATTCCTATAAACATGGTAATATCAACACCGTGATCTGTATAAACATGGAAATATCTACATCATGATCTGTATAAACATGGAAATATCTATACCGCGATCTGTATAAACATGGAAATATCTACACCGGGGTCTGTATAAACATGGAAATATCTGCACCGCTATCTGTATAAACATGGAAATATCTACACCGCTATTTCTATAAACATGGAAATATCTACACCGTGATCTGTATAAACATGGAAATATTTACACCGCTATCTGTATAAACATGGAAACTTCTACACCGTTATCTGTATAAATATGGAAATATCTACACCGCTATCTCTATAAACTTGGAAATATCTACACCGCCATCTGTATAAACATGGAAATACCTATACACTCATCTGTGTAAACATGGAAATATCTACACCACCATCTGTATAAACATGGAAATATCTACAATGCCATCTGTATACACATGGAAATACCTACACGGCAATCTGTGTAGAGATGGAAACATCAACACCGCCATCTGTACAAACATGGAAATATCTACACTACTATCTCTATAAACATGGAAATATCTACACTGCAGTCTGTATAAACATGGAAATATCTACACAGTCATCTGAATAAACATGGAAATATCTACACCACCATCTGTATAAACATGGAAATACCTAAAATATCATCTGTATACACATGGAAATATCTACACAGACATCTGTATAAATATGGAAATATCTACACCGCCATCTGTATAAACATGGAAATATCTACACCGCCATCTGTATAAACATGGAAATATCTACAATGCCATCTGTAGAAACATGGAAATATCTACACCGCAATCTGTGTAAACATGGAAATATCTACAACGATATCTGTAAAAACATGGAAATACCTACACCACTATCTGTATAAACATGGAAATATCTACGCCGAGATCTGTATAAACATGGAATTATCTACAGCGCCATCTCTATAAACATTGAAATATCTACACTGCCATCTGTAAAAACTTGGAAATACCTACAATACCATCTGTATACACATGGAAATATTTACACAGGCATCATATAAATGTGGAAATATCTACACCGCCGTCTGGATAAACATGGAAATATCTACACTGCCATCTGAAGAAAGATGGAAATATCTACACCGCTATCTCTATAAATATGGAAATATCTACACCGCCATCTCTATAAACATGAAAATATCTACACTGCCATCTCCATAAACATGGAAGTATCTACTCCGCCATGTGTATAAACACGGAAATATCTACACCACCATCTGTGAAAACATGGAAATATCTACCCCGCTATCTGTATAAACATGGAAATATCTACACCGCCAACTGCATATCCATGGAAATATCTATGCTGCCATCTGTATAAACTTGGAAATATCTACACGGCCATCTGTGTATAGATGGAAATATCAACACCGCCATCTGTACAAACATGGAAATATCTACACCGCTATATCTAAAAACATGGAAATATCTGCACTGTCATGTTTAAAAACATGGAAATACCTATACAGTCATCTGTATAAACATGGAAATATCTACAATGCCATCTGCATACACATGGAAATATCTACAGAGCCATCTGTATACACATGGAAATATCTACACAGCCATCTGTATAAACATGTATATATCTACACTGCTATCTCTATAAACATGGAAATATCTACACCGCCATCTCTATAAACATGAAAATATCAACGCTGCCCTCTCCATAAACATGGAACTAACTACTCCGCCATGTCTATAAACATGGAAACATCTACACCGCCATCGGTATGAATAAGGAAATATCTACAATGCCATCTGTAGAAAGATATAAATACCTGCACCGCGAGCTGTATAAATATGGAAATATCTACATCGCTATCTGTATAAACGAGGAAATACCAACACCGCTATCGGTATAAACATGGAAATATCTACAACGCCATCTATATAAACATGGAAATATCTACACTGCTATGTCTGTAAATATGGAAATACCTACACCGCCATCTCAATATACATGGAAATATCTACACCGCTATCTGTATAAACATGGAAATATCTACAACGCTTTCTGTATAAACATGGAAATATCTACAACGCTATCTGTATAAACATGGAAATATCTACACCGCGATCTGTATAAACATTGAAATATCTTCACCACGATCTGTATAAGCATGGAAATATCTACACCGCTATCTTTATAAACATGGTAATATATACACCACCATCTATATAAACATGGAAATATCTACACCGGCATCTGTATAAATATGGAAATATCTACAATGCTATCTGTAGAAAGATGTAAATATCTACACTGCAATCTCTGTAAACATGGAAATATCTACACCGATATCTCAAAAAACATGGAAATATCTACACCGCTATCTGTATAAACATGGAAATATCTACACCGCGATCTGTATAAACATGGAAACATCTACAGCGCCATCTCTATAAACATTGGAATATCTACACTGCCATCTGTAAAAACATGGAAATATCTACACAGTCATCTGAATAAACATGGAAATATCTACACCACCATCTGTATAAACATGGAAATAGCTACAATACCATCTGTATACACATGGAAATATCTACAAAGACATCTGTAGAAATATGGAAATATCTACACCGCCATTTGTGTAAACATGGAAATATCTACACTGCCATCTGTAGAAAGATGGAAATATCTACAATGCTATCTCTATAAATATGGAAATATCTACAACGCCATCTCTATAAACATGGAAATATCTACACCCCTGTCTATATAAACCTGGAAATATCCACACCGCTATCTCTATAAACATGGAAAAATCAACACCGCTCTCTCTATGAACATGGAAATGTGTACACCGCCATCTCTATAAACATGGAAATATCTACGTCACGATCAGTATAAACATGGAAATATCTACACCGCTATCTGTATAAACATGGAAATATCTACACCGCCATCTGCATATCCATGGAAATATCTTCTCCGCCATCTGTATAAACATGGAAATATCTACACGGCCATCTGTGTATAGATGGAAATATCAACACCGCCATCTGTAGAAACATGGAAATATCTACACCGCTATCTCTATAAACATGGAAGTATCTGCACTGCTATCTCTATAAACATGGAAATATCTACAAAGCCATCTGTATAAACATGGAAATATCTACACTGTCATGTGTAATAACATGGAAATATCTACACTGCCAACTGTATAAACTTAGAAATATCTACCCAGCCCTCTGTATAAATATGGAAATATCTGCATAGGCATCTGTATAAACATGGAAATATCTGCACCGCTATCTGTATAAACATGGAAATACCTACACCGCTGTCTCTATAAACATGGAAATATGTACACCGCTATGTGTATAAACATGGAAATATCTCCCCTGCTGTCTGTATAAACATGGAAATATCTCCACCGTTATCTGTATAAATATGGAAATATCTACAGCGCCATCTCTATAAACATTGAAATATCTACACTGCCATCTGTAAAAACATGGAAATACCTACACAGTCATGTGAATAAACATGGAAATATCTACACCACCATCTGTATAAACATGGATATAACTACAATACCATCTGTATACACATGGAAATATCTACAAAGACATCTGTATAAATATGGAAATAACTACACCGCCAGCTGTATAAACATGGAAATATCTACACTGCCATCTGTAGAAAGATGATAATATCTACACCGCTATCTCTATAAATATGGAAATATCTACACCGCCAACTCTATAAACATGAAAATATCTACACTGCCATCTCCATAAAGATGGAAGTATCTACTCCGCCATCTGTATAAACACGGAAATATCAACAACAACATATGTGTAAACATGGAAATATCTACACCGCTATCTGTATAAACATGGAAATATCTACAGCGCCATCTGCATGTCCATGGAAATATCTACGCCGCCATCTGTATAAACATGGAAATATCTACACGGCAATCTGTGTATAGATGGAAATATCAACACCGCCATCTGTACAAACATGGAAATATCTACACCGCAATCTCTATAAACGTGGAAATATCTGCACTGCCATCCGTAAAAACATGGAAATACCTATACAGTCATCTGTATAAACATGGAAATAACTACAATGCCATCTGTATACACATGGAAATATCTACACAGCCATCTGTATAAACATGTAAATATCTACACGGCTATCTCTATAAATATGGAAATAACTACACCGCCTTCTCTATAAACATGAAAATATCTACACTGCCATCTCCATAAACATGGAACTAACTACTCCGCCATCTGTATAAACATGGAAACATCTACACCGCCATCTGTGTGAATAAGGAAATATCTACAATGCCATCTGTATAAAGATATAAATATCTGCACCGCGAGCTGTATAAACATGGAAATATGTATATCGCTATCTGTATAAACGTGGAAATACCAACACCGCTATCGGTATAAACATAGAAATACCAACAACGCCATCTATATAAACATGGAAATATCTACACCGCTATGTCTATAAACATGGAAATACCTACAACGCTATCTCTATAAACATGGAAATGTCTGCACCACTATCTGTATAAACATGGAAATATCTACACTGCCATCTCTATAAACACGGAAATATCTACACCCCTATCTGTATAAACATGGAAATATCCACAGCGCTATCTCTATAAACATGGAAAAATCAACACCGCTATCTCTATGAACATGGAAATATCTACACCGCCATCTCTATAAACATGGAAATATCTACACCACGATCAGTATAAACATGGAAATATCTACACCGCTATCTGTATAAACATGGAAATATCTCCACTGCTATCTCTATAAACATCGAAATATCTACACCGCCATCTGTATAAACATGGAAATACTTACAAAGTTATCTGTATAAACATGGAAATATCAACACCGCCATCTGTATAAACATGGAAATATGTACACAGCCATGTGTATATACATGGAAATATCTACACCGCTATCTATATAAACATGGAAATAACTACACCGCTATGTGTATAAACATGGAAATATGTACACCGCCATCTACATATCCATGGAAACAACTGCGCCGCCATCTGTATAAACATGGAAATATCTACACGGTCATCTGTGTATAGAGGGAAATATCAACACCGCCATCTGTACAAACATGGAAATATCTGCACCGGAATCTGTATAAACATGGAAATATCTACACCGCGGTCTGTATAAACATGGAAATGTCTACACCGCTATCTGTATAAACATGGAAATATCTACACCGCTATCTCTATAAACATGGAAATATCTACACCGTGATCTGTATAAACATGGAAATAGCTACAACGCCATCTGCAGAAACATGGAAATATCTACACCACCATCTGTATATACATGGAAATATCTACAATGCCATCTGTATACACATGGAAATACCCACACGGAAATCTGTGTGTAGATGGAAACATCAACACTGCCATCTGTACAGACATGGAAATAGCTACACCGCTATCTGTATAAACATGGAAATATTTACACTGCGGTCTGTATAAACATGGAAATATCTACACCGGTATCTGTATAAACATGTAAATATCTACACCACGATCTGTATAAAACATGGAAATATGTACACCGCTATCTGTATAAACATGGAAATATCTACACCGCTATCTCTATAAACAAGGAAATACCTGCAAAGCCATCTGTATAAACATGGAAATTATTACACAGTCATGTGCAGGAACATGGAAATATCTACACTGCCATCTGTGCAAACATTGAAATATCTACACCGCCCTCTGTATTTATATGGAAATATCTGAATAGGCATCTCTATAAACATGGAAATATCCCACCGCTATCTGTATAAACCTGGAAATACCTACACCGCTGTCTCTATAAACATGGAAATATATACACCTCTATGTGTATTAACAGGGTAGTATCTCCACTGCTGTCTGTATAAACACGGAAATATCTCCACCTTTATCTGTATAAACATGGAAATATCTACAGCGCCATCTCTATTAACATTGAAATATCTACACTGCCATCTGTAAAAACATGGAAATATCTACACAGTCATCCGTATAAACATGGAAATATCTACACCACCATCTGTATAAACATGGAAATACCTACAATACCATCTGTATACACATGGAAATATCTACACAGACATTCGTGCAAATGTGGAAATATCTACACCGCCATCTGTATAAACATGGAAATATCTACACCGCGATCAGTATAAGCATGGAAATAGCTACTCCGCTATCTGTATAAACATGGAAATATCTCCACTGCTATCTCTATAAACATCTAAATATCTACACCGCCATCTGTATAAACATAGAAATACTTACAAAGTTATCTGTATAAACATGGAAATATCTACACCGCCATCTGTATAAACATGGAAATATCTACACAGCCATGTGTATATACATGGAAATATCTACACCGCTATCTATATAAACATGGAAATAACTACAACGCTAACTGTATAAACATGGAAATATCTACACCGCCATATACATATCCATAGAAATATCTGTGCCGCCATCTGTATAAACATGGAAATATCTACACAGTCATCTGTGTATAGATGGAAATATCAACACCGCCATCTGTACAAACATGGAAATATCTGCAACGCTATCTGTATAAACTTGGAAATATTTACACTGCTATCCCTATAAACATGGAAATATCTACACCGTGATCTGTATAAACATGGAAATATTAACACGGCTATCTGTATAAACATGGAAATATCTACACCGTTATCTGTATAAATATGGAAATATCTTCACCGCTATCTCTATAAACATGGAAATATCTACACCGCCATCTGTATAAACATGGAAATATCTACACTGCTATCTCTATAAACTTGGAAATAACTAAAATGCCATCTGTAAAAACATGGAAATACCTATACAGTCATCTGTATAAACATGGAAATATCTACACCACCATCTGTATAAACATGGAAATATCTACAATGCCATCTGTATACACATGGAAATACCTACACGGCAATCTGTGTATATATGGAAACATCAACACCACCATCTGTACAAACATGGAAATATCTACACCGCTATCTCTATAAACATGGAAATAACTACACCACGATCTGTATAAACATGGAAATATTTACAACGCTATGTGTATAAACATGGAAATATCTGCACTGCTATCTCTATAAACATGGAAATATCTACAAAGCCATCTGTATAAACATGGAAATACCTACACAGTCATGTGTAGGAACATGGAAATATCTACACTGCCATGTGTATAAACATGGAAATATCTACACAGCCCTCTGTATAAATATGGAAATATCTTCGTAGGCATCTGTATAAACATGGAAATATCTGCACCGCTCTCTGTATAAACATGGAAATGCCTATACTGCTGTCTGTATAAACATGGAAATATGTACACCGCTATGTGAATAAACATGGAAATATCTACACCGCCATCTGTATAAACATGGAAATATCTACACAGCTGTCTCTATAAACATGGAAATATCTACACCGCCATCTGCATAAACATGGAAATACCTACAAAGTCATCTGTATAAACATGGAAATATCTACACAGCCATCTGTATAAACATGGCAATATCTACACAGCCATCTGTAAATACATGGAAATATCTACACCGCTATCTTTATAAACATGGAAGTAACTACACCGCTATTTGTATAAACAAGGAAATATCTACCCCGTGATCTGTATAAACATGGAAATATCTACACTGCCATCTCTATAAACACGGAAATATCTACACCCCTATCTGTATAAACATGGAAATATCCAGAGCGCTATCTCTATAAACATGGAAAAATCAACACCGCTATCTCTATGAACATGGAAATATCTACACCGCCATCTCTATAAACATGGAAATATCTACACCACGATCAGTATAAACATGGAAATATCTACACCGCTATCTGTATAAACATGGAAATATCTCCACTGCTATCTCTATAAAGATCGATATATCTACACCGCCATCTGTATAAACATGGAAATACTTACAAAGTTATCTGTATAAACATGGAAATATCAACACCGCCATCTGTATAAACATGGAAATATCTACACAGCCATGTGTATATACATGGAAATATGTACACCGCTATCTATATAAACATGGAAATAACTACATTGCTATCTGTATAAACATGGAAATATCTACACCGCCATCTACATATCCATAGAAATATCTGTGCCGCCATCTGTATAAACATGGAAATATCTACACGGTCATCTGTGAATAGATGGAAATAGCAACACCGCCATCGGTACAAACATGGAAATATCTGCACCGCTATCTATATAAACATGGAAATTTCTACACCGCGGTCTGTATAAACATGGAAATATCTACACCGCTGTCTGTATAAACACGGGAATATCTACACCACTATCTCTATAAACATGGAAATATCTACCCCATGATCTGTATAAACATGGAAATATTTACACCGCTATCTGTATAAACATGGAAATATCTACACAGTTATCTGTATAAATATGGAAATATCTACACCGCTATCTCTATTAACATGGAAATATCTACACCGCCATCTGTATAAACATGGAAATATCTACACTGCTATCTCTATAAACATGGAAATATCTACAATGCCATCTGTAAAAACATGGAAATAACTATACAGTCATCTGTATAAACATGGAAATATCTACACCACCATCTGTATAAACATGGAAGTATCTACAATGCCATCTGTATAGACATGGAAATACCTACACGGCAATCTGTCTATAGATGGAAACAACAACACCGCCATCTGTACAAACATGGAAATATCTTCACCGCTATCTCTATAAACATGGAAATACCTACACTGCGGTCTGTATAAACATGTAAATATCTACACCGGTATCTGTATAAACATAGAAATATCTACACCACGATCTGTATAAACATGGAAATATTTACACTGCTATCTGTATAAACATGGAAATATCTGCACCGCTATCTCTATAAACGTGAAAATATCTACAAAGCCATCTGTATAAACATGGAAATACCTACACATTCATGTTAATAAACATGGAAATATCTACACCGCAATCTGTATAAACATGGAAATATCTGCACCGCTATCTGTATAAATATGAAATATCTAAACGGCTATCTCTATTAAAATGGAAATATCTACACTGCTATCTGTATAAAGATGGAAATATCCTCACTGCTATCTCTATGAACATGGATATATCTACACCGCTATCTCTATAAACACGGAAATATCTACATAGCCATCTCTATAAACATGGAAATATCTACACCGCCATCTGTATAAACATGGAAATATCTACAGCGCTATCTGTATAAACATGGAAATATCTACACCGCTCTATGTATAAACATGGAAATATCTACACCGCTATCTGTATAAACATGGAAATATCTACACAGCTATCTCTATAAACATGGAAATATCTACACCGCCATCTGAATAAACTTGGAAATACCTACAAAGTCATCTCTATAAACATGGAAATATCTACACCGCCATCGGTTTAAACTTGGAAATATATACACAGACATCTGTTCATACATGGAAATATCTACAGCGCTATCTGTATAAACATGCTAATAACTACACCGCTATCTGTATAAATGTGGAAATGTTTGCACCGCTATCCCTACAAACATGGTAATATCAACACCGCGATCTGTATAAACATGGAAATATCTACACCATTATCTGTAAAACATGGAAACATCTACGCCGTGATCTGTATAAACATGGAAATATCTACACTGCCATCTCTATAAACATGGAAATATCTACACCGCGATCAGTATAAACATGGAAATATCTACACAGCCATGTGTATATACATGGAAATATCTACACCGCTATCTATATAAACATGGAAATAACTACACCGCTATCTGTATAAACATGGAAATATCTACACCGCCATCTACATATCCATGGGAATATCTGCGCCGCCATCTTTATAAACATGGAAATATCTACACGGTCATCTGTGTATAGATGGAAATATCAACACCGCCATCTGTAAAAACATAGAAATATCTGCACCGCAATCTGTATAAACATGGAAATATCTACACCGCGGTCTGTATAAACATGGAAATATCTAAACCGCTATCTGTATATACATGGAAATATCTACACCGCTATCTCTATAAAAATGGAAATATCTACACCGTTATCTGTATAAACATGGAAATACCTACAACGCCATCTGCAGAAACATGGAAATATCTACACCGCCATCTGTATAAACATGGAAATATCTACACTGCTATCTCTATAAACATGGAAATATCTAAAATGCCATCTGTAAAAACATGGAAATACCTATACAGTCATCAGTATCAACATGGAAATATCAACACCACCATCTGTATAAATATGGAAATATCTACAATGCCATCTGTATACACATGGAAATACCCTCACGGCAATCTGTGTATAGATGGAAACAACCACACCGCCATCTGTACAAACATGGAAATATCTACACGGCTATCTCTATAAACATGGAAATACCTACATTGCGGTCTGTATAGACATGTAAATATCTACAACGGTATCTGTATAAACATGGAAATATCTACACCATGATCCGTGTAAACATGGAAATATTAACACCGCTATCTGTATAAACATGGAAATATCTGCACCGCTATCTCTATAAACATGGAAATATCTACAAAGCCATCTGTATAGACATGGAAATACCTACACAGTCATGTGTATAAACATGGAAATATCTACACCGCTATCTGTATAAATATGAAATATCTAAACCGCTATCTCTATAAAAATGGAAATATCTACACTGCTATCTGTATAAACATGGAAATATCCTCACTGCTATCTCTATGAACATGGATATATCTACACCGCTATCTCTATAAACATGGAAATATCTACACCGCCATCTCTATAAACATGGAAATATCTACACCGCCATCTGTATACACATGGAAATATCTACAGCGCTATCTGCATATACATGGAAATATCTACACCGCGATCAGTATAAACATGGAAATATCTACACTGCGATCTGTATAAACATGGAAATATCTACACCGCGATCTGTGTAAACATGGAAATATCTACACCGCGATCTGTGTAAACATGGAAATATCTACACCGCTATCTGTATAATCATGGAAATATCTACACAGCTATCTCTATAAACATGGAAATATCTACACCGCCATATGTATAAACATGGAAATACCTACAAAGTCATCTGTATAAACATGGAAATATCTACACAGCCATCTGTATAAACATGGAAATATCTACACAGCCATCTGTACATACATGGAAATATCTACACCGCTATCTGTATAAACATGGAAATAACTACACCGCTATTTCTATAAACAAGGAAATATCTACACCGCCATCTGTTTCAACATGGAAATATATACACAGACATCTGTTTATACATGGAAACATCTACACCGCTATCTGTATAAACATGCTAATAACTACAACGCTATCTGTATAAATGTGGAAATATTTGCACCGTTATCCCTATAAACATGGTAATATCAACACCACGATCTGTATAAACATGGAAATATCTACACCATGATCTGAATAAACATGGAAACATCTACGCCGTGATCTGTATAAAGATGGAAATATCTACACCGCCATTTCTATAAACTTGGAAATATCTACAGCCCTATCTGTATAAACATGGAAATATCCACACCGCTATCTCTATAAACATGGAAAAATCAACACCGCTATCTCTATGAACATGGAAATATCTACACCGCCATCTCTATAAACATGGAAATAACTACACCGCGATCAGTATAAACATGGAAATATCTACACCGCTACCTGTATAAACATGGAAATAACTCCACTGCTATCTCTGTAAACATCGAAATATCTACACTGCCATCTGTATAAACATGGAAATACTTACAAAATTATCTGTATAAACATGGAAATATCTTCACCGCCATCTGTATAAATATGGAAATATCTACACAGCCATGTGTATATACGAGGAAATATCTACACCGCTATCTATATAAACATGGAAATAACTACACTGCTTTCTGTATAAACATGGAAATATTTACACCGCCATCTACATATCCATAGAAATATCTGCGCCACCATCTGTATAAACATGGTAATATCTACACGGTCATCTGTGTATAGATGGAAATATCAACACCGCCATCTGTACAAACATGGAAATATCTGCAACGCTATCTGTATAAACATGGAAATAATTACACCGCGGTCTGTATAAACATGGAAATATCTACATCGCTATCTGTATAAACATGGAAATATCTACACCGCTATCTCTATAAACATGGAAATATCTACACCATGATCTGTACAAACATGTAAATATTTACACGGCTATCTGTATAAACATGGAAATATCTACACTGTTATCTGTATAAATATGGAAATATCTACACCGCTATCTCTATAAACATGGAAATATCTACACTGTGGTCTGTATAATCATGGAAATATCTACACCGGTATCTGTATAAACATGGAAATATCTACACCGCGGTTTTTATAAACATGGAAATCTTTACACCGCTATCTGTATGAACATGGAAATATCTGCACCGCTATCTCTATAAACATGGAAATATCTACAAAGTCATCTGTATAAACATGGAAATACCTACACAGTCCTGTGGAGGAACATGGAAATATCTACACTGCCTTCTGTATAAACATGGAAATATCTACACAGCCCTCTGTATAAATATGGAAATATCTGCATAGGCATCTGTATAAACATGGAAATATCTGCACCGCTATCTGTATAAACATGGAAATACCTACACTGCTGTCTTTATAAACATGGAAATATGTACACCGCTATGTTTATAAACATGGAAATATCTCCACTGCTGTCTGTATAAACATGGAATTATCTCCACTGTTATCTGTATAAACATGGAAATATCTACAGCGCCATCTCTACAAACATTGAAATATCTACACTGCCATCTGTAAAAATATGGAAATATCTACACAGTCATCTAAATAAACATGGAAATATCTACACCACTATCTGTTTAAACATGGAAATAGCAACAATACCATCTGTATACACATGGAAATATCTACACAGACATCTGTATAAACATGGAAATATCTACACCGCCATCTTTATAAACATGGAAATATCTACACTGCCATCTGTAGAAAGATGGAAATATCTACACCGCTATCTCTATAAATATGGAAACATCTACACCGCCATCTCTACAAACATGAAAATATCTACACTGCCGTCTCCATAAAGATGGAAGTATATACTCCACCATGTGTATAAACACGGAAATATCTACACCACCATCTGTTTAAACATGGAAAATCTACACCGCTATCTGTATAAACATGGAAATAACTACACTGCCATCTGCATGTCCATGGAAATATCTATGCCGCCGTCTGTATAAACATGGAAATATCTACACGGCCAACTGTGTATAGATGGAAATATCAACACTGCCATCTGTACAAACATGGAAATATCTACACCGCTATCTCTATAAACATGGAAATATCTGCACTGTCATCTGTAAAAACATGGAATTACCTATACAGTCATCTGTATAAACATGGAAATATCTACAATGCCATCTGTGTACACATGGAAATATCTACACAGCCATCTGTATAAACATGTAAATATCTACACTGCTGTCTCTATAAACATGGAAATATCTACACCGCCATCTCTATAAACATGCAAATGTCTACACTGCCATGTCCATAAACATGGAACTAACTACTCCGCCATCTGTATAAACATGGAAACATCTACACCGCCATCTGTGTGAATAAGGAAATATCTACAATGCCATCTGAATAAAGATATAAATATCTGCACCGCGAGCTGTATAAACATGGAAATATCTACAACGCTATCTGTATAAACGTGGAAATACCAACAATGCTATCAGTATAAACATGGAAATATCTACAACGCCATCTATATAAACATGGAAATATCTACACCGCTATGTCTATAAACATGGAAATACCTACACCGCTATCTCTATAAACATGGAAATATCTACACCGCTATCTGTATAAACATGGACATATCTCCACCGCAATCTGTATAAACATGAAAATATCTACACCGCTATCTCTATAAACATGGAAATATCTACACTGCCATCTGTATAAACATGGAAATATTGACACAGACATCTGTAGAAATATGGAAATATCTAAACCACTATCTCTATAAACATGAAAATACTTACACCACCATCTCTATAAACATGGAGATATTTACACCGCTATCTCTATAAACCTAGAAATAACTACACCGACATCTCTATAAACATGGAAATATCTACACCGCCATCTGAATAAACATGGAAATACCTACACAGACATCTGTATAAACATGGAAATAACTACACTGCCATCTGTATAAACTTGGAAATATCTACACTGACATCTGTAGAAAAATGGAAATATCTACAAAGCAATCTGTATAAACATGGGAATTTCTACACCGCTACCTGTATAAACATGGAAATATCTACACCGCTATCTGTATCAACATGGAAATAACTACACCGCAATCTGTATAAACAAGGAAATGTCTACAATGCTATCTCTGTAAACATGGAAATATCTACACAGCTATCTGTGTAAACTTGGAAATAACTACACCGCTATCTGTGTAAATTTGGCAATACCTACACCGCAATCTGTGCAAAGATGGAAATACCTACACCGCTATCTCTGTAAACATGGAAATATCTACACCGATATCTGTATAAACATGGAAATATCTACACTGCCATCTGTATAAACAAGGAAATATCTACAGCGCCATCTGTATTAACATGGAATTATCTACACGGCCATCTGTACACACTTGGAAATATCTACACAGCCATCTGTATAAACATGGAATTATCTACACTGCTATCTCTATAAACATGGAAATATCTACACCGCTGTATTTTTAAACATGGAAATATCTACATCGCTATCTGCATAAACAGGGAAATATCTCCAACACTATCTGTATAAACATGGAAATATCTACACCGCTATCTGTATAAACATGGAAATATCTACACTGCTATCTGTATAAACATGGAAATATCTACAACGCTATCTGTGTAAACATGGAAATATCTACACAGCTATCTGTGTAAACTTGGAAATATCTACACAGCTATCTGTGTAAAAATGGAAATATCTACACAGCAATCTGTGCAAAGATGGAAATATCTACACTGCTATCTCTGTAAACATGGAAATATCTACACCGCTATCTGTATAAACATGGAAATATCTATACCGCAGTCTCTATAAAGATGGAAATATCTCCACCGCTATCTGTATAAACATGATAATATCTACACCGCTTTCTGTATAAACATGGACATATCTACACCGCAATCTGTATAAACATGGAAATATCTACAACACTATGTGTGTAAACATGGAAATATCTACACAGCTATCTGTGTAAACTTGGAAATATCTACACAGCTATCTGCGTAAACATGGAAATATCTACACGGCAATCTGTGCAAAGATGGAAATAACTACACCACTATCTATGTAAACATGGAAATATCTACACCGCTACCTGTATAAACATGGAAATATCTACACTGATGTCTGTATAAACAAGGAAATATCTACACCGCCATCTGTGTATACATGGAAATATCTACACCGCAATCTGTATAAACATGGAAATACCTACACCGATATCTGTATAAATATGGAAATATCTACATCGCTATCTCTATAAACATGGAAATACCTACACCACTTTCTCTATAAACATGGAAATATCTACACTGCAATCTCTCTATATATGGAAATATCTACACCGCCATCTCTAAAAACATGAAAATATCTACACCGCCATCTTCAGAAACATGGATGTATCTACACCGCCATCTCTATAAACTTGGAAATATCTACACCACTATCTGTATAAACATGGAAATAACTTCACTTCTATCTGTATAAACATGGAAATATCTACACCGCCATCTGTATAAAGATGGAAATATCTACACCGCAATCTTTATAAATATGTAAATACCTACACCGCTATCTCTATAGACATGGAAATATCTACACAGCTATCTGTATAAACATGGAAATATCTCCACTCTCATCTGTATAAAGATGGAAATATCTTCACCGCGAGCTGTATAAACATGGAAATATCTACACCGCGATCTGAATAAACATGGAAGTAGCAACACCGTTATCTGTATAAACATGGAAATATCTACACCGCTATCTCTATAAACATGAAAATATTTACACCACCATCTCTATAAACATGGAAATATTTACACCGCTATCTGTATAAATATAGAAATAACTACACCGCCATCTCTATAAACATGGAAATATCTACACCACTATCTGTATAAAGATGGAAATATTTAAACCGCTATCTCTATAAACATGGAAATATCTATACCGCTATTTCTATAAACATGGAAATATCTACACCGCCATCTGTATTAACATGGAAATATCTACACAGTCGTCTGTATAAACCTGGAAATATCTACACTGTCATCTCTATAAACATGGAAATATCTACACAGAACTCTGTATAAACATGGAAATATCGGCACAGCCATATGTATAAACATGGAAATATCTACACCGCCATCTGTATAAATATGGAAATATCTACACTGCTATGTGTATTAACATGGAAATATCTCCATTGCTAACTGAATAAACATGGACATATCTCCACCGCAATCTGTATAAACAAGAAAATATCTACAACGCTATCTCTATAACATGGAAATATCTACACTGCCATCTGTACAAACATGGAAATATCTACACAGTCATCTGTAGAAACATGCAAATATCTACACCGCTATCTCTATAAACATGGAAATAACTACACCGCTATCTCTATAAACATGGAAATATCTACACCGCTATCTCCATCAACATGGAAATATACACACCGCCATCTCTTTCAATATGGAGGTATCTACAACTACATCTACATAAACAAGAAAATATCTACACTGACATCTATATAAATATGGAAATATCTACACCGCCATCTCTATAAACATGGAAATATCCACACTGCCATTTGTAGAAAGATGGAAATATCTACACTGCCATCTGCATAAACGTGGAAATATCTACACCGCTATCTGTATAAACATGGAAATATCTACACCGCAATCTGCATAAACATGGAAATATCTACACCGCTATCTGTATAAACATGAAATATCTAAACCGCTATCTCTATAAAAGTGGAGATATCTACACGGCTATCTGTATAAACATGGAAATATCCTCACTGCTATCTCTATGAACATGGATATATCTACAACGCTATCTCTATAAACATGGAAATATCTACACCGCCATCTCTATAAACATGGAAATATCTACACCGCGATGTGTATAAACATGGAAATATCTACACGGTGATCTCTATAAACATGGAAATATCTAGACCGCTATCTGTATAAACATGGAAATATCTACACCGCTATCTGTATAAACATGGAAATATCTACACTGCTATCGGTATAAACATGGAAATATCTACAACGCTATCTGTGTAAACATGGAAATATCTACACAGCTATCTGTGTAAACTTGGAAATATCTACACAGCTATCTGTGTAAAAATGGAAATATCTACACAGCAATCTGTGCAAAGATGGAAATATCTACACTGCTATCTCTGTAAACATGGAAATATCTACACCGCTATCTGTATAAACATGGAAATATCTATACCGCAGTCTCTATAAAGATGGAAATATCTCCACCGCTATCTGTATAAACATGATAATATCTACATCGCTTTCTGTATAAACATGGACATATCTACATCGCAATCTGTATGAACATGGAAATATCTACAACACTATGTGTGTAAACATCGAAATATCTACACAGCTATCTGTGTAAACTTGGAAATATCTACACAGATTTCTGCGTAAACATGGAAATATCTACACGGCAATCTGTGCAAAGATGGAAATAACTACACCACTATCTATGTAAACATGGATATATCTACACCGTTACCTGTATAAACATGGAAATATCTACACTGATGTCTGTATAAACAAGGAAATATCTACACCGCCATCTGTGAAAATATGGAAATATCTACACCGCAATCTGTATAAACATGGAAATACCTACACCGATATCTGTATAAATATGGAAATATCTACACCGCTATCTCTATAAACATGGAAATACCTACACCACTTTCTCTATAAACATGGAAATATCTACACTGCAATCTCTATATATATGGAAATATCTACACCGCCATCTCTATAAACATGAAAATATCTACACCGCCATCTTCAGAAACATGGATGTATCTACACCGCCATCTCTATAAACTTGGAAATATCTACACCACTATCTGTATAAACATGGAAATAACTTCACTTCTATCTGTATAAACATGGAAATATCTACACCGCCATCTGTATAAAGATGGAAATATCTACACTGCAATCTGTATAAATATGTAAATACCAACACCGCTATCTCTATAGACATGGAAATATCTACACAGCTATCTGTATAAACATGGAAATATCTCCACTCTCATCTGTATAAAGATGGAAATATCTACACCGCGAGCTGTATAAACATGGAAATATCTACACCGCGATCTGAATAAACATGGATGTAGCAACACCGCTATCTGTATAAACATGGAAATATCTACACCGCTATCTCTATAAACATGAAAATATTTACACCACCATCTCTATAAACATGGAAATATTTACACCGCTATCTGTATAAACATAGAAATAACTACACCGCCATCTCTATAAATATGGAAATATCTACACCACTATCTGTATAAAGATGGAAATATTTAAACCGCTATCTCTATAAACATGGAAATATCTACACCGCTATCTCTATAAACATGGAAATATCTACACCGCCATCTGTATTATCATGGAAATATCTACACAGTCATCTGTATAAACCTGGAGATATCTACACTGTCATCTCTATAAACATGGAAATATCTACACAGAACTCTGTATAAACATGGAAATATCGGCAAAGCCATATGTATAAACACGGAAATATCTACACCGCCATCTGTATAAACATGGAAATATCTACATCGCTATGTGTATTAACGTGGAAATATCTCCATTGCTAACTGTATAAACATGGACGTATCTCCACCGCAATCTGTATAAACATGAAAATATCTACAACGCTATCTCTATAAACATGGAAATATCTACAATGCCATCTGTACAAACATGGAAATATCTACACAGTCATCTGTAGAAACATGCAAATATCTACACCGCTATCTCTATAAACATGGAAATAACTACACCGCTATCTCTATAAACATGGAAATATCTACACCGCTATCTCCATCAACATGGAAATATACACACCGCCATCTCGTTAAACATGGAGGTATCTACAACTACATCTACATAAACAAGAAAATATCTACACTGCAATCTATATAAATATGGAAATATCTACACAGCCATCTCTATAAACATGGAAATATCCACACTGCCATTTGTATAAAGATGGAAATATCTACACCGCCATCTGTATAAACGTGGAAATATCTACACCGCTATCTGTATAAACATGGAAATATCTACACCGCAATCTGTATAAACATGGAAATATCTACACCGCTATCTGTATAAATATGAAATATCTAAACCGCTATCTCTATAAAAGTGGAAATATCTACACGGCTATCTGTATAAACATGGAAATATCCTCACTGCTATCTCTATGAACATGGATATATCTACAACGCTATCTCTATAAACATGGAAATATCTACACCGCCATCTCTATAAACATGGAAATATCTACACCGCCATCTCTATAAACATGGAAATATCTACACCGCTATCTGTATAAACATGGAAATATCTCCACCGCGATCTGTATAAACATGGAAATATCTACACGGTGATCTGTATAAACATGGAAATATCTAGACCGCTATCTGTGTAAACATAGAAATATCTACACAGTTATCTCTATAAACATAGAAATATCTACACCGCCATCTGTATAAACATGGAAATACCTACAATGTCATCTGTATAAACATGGAAATATCTACACTGCCATCTGTAGAAAGATGGAAATATCTACACCGCTATCTCTATAAATACGGAAATATCTACACCGCCATCTCTATAAACATGAAAATATCTACACTGCCGTCTCCATAAAGATGGAAGTATGTACTGAACCATGTGTATAAAATCGGAAATATCTACACCACCATCTGTTTAAACATGGAAATATCTTCACCGCTATCTGTATAAACATGGAAATAACTACACCGCCATCTGCATGTCCATGGAAATAACTTCGCCGCCATCTGTATAAACATGGAAATATCTACACGGCCATCTGTGTATAGATGGAAATATCAACACCGCCATCTGTACAAACATGGAAATATCTACACCGCTAACTCTATAAACATGGAAATATCAGCACTGCCATCTGTAAAAACATGGAAATACCTATACAGCCATCTGTATAAACATGGAAATATCTACAATGCCATCTGTATACACATGGAAATATCTACACAGCCATCTGTATAAACATGTAAATATCTACACTGCTGTCTCTATAAACATGGAAATATCTACACCGCCATCTCTATAAACATGAAAATATCTACACTGCCATCTCCATAAACATGGAACTAACTACTCCGCCATCTGTATAAACATGGAAACATCTTCACCGCCATCTGTGTGAATAAGGAAATATCTACAATGCCATCTCTATAAAGATATAAATATCTGCACCGCGAGCTGTATAAACATGGAAATATCTACATTGCTATCTGTATAAACGTGGAAATACCAACACCGCTATCGTTATAAACATGGAAATATCTACAACGCCATCTATATAAACATGGAAATATCTAAACCGCTATCTCTATAAACATGAAAATATTTACACCACCATCTCCATAAACATGGAAATATTTACACCGCTATCTCTATAAACATAGAAACAACTACACCGCCATCTCTATAAACATGGAAATATCTACTCCGCCATCTGCATAAACATGGAAATATGTACACAGACATCTGTATAAACGTGGAAATATCTACACTGACATCTGTAGAAAAATGGAAATATCTACAAAGCGATCTGTATAAACATGCGCATTTCTACACCGCTACCTGTATAAACATGGAAATATCTACTCCGCTATCTGTATCAACATGGAAATAACTACACCGCAATCTGTATAAACATGGAAATATCTACACAGCAATCTGTGCAAAGATGGTAATATCAACACCGCGATCTGTATAAACATGGAAATATCTCCACCGCTATCTTTATAAACACGGAAATACCTACATCGATATCTTTAAAAACATGGAAATACCTACACCGCTATCTCTATAAACAATGAAATATCTACAACGCTATCCGTGTAAACATGGAAATATCTACACAGCTATCTGTGTAAACGTGGAAATATCTACACCACAATCTGTGTAAGCATGGAAATATCTACAACGCTATCTGTGTAAACATGGAAATATTTATAACGCTATCTGTGTAAACAGGGAAATATCTACACAGCTATCTGAAAAACATGGAAATATCTACACCACTGTCTGTATAACCCAGAAAATATCTACACCGCTATCTGTATCAACATGTAAATAACTACACCGCTATCTGTATAAACATGGAAATATCTACAATGATATCTCTGTAAACATGGAAATATCGACACAGGTATCTGTGTAAACATGGAAATATCTACACCGCTATCTGTACATACATGGAAATATCTACACCGCTATCTGTATAAACAAGGAAATATCTACACCGCCATCTTTAGAAAAATGGAAATATCTACACCGCCATCTGTATAAACATGGAAATACCTACACCGCTACCTGTATAAATTTGGAAATGTCTACACCGCTATCTCTATAAACACGGAAATACCTACACCACTTGCACTATAAACATGGAAATATCTACACCGCAATCTCTGTAAACATGGAAATATCTACACCGCCATCTATGTAAACATGAAAATATCTACACTGCCATATTCAGAAACATGGCTGTATCTACACCGCCATCTGTATGAACATGGAAATATCTACACCACTATCTGTATAAAGATGGAAATATTTAAACCGCTATCTCTATAAACATGGAAATATCTACACCGCTATCTGTATTAACATGGAAATATCGAGACAGTCATTTGTAGAAACCTGGAAATATCTACACTGTCATCTCTATAAACATGGAAATATCTACAGAGAACGCTGTATAAACATGGAAATATCGGCACAGCCATCTGTATAAACATGGAAATATCTACACCGCCATCTGTATAAACATGGAAATATCTACACCGCTATGTGTATTAACGTGGAAATATCTCCATTGCTATCTGTATAAACATGGACATATCTCCACCGCAATCTGTATAAACATGAAAATATCTACACCGCTATCTCTATAAACATGGAAATATCTACACTGCCATCTGTACAAACAGGGAGATATCTACACAGTCATCTGTAGAAACATGCAAATATCTACACCGCTATCTCTATAAACATGGAAATAATTACACCACTATCTCTATAAATATGGAAATATCTACACCGCTATCTCCATCAACATGGAAATATACACACCGCCATCTCTTTAAACATGGAGATATCTACAACTACATCTACATAAACAAGAAAATATCTACACTGCCATATATATAAATATGGAAATATCTACACTGCCATCTCTATAAACATGGAAATATCTACACTGCCATTTGTAGAAAGATGGAAATATCTACACCGCCATCTGTATAAATGTGGAAATATCTACACCGCTATCTGTATAAACATGGAAATATCTACACCGCAATCTGTATAAACATGGAAATATCTACACCGCTATCTGTATAAATATGAAATATCTAAACCGCTATCTCTATAAAAGTGGAAATATCTACACGGGTATCTGTATAAACATGGAAATATCCTCACTGCTATCTCTATGAACATGTATATATCTACAACGCTATCTCAATAAACATGGAAATATCTACACCGCCATCTCTATAAACATAGAAATATCTACACCGCCATCTGTATAAACATGGAAATATCTACACCGCTATCTTTATAAACATGGAAATATCTACACCGCTATCTGTATAAACATGGAAATATCTACATCGCTATCTGTATAAACAGGGAAATATCTCCACGGCTATCTGTGTAAACATGGAAATATCTACACCGCTATCTGTACATACATGGAAATATCTACACCGCTATCTGTATAAACAACGAAATATCTCCTCCGCCATCTTTAGAAACATGGAAATATCTACACCGCCATCTGTATAAACATGGAAATACCTACACCGCTACCTGTATAAATTTGGAAATGTCTACACCGCTATCTCTATAAACACGGAAATACCTACACCACTTGCACTATAAACATGGAAATATCTACACCGCAATCTCTGTAAACATGGAAATATCTACACCGCCATCTATGTAAGCATGAAAATATCTACACTGCCATATTCAGAAACATGGCTGTATCTACACGGCCATCTGTATAAACATGGAAATATCTACACCACTATCTGTATAAAGAAGGAAATATTTAAACCAGTATCTCTATAAACATGGAAATATCTACACCGCTATCTCTATAAACATGGAAATATCTACACCGCCATCTGTATTAACATGGAAATATCTACACAGTCATCTGTATAAACGTGGAAATATCTACACTGTCATCTCTATAAACATGGAAATATCTACAGAGAACTCTGTATAAACATGGAAATATCGGCACAGCCATCTGTATAAACATGGAAATATCTACACCGCCATCTGTATAAAGATGGAAATATCTACACTGCAATCTGTATAAATATGTAAATACCAACACCGCTATCTCTATAGACATGGAAATATCTACACAGCTATCTGTATAAACATGGAAATATCTCCACTCTCATCTGTATAAAGATGGAAATTTCTACACCGCGAGCTGTATAAACATGGAAATATCTACACCGCGATCTGAATAAACATGGAAGTAGCAACACCGCTATCTGTATAAACATGGAAATATCTACACCGCTATCTCTATAAACATGAAAATATTTACACCACCATCTCTATAAACATGGAAATATTTACACCGCTATCTGTATAAACATAGAAATAACTACACCGCCATCTCTATAAATATGGAAATATCTACACCGCTATCTGTATAAACATGGAAATATTTAAACCGCTATCTCTATAAACATGGAAATATCTACACCGCTATCTCTATAAACATGGAAATATCTACACCGCCATCTGTATTAACATGGAAATATCTACACAGTCATCTGTATAAACCTGGAGATATCTACACTGTCATCTCTATAAACATGGAAATATCTACACAGAACTCTGTATAAACATGGAAATATCGGCAAAGCCATATGTATAAACACGGAAATATCTACACCGCCATCTGTATAAACATGGAAATATCTACATCGCTATGTGTATTAACGTGGAAATATCTCCATTGCTAACTGTATAAACATGGACGTATCTCCACCGCAATCTGTATAAACATGAAAATATCTACAACGCTATCTCTATAAACATGGAAATATCTACAATGCCATCTGTACAAACATGGAAATATCTACACAGTCATCTGTAGAAACATGCAAATATCTACACCGCTATCTCTATAAACATGGAAATAACTACACCGCTATCTCTATAAACATGGAAATATCTACACCGCTATCTCCATCAACATGGAAATATACACACCGCCATCTCGTTAAACATGGAGGTATCTACAACTACATCTACATAAACAAGAAAATATCTACACTGCAATCTATATAAATATGGAAATATCTACACAGCCATCTCTATAAACATGGAAATATCCACACTGCCATTTGTATAAAGATGGAAATATCTACACCGCCATCTGTATAAACGTGGAAATATCTACACCGCTATCTGTATAAACATGGAAATATCTACACCGCAATCTGTATAAACATGGAAATATCTACACCGCTATCTGTATAAATATGAAATATCTAAACCGCTATCTCTATAAAAGTGGAAATATCTACACGGCTATCTGTATAAACATGGAAATATCCTCACTGCTATCTCTATGAACATGGATATATCTAAAACGCTATCTCTATAAACATGGAAATATCTACACCGCAATCTCTATAAACATGGAAATATCTACACCGCCATCTCTATAAACATGGAAATATCTACACCGCTATCTGTATAAACATGGAAATATCTCCACCGCGATCTGTATAAACATGGAAATATCTACACGGTGATCTGTATAAACATGGAAATATCTAGACCGCTATCTGTGTAAACATAGAAATATCTACACAGTTATCTCTATAAACATAGAAATATCTACACCGCCATCTGTATAAACATGGAAATACCTACAATGTCATCTGTATAAACATGGAAATATCTACACTGCCATCTGTAGAAAGATGGAAATATCTACACCGCTATCTCTATAAATATGGAAATACCTACACCGCCATCCCTATAAACATGAAAATATCTACACTGCCGTCTCCATAAAGATGGAAGTATCTACTGAACCATGTGTATAAAATCGGAAATATCTACACCACCATCTGTTTAAACATGGAAATATCTTCACCGCTATCTGTATAAACATGGAAATAACTACACCGCCATCTGCATGTCCATGGAAATAACTACGCCGCCATCTGTATAAACATGGAAATATCTACACGGCCATCTGTGTATAGATGGAAATATCAACACCGCCATCTGTACAAACATGGAAATATCTACACCGCTAACTCTATAAACATGGAAATATCAGCACTGCCATCTGTAAAAACATGGAAATACCTATACAGCCATCTGTATAAACATGGAAATATCTACAATGCCATCTGTATACACATGGAAATATCTACACAGCCATCTGTATAAACATGTAAATATCTACACTGCTGTCTCTATAAACATGGAAATATCTACACCGCCATCTCTATAAACATGAAAATATCTACACTGCCATCTCCATAAACATGGAACTAACTACTCCGCCATCTGTATAAACATGGAAACATCTTCACCGCCATCTGTGTGAATAAGGAAATATCTACAATGCCATCTCTATAAAGATATAAATATCTGCACCGCGAGCTGTATAAACATGGAAATATCTACATTGCTATCTGTATAAACGTGGAAATACCAACACCGCTATCGTTATAAACATGGAAATATCTACAACGCCATCTATATAAACATGGAAATATCTAAACCGCTATCTCTATAAACATGAAAATATTTACACCACCATCTCCATAAACATGGAAATATTTACACCGCTATCTCTATAAACATAGAAACAACTACACCGCCATCTCTATAAACATGGAAATATCTACTCCGCCATCTGCATAAACATGGAAATATGTACACAGACATCTGTATAAACGTGGAAATATCTACACTGACATCTGTAGAAAAATGGAAATATCTACAAAGCGATCTGTATAAACATGCGCATTTCTACACCGCTACCTGTATAAACATGGAAATATCTACTCCGCTATCTGTATCAACATGGAAATAACTACACCGCAATCTGTATAAACATGGAAATATCTACACAGCAATCTGTGCAAAGATGGTAATATCAACACCGCGATCTGTATAAACATGGAAATATCTCCACCGCTATCTTTATAAACACGGAAATACCTACATCGATATCTTTAAAAACATGGAAATACCTACACCGCTATCTCTATAAACAATGAAATATCTACAACGCTATCCGTGTAAACATGGAAATATCTACACAGCTATCTGTGTAAACGTGGAAATATCTACACCACAATCTGTGTAAGCATGGAAATATCTACAACGCTATCTGTGTAAACATGGAAATATTTATAACGCTATCTGTGTAAACAGGGAAATATCTACACAGCTATCTGAAAAACATGGAAATATCTACACCACTGTCTGTATAACCCAGAAAATATCTACACCGCTATCTGTATCAACATGTAAATAACTACACCGCTATCTGTATAAACATGGAAATATCTACAATGATATCTCTGTAAACATGGAAATATCGACACAGGTATCTGTGTAAACATGGAAATATCTACACCGCTATCTGTACATACATGGAAATATCTACACCGCTATCTGTATAAACAAGGAAATATCTACACCGCCATCTTTAGAAACATGGAAATATCTACACCGCCATCTGTATAAACATGGAAATACCTACACCGCTACCTGTATAAATTTGGAAATGTCTACACCGCTATCTCTATAAACACGGAAATACCTACACCACTTGCACTATAAACATGGAAATATCTACACCGCAATCTCTGTAAACATGGAAATATCTACACCGCCATCTATGTAAACATGAAAATATCTACACTGCCATATTCAGAAACATGGCTGTATCTACACCGCCATCTGTATGAACATGGAAATATCTACACCACTATCTGTATAAAGATGGAAATATTTAAACCGCTATCTCTATAAACATGGAAATATCTACACCGCTATCTGTATTAACATGGAAATATCGAGACAGTCATTTGTAGAAACCTGGAAATATCTACACTGTCATCTCTATAAACATGGAAATATCTACAGAGAACGCTGTATAAACATGGAAATATCGGCACAGCCATCTGTATAAACATGGAAATATCTACACCGCCATCTGTATAAACATGGAAATATCTACACCGCTATGTGTATTAACGTGGAAATATCTCCATTGCTATCTGTATAAACATGGACATATCTCCACCGCAATCTGTATAAACATGAAAATATCTACACCGCTATCTCTATAAACATGGAAATATCTACACTGCCATCTGTACAAACAGGGAGATATCTACACAGTCATCTGTAGAAACATGCAAATATCTACACCGCTATCTCTATAAACATGGAAATAATTACACCACTATCTCTATAAATATGGAAATATCTGCACCGCTATCTCCATCAACATGGAAATATACACACCGCCATCTCTTTAAACATGGAGATATCTACAACTACATCTACATAAACAAGAAAATATCTACACTGCCATATATATAAACATGGAAATATCTACAGTACTATCTGTATCAAGATGGAAATATTTAAACCGCTATCTCTATAAACATGGAAATATCTACACCGCTATCTGTATAAACATGGAAATATCTACACCGCCATCTGTATTAACATGGAAATATCTACACAGTCATCTGTATAAACCTGGAAATATCTACACTGTCATCTCTATAAACATGGAAATATCTACAGGGAACTCTGTATAAACATGGATATATCTTACCGCCATCTATGTAAACATGAAAATATCTACACTGCCATATTCAGAAACATGGCTGTATCTACACCGCCATCTGTATAAACATGGTAATATCTACACCACTATCTGTATAAAGATGGAAATATTTAAACCGCTATCTCTATAAACATGGAAATATCTACACCGCCATCTGTATTAACATGGAAATACCTACACAGTCATCTGTATAAACCTGGAGATATCTACACTGTCATCTCTATAAACATGGAAATATCTACAGAGAACTCTGTATAAACATGGAAATATCGGCACAGCCATGTGTATAAACATGGAAATATCTATTCTGCCATCTGTATAAACATGGAAATATCTACACCGCTATGTGTATTAACGTTGAAATATCTCCATTGATATCTGTATAAACATGGACATATCACCACCGCAATCTGTACAAACATAAAAATATCTACACCGCTATCTCTATAAACATGGAAATATCTACACTGCCATCTGTACAAACATGGAAATATCTAGACAGTCATCTGTAGAAACATGCAAATATCTACACCGCTATCTCTATAAACATGGAAAAAACTACACCGCTATCTCTATAAACATGGAAATATCTACACCGCTATCTCCATCAACATGGAAATATACACACCGCCATCTCTTTAAACATGGAGTTTTCTACAACTACATCTACATAAAGAAGAAAATATCTACAATGCCATCTATATAAATATGGAAATATCTACACTGCCATCTCTATAAACATGGAAATATCTACACCGATATCTGTATAAAGATGGAAATATCTACACCGCGATCTGTATAAACATGGAAATATCTACACCGCGATCTGTATAAACATGGAAATATCTAGACCGCTATCTGTATAAACATGGAAATATCTACACAGCTATCTCTATAAACATAGAAATATCTACACCGCCATCTGTATAAATATGGAAATAACTACAAAGTCATCTGTATAAACGTGGAAATATCTACACAGCCATCTACATAAACATGGAAATATCTACACCGCGATCTGTATAAACATGGAAATATCTAGACCGCTATCTGTGTAAACATGGAAATATCTACACAGGTATCTCTATAAACATGGAAATATCTACATCGCCATCTGTATAAACATGGAAATACCTACAAAGTCATCTGTATAAACATGGAAATATCTACACAGCCATCTGTATAAACATGGAAATATCTACAGAGCTTCTGTATATACATGGAAATATCTGCACCGTGATCTGTAAAAACATGGAAATATCTACACCATGATCTGTATAAACATGGAAATATCTACACCGTTATCTGTAAAAACATGGAAATATCCCCACTGCTATCTCTATAAACATCGAAATATCTACACCGCCATCTCTATAAACATGGAAATATCTACAGAGCCATGTGTACATACATGGAAATATCTACACCGCTCTCTATATAAAAATGGAAATAAGTACAGCGCTATCTGTTTATACATGGAAATATCTACATCACCATCTACATAAAAATAGAAATATCTGCGCCGCCATCTGTATAAAAATGGAAATGTCTACACGGTCATCTGTGTATAGATGGAAATATCAACACCGCCATCTGTACAAACATGGAAATATCTGCACCGCTATCTCTATAAACATGGAAATACCTACACCGCGGTCAGTATAAACATGGAAATATCTACACCGCTATCTGTATAAACATGGAAATATCTACACCGCTATCTCTATAAACATGGAAATATCTACACCGTGATCTGTATAAGCTTGGAAATATTTACACCGCTATATGTATAAACATGGAAATTTCTACACCGTTATCTTTATAAATATGGAAATATCTACACCACTATCTCTATAAACATGGAAATATCTACACCGCCATCTGTATAAACATGGAAATACCTATACAGTTATCTGTGTAAACATGGAAATATCTACACCACCATCTGTATAAACATGGAAATATCTACAATGCCATCTGCATACACATGTAAATACCTACACGGCATTCTGTGTATAGATGGAAACATCAACACCGCCATCTGTACAAACATGGAAATATCTACACTGCTATCTCTATAAACATGGAAATATCTACACTGCGGTCTGTATAAACATGGAAATATCTACACCGGTATCTGTATAAACATGGAAATATCTACACAGCTGTCTGTATAAACATGGAAATATCTCCACTGCTATGTGTTTAAATATCGAAATATCTACACTGCCATCTGTATAAACATGGAAATACTTACAAAGTTATCTGTATAAACATGGAAATATCTACACCGTCATGTGTATAAACATGGAAATATCTACACAGCCATGTGTATATACATGGAAATATCTACACCGCTATCTATATAAACATGGAAATCACTACACCGCTATCTGTATAAACATGGAAATATCTACACCGCCATCTACATATCCATAGAAATATATGTGCCGCCATCTGTATAAACATGGAAATATCTACACGGTCATCTGTGTATAGATGGAAATATCAACACCGCCATCTGTATAAACGTGGAAATATCTACACCGCTATCTGTATAAACATGGAAATATCTACACCGCGGTCTGTATAAACATGGAAATATCTACTCCGCTATCTGTATAAACATGGAAATATGTACACTGCTATCTCTATAAACATGGAAATATCTACACTGCGGTCTGTATAAACATGGAAATATATATACCGGTATCTGTATAAACCTGGAAATATCTACACCGTGATCTGTATAAACATGGAAATATATACACCGCTATCTGTATAAACATGGAAATATCTGCACCGCTATCTCTATAAACATGGAAATAACTACAAAGACATCTGTATAATCATGGAAATACCTACACAGTCATGTGTAGGAACATTTAAATATCTACACTGCCATCTGTATAAACTTAGAAATATCTACAAAGCCCTCTGTATAAATATGGAAATATCTGCATAGGCATCTGTGTAAAGATGGAAATATCTGCACGGCTATCTGTATAAACAAGGAAATACCTAGACCGCTGTCTCTATAAACATGGAAATAGGTACACTGCTATTTGTATAAACATGGAAATATCTCCACTGCTCTCTGTATAAACATGGAAATATCTCCACCGTTATCTGTATAAACATGGAAATATCTACAGCGCCATCTCTATAAACATTGAAATATCTACACTGCCATCTGTAAAAACATGGAAATATCAACACAGTCATCTGAATAAACATGGAAATATCTACACCACCATCTGTATAAACATGGAAATATCTCCACCGTTATCTCTATACACATGGAAATATCTACACAGACATCTGTATAAATATGGAAATATCTACACCGCCATCTGTATAAACATGGAAATATCTACACTGCCATATGTATAAACATGGAAATATCTACAATGCCATCTGTATACACATAGAAATACCTACACGGCAATTTGTGTATAGATGAAACATCAACACCGCCATCTGTACAAACTTGGAAATATCTACACTGCTATCTCTATAAACATGGAAATATCGACACTGCGGTTTGAATAAACATGGAAATATCTACACCGGTATCTGTATAAACATGGAAATATCTACACCACGATCTGTATAAACATGGAAATATATACACCGCTACCTGTAAACATGGAAATATCTGCACCGCTATCTCTATAGACATGGAAATATCTACAAAGCCATCTGTATAAACATGGAAATTCCTACACAGTCATGTGTAGGAACATAGAAATATCTACACTGCCATCTGTATAAACTTAGAAATATCGACACAGCCCTCTGTATAAATATGGAGACATCTGCATAGTCATCTGTATAAACATGGAAATAAGTGCACCGCTATCTGTATAAACATGGAAATACCTGCACCGCTGTCTCTATAAACATGGAAATATGTACACCGCTATATGTATAAACATGGTTATATCTCCACTGCTGTCTGTATAAACATGGAAATATCTCCATCTTTATCTGTATAAACATGGAAATATCTACAGCGCCATCTCTATAAACATTGAAATATCTACACTGCCATCTGTAAAAACATGGAAATATCTACACAGTCCTCCGAATAAAAATGAAATATCTACACCACCATCTGTATAAACATGGAAATATCTCCACCGTTATCTCTATACACATGGAAATATCTACACAGACATCTGTATAAATATGGAAATATCTACACCGCCATCTGTATAAACTTGGAAATATCTACACTGCCATCTGTATAAACATGGAAATATCTACAATGCCATCTGTATACACATAGAAATACCTACACGGCAATTTGTGTATAGATGAAACATCAACACCGCCATCTGTACAAACTTGGAAATATCTGCACTGCTACCTCTATAAACATGGAAATACCTACACTGCGGTTTGAATAAACATGGAAATATCTACACCGGTATCTGTATAAACATGGAAATATCTACACCACGATCTGTATAAACATGGAAATATATACACCGCAATCTGTAAACATGGAAATATCTGCACCGCTATCTCTATAGACATGGAAATATCTACAAAGCCATCTGTATAAACATGGAAATACCTACACAGTCATGTGTAGGAACATAGAAATATCTACACTGCCATCTGTATAAACATAGAAATATCTACACAGCCCTCTGCATAAATATGGTGATATCTGCATAGTCATCTGTATAAACATGGAAATAAGTGCACCGCTATCTGTATAAACATGGAAATACCTACAACGCTGTCTCTATAAAAATGGAAATATGTACACCGCTATATGTATAAACATGGTAATATCTCCACTGCTGTCTGTATAAACATGGAAATATCTCCACCTTTATCTGTATAAACATGGAAATATCTACAGCACCATCTCTATAAACATTGAAATATCTACACTGCCATCTGTAAAAACATGGAAATATCTACACAGTCCTCCGAATAAACATTGAAATATCTACACCACCATCTGTATAAACATGGAAATACCTACAATACCATCTGTATACACATGGAAATATCTACACAGACATCTGTATAAATATGGAAATATCTACACCGCCATCTGTATAAACATGGAAATATCTACACCGCGATCAGTATAAACATGGAAATATCTACACCGCTATCTGTATAAACATGGAAATATCTCCACTGTTATCTCTATAAACATCGAAATATCTACACCGCCATCTGTATAAACGTGGAAATACTTACCAAGTTATCTGTATAAACATGGAAATATCAACACGGCCATCTGTATAAACATGGAATATCTACACTGCCATATGTATATACATAGAAATATCTACACCGATATCTATATAAACATGGAAATAACTACACCGCTATCTGAATAAACATGGAAATATCTACACCGCCATCTACATATCCATAGAAATATCTGTGCCGCCATCTGTATAAACATGGAAATATCTCCACTGTTATCTCTATAAACATCGAAATATCTACACCGCCATCTGTATAAACGTGGAAATACTTACCAAGTTATCTGTATAAACATGGAAATATCTACACCGTCATCTGTATAAACATGGAATATCTACACTGCTATCTCTATAAACATGGAAATATCTACACCATGATCTGTGTAAACATGGAAATATTTACGCCGCTATCTGTATAAACATGGAAATATCTACACAGTTATCTGTATAAATATGGAAATATCTACACCGCTATCTCTATAAACATGGAAATATCTACACAGCCATTTGTATAGTCATGGAAATATCTACACTGCTATCTCTATAAACCTGGGAATATCTACAATGCCATCTGTAAAAACATGGAAATACCTATACAGTCATCTGTATAAACATGGAAATATCTACACCACCATCTGTATAAACATGGAAATATCTACAATGCCATTTGTATACACATGGAAATACCAACACGGCAATCTGTGAATGGATGGAAACATCAACACCGCCATCTGTACAAACATGGAAATATCTACACCGCTATGTCTATAAACATGGAAATACCTACACTGCGGTCTGTATAAACATGTAAATATCTACACCGGTATCTGTATAAACATGGAAATATCTACACCAAGATCTGTATAAACATGGAAATACACCGCTATCTGTATAAACATGGAAATATCTGCATCGCAATCTCTATAAACATGGAAATATCTACAAAGCCATCTGTATAAACATGGAAATATCTACACCGCTATCTGTATAAATATGAAATATCTAAACCGCTATCTCTATAAAAATGGAAATATCTACACTGCTATCTGTGTAAACATGGTAATATCCTCACTGCTATCTCTATGAACATGGATATATCTACACCGCTATCTCTATAGACATGGAAATATCCACACCGCCATCTCTATAAACATGGAAATATCTACACCGCCATCTGTATAAACATGGAAATATCTACAGCGCTATCTGTATAAACATGGAAATATCTACACCGGTATCTGTATAAACATGGAAATATCTACACCGCGATCTGTATAAACATGGAAATATCTACACCGCGATCTGTATAAACATGGAAATAGCTACACCGCTATCTGTATAAACAAGGAAATATCTACACTGCCATCTCCACAAACATGGAACTAACTACTCCGCCATCTGTATAAACATGGAAACATCTACACCGCCATCTGTGTGAATAAGGAAATATCTACAACGCCATCTGTATAAAGATATAAATATCTGCACCGCGAGCTGTAAAAACATGGAAATATCTACATCGCCATCTGTATAAACGTGGAAATACCAACACCGCTATCTGTATAAACATGGAAATATCTACAACGCCATCTATATAAACATGGAAATATCTACACCGCTATGTCTATAAACATGGAAATACCTACACCGCAATCTCTATAAACATGGAAATATCTACACCGCCATCTGTATAAACATGGAAATACCTACAATGCCATCTGTATAAACATGGAAATATCTACACAGCCATCTGTATATACATGGAAATATCTACACCGCTATCTGTATAAACATGGAAATGACTACACCGCTATTTGTTTAAACAAGGAAATATCTACAGCGTGATCTGTATAAACATGGAAATATCTACAACGCCATCTCTATAAACATGGAAATATCTACACCCCTATCTGTATAAAAATGGAAATATCCACACCGCTATCTCTATAAACATGCAAAAATCAACACCGCTATCTCTATGAACATGTAAATATCTACACCGCCATCTCTATAACATGGAAATATCTGCACCACAATCAGTATAAACATGGAAATATCTACACCGCTATCTGTATAAACATGGAAATATCTCCACTGCTATCTCTATAAACATCGGAAAATCTACACCGCCGTCTGTATAAACATGGAAATACTTACAAAGTTATCTGTATAAACATGGAAATATCTCCACCGCTATCTGTATAAACATGGAAATATCTACACCGCCATCTACATATCCATAGAAATATCTGTGCCGCCATCTGTATAAACATGGAAATATCTACACAGTCATCTGTGTATAGTTGGAAATATCAACACCGCCATCTGTACAAACATGGAAATATCTGCACTGCTATCTGTATAAACATGGAAATATCTACACCGCAGTCTGTATAAACATGGAAATATCTACACCGCTATCTGTATAAACATGGAAATGTCTACACCGCCATCTGTATAAACATGGAAATATCTACACTGCTATCTCTATAAACTTGGAAATATCTACAATGCCATCTGTAAAAACCTACAAATACCTATAAAGTCACCTGTATAAACATGGAAATATCTACACCACGATCTGTATAAACATGGAAATATCTACATTGCCATCTGTATATACATGGAAATATCTACACAGCCATCTGTATAAACATGTAAATATCTACCCTGCTATCTCTATAAACATGGAAATATCTACACTGCCATCTGTATAAACATGGAATTACCTAAAAAGTCATCTGTATAAACATGGAAATATCTACATAGCTATCTGTATAACCATGGAAATAACTACACCGCTATTTGTATAAACAAGGAAATATCTACAGCGTGATCTGTATAAACATGGAAATATCTACACCGCCATCTCTATAAACCTGGAAATATCTACACCCCTATCTGAATAAACATGGAAATATCCCCACCGCTATCTCTATAAACATGCAAAAATCAACACCGCTATCTCTATGAACATGGAAATATCTACACCGCCATCTCTATAACATGGAAATATCTACACCACAATCAGTGTAAACATGGAAATATCTACACCGCCATCTGTATAAACATGGAAATATCTACACAGCCATGTGGATATACATGGAAATATCTACACCGCTATCTATATAAACATGGAAATAACTACACCGCTATCTCTATAAACATGGAAATATCTACACCGTGATCTGTATAAACATGAAAATATTTACACCGCTATCTGTATAAACATGGAAATATCTACATCGTTATCTGTATAAACATGGAAATACCTACAATGCCATCTGTAGAAACATGGAAATATCTACACCACCATCTGTATGAACATGAAAATATCTACAATGCCATCTGTATACACATGGAAATACCTACACGGCAATCTGTTTATAGATGGAAACATCAACACCGCCATCTATACAGACATGGAAATATCTTCACCGCTATCTGTATAAACATGGTAATATCTCCACTGCTGTCTGTATCAACATGGAAATATCTCCACCTTTATCTGTATAAACATCGAAACATCTACAGCGCCATCTCTATAAACATTGAAATATCTACACTGCCATGTGTAAAAACATGGAAATATCTACACAGTCATCCGAATAAACATGGAAATATCTACACCACCATCTGTATAAACATGGAAATACCTACAATACCATCTGTATACACATGGAAATATCTACACCGCTTTGTCTATAAACATGGAAAAATCAACACCGCTATCTCTTTGAACATGGAGATATCTACACCGCGATCAGTATAAACATGGAAATATCTACACCGCTACCTTTATAAACATGGAAATATCTCCACTGCTATCTCTATAGACGTTGAAATATCCACACTGCCATCTGTAAAAACATGGAAATACTTACAAAGTTATCTCTATAAACATGGAAATATCTACACCACCATCTGTATAAACATGGAAATAGCTACAATAACATCTGTATACACATGGAAATATCTACACAGACATCTGTATAAATATGGAAATATCTACACCGCCATCTGTATAAACATGGAAATATCTACACCGCCATCTGTATAAACATGGAAATATCTACACTGCCATCTGTAGAAAGATGGAAATATCTACACCGCTATCTCTTTAAATACGGAAATATCTACACGGCCATCTCTATAAACATGAAAATATCTACACTGCCATCTCCATAAAGATGGAAGTATCTACTCCGCCAAGGATATAAACACGGAAATATCTACACCACCATCTGTGTAAACATGGAAATATCTACACCACTTTCTGTATAAACACGGAAATATCTACACCGCCATCTGCATGTCCATGGAAATATCTACGCCGCCATCTGTATAAACATGGAAATATCTACACGGCCATCTGTGTATAGATGGAAATATCAACCACGCCATCTGTACAACTTGGAAATATCTACACCGCTATCTCTATAAACATGGAAATAACTGCACTGCCATCTGTAAAAACATGGAAATACCTATTCAGTCATCAGTATAAACATGGAAATATCTACAATGCCGTCGGTATACACATGGAACTATCTACACAGGCATCTGTATAAACATGGAAATATCTACACTGCTATCTCTATAAACATGGAAATATCTACACCGCCATCTGTATAAACCTGGAAATATCTACACTGATCTCTCTATAAACATGGAAATATCTACAAAGCCATCTGTAAAAACATGGAAATACCTATACAGTCATCTGTATAAACATGGAAATATCTACACCACCATCTGTATAAACATGGAAATATCTACAATGCCATCTGTATACACATGGAAATACCTACACGGCAATCTGTGTATAGATGGAAACATCAATACAGCCATCTGTACAAACATGGAAATACCTACACTGCTATCTCTATAAACATGGAAATATCTACACTGCGGTCTGTATAAACATGGAAATATCTGCACCGCTATCTCTCTAAACAGGGAAATATCTACAAAGCCATCTGTAAAAACATGGAAATACCTACACAGTCATGTGTAGGAACATGGAAATATCTACACTGCCATCTGTATAATCATGGAAATATCTACACAGCCCTCTGTATAAATATGGAAATATCTGCAAAGTCATTTGTATAAACATGGAAATATCTGCACCGCTATCTGCATAAACATGGAAATACCTACACCGCTGTCTCTATAAACATGGAAATCTGTACACCGCTATGTGTATAAACATGGAAATCACTCCACTGCTGTCTGTATAAACATGGAAATATCTACACCGCGATCTGTAAAAACATGGAAATATCTACACCGCTATCTGTATAAACATGGAAATATCTACACAGCTATCTCTATAAACATGAAAATACCTACACCGCCATCTGTATAAACATGGAAATACCTACAAAGTCATCTGTATAAACATGGAAACATCTACACAGACAACTGTATAAACATGGAAATATCTACACAGCCATCTGTATATACATGGAAATATCTACACCGCTATCTGTATAAACATGGAAATAACTACACCGCTATTTGTATAAACAAGGAAATATCTACACCGCCATCTGCTTAAACATGGAAACATATACACAGACATCTGTTTATACATGGAAATATCTACACCGCTATCTGTATAAACATGCTAATAACTACACCGCTATCAGTATAAATGTGGAAATATTTGAACCGCTATCCCTATAAACATGGTAATACCATCACCGCGATCTGTATAAACATGGAAGTATCTACACCATGATCTGTATAAACATGGAAATATCTACACCGCGATCTGTATAAACATGGAAATATCTACACCGTGATCTGTATAAACATGGAAATATCTACACCGCCATCTCTATAAACATGGAAATATCTACACCCATATCTGTATAAACATGGAAATATCCACACAGCTATCTCTATAAACATGGAAAAATCAACACCGCTATCTCTATGAACCTGGAAATATCTACACCGCCATCTCTATAAACATTGAAATATCTACACCGCGATCAGTATAAACATGGAAATATCTGCACCGCTATCTGTATAAATATGGAAATATCTCCACTGCTATCTCTATAAACATCGAAATATCTACATCGCCATCTGTATAAACATGGAAATACTTACAAATTATCTGTATAAACATGGAAATACCTACACCGCCAACTGTATAAACATGGAAATATCTACACAGCCATGTGTATATACATGGAAATATCTACACCGCTATCTATATAAACATGGAAATAATTACACCGCTATCTGTATAAACATGGAAATACCTACACAGTCATGTGTAGGAACATTTAAATATCTACATTGCCATCTGTATAAACACAGAAATATCTACACTGCCCTCTGTGTAAATATGTAAATATCTGCATAGGCATCTGTATAAACATGGAAATATCTGCACCGCTATCTGTATAAACATGGAAATACCTACACCGCTGTCTCTATAAACATGGAAATATGTACACCGCTATGTGTATAAACATGGAAATATCTCCAATGCTCTCTGTATAAACATGGAAATATCTCCACCGTTATCTGTATAAACATGGAAATATCTACAGCGCCATCGCTATAAACATTGAAATATCTACCCTGCCATCTGTAAAAACATGGAAATATCTACACACTCATCTGAATAAACATGGAAATATCTACACCACCATCTGTATAAACATTGAAATGGCTACAATACCATCTGTATACACATGAAAATATCTACACAGACATCTGTATAAATATGGAAATATCTACACCGCTATCTCTATAAATATGGAAATATCTACACCGCCATCTCTATAAACATGAAAATATCTACACTGCCATCTCCATAAAGATGGAAGTATCTACTCCGCCAAGTATATAAACACGGAAATATCTACTCCACCATCTGTGTAAATATGGAAATATCTACACCGCTATCTGCATAAACATGGAAATATCTACACCGCCATCTGCATGTCCATGGAAATATCTACGCCGCCATCTGTATAAACATGGAAATATCTACACGGCCATCTGTGTATAGATGGAAATATCAACAACGCAATCTGTACAACTTGGAAATATCTACACCGCTATCTCTATAAACATGGAAATATCTGCACTGCCATCTGTAAAAACATGGAAATCCCTATACAGTCATCTGGATAAGCATGGAAATATCTACAATGCCGTCGGTATACACATGGAAATATCTACACAGCCATCTGTATAAACATGTAAATATCTGCACTGCTATCTCTATAAACATGGAAATATATACACCGCCATCTCTATAAACATGAAAATATCTACAGTGCCATCTCCATAAACATGGAACTCACTACTCCGTCATCTGTATAAACATGGAAACATCTACACCGCCATCTGTGTGAATAAGGAAATATCTACAATGCCATCTGTATAAAGATATAAATATCTACACCGCGAGCTCTATAAACATGGAAATATCTACATCGCTATCTGTATAAACGTGGAAATACCAACACCGCTAACGGTATAAACATGGAAATATCTACAACACCATCTATATAAACATGGAAATATCTACACTGCTATGTCTATAAACATGGAAATACCTACACTGCTATCTCTATAAACATGGAAATATCTACACCGCTTTCTGAATAAACCTGGAAATATCTACACCGCTATCTATATAAACATGGAAATATCTACACCGCGATCTGTATAAACATGAAAATATCTACACCGCGATCTGTATAAACATGGAAATATCTTCACCACGATCTGTATAAACATGGAAATATCTACACCGCTATCTGTATAAACATGGTAATATCTACACTACCATCTATATAAACTTGGAAATATCTACACCGCCATCTGCATAAACATGGAAATATCTACAAAGCCATCTGTAGAATGATGGAAATATCTACACCGCAATCTGTGTAAACATGGAAATATCTACACCGCTATCTGTACAAACATGGAAATATCTACACCGCGTTCTGTATAAACATGGAAATATCTACACTGCGATATGTATAAACATGGAAATATCTACACCGCGATCTGTATAAACGTGGAAATATCTACACCGCTATCTGTATAAACATGGAAATATCTACTCCGCCGTCTGCATGTCCATGGAAATATCAACACCGCCATCTGTACACACATGGAAATATCTACACCGCTATCTCTATAAACATGGAAATATCTACACTGCCGTCTGTATAAACATTTAAATATCTACACTGGTATCTGTATAAACATGGAAATATCTACACCACGATCTGTATAAAACTTTTAAATATTTACACATCTATCTGTATAAACATGGAAATATCTCCACTGCTATCTCTATAAACATCGATATATCTACACCGCCATGTGTATAACATGGAAACACTTACAAAGTTATCTGTATAAATATGGAAATATCTACACCGCCATCTACATAAACATGGAAATATCTACACAGCCATGTGTACATACATGGAAATATCTACACCCCTCTCTATATAAACATGGTAAAAAGTACAGCGCTATCTGTATATACATTGAAATATCTACACCACCATCTACATATACATTGAAATATCTGCACCGCCATCTGTATAAACGTGGAAATATCTACACGTTCATCTGTGTATAGATGGAAATATCAACACCGCCGTCTGTACAAACATGGAAATATCTGCACCGCTATCTGTATAAACATGGAAATATCTACACCGCCATCTCTATAAACCTGGAAATATCTACACCCCTATCGGTATAAACATGGAAATATCCACACCGCTATCTCTATAAACATGCAAAAATCAACACCGCTATCTCTATGAACATGGAAATATCTACACCACACTCTATAAAATGGAAATATCTACACCACGATCAGTATAAACATGGAAATATCTACACCGCTATCTGTATAAACATGGAAATATCTCCCCTGCTATCTCTATAAACATCGAAATACTTACACCGCCATCTGTATAAACATGGAAAGACTTAGAAAGTAATCTGAATAAACATGGAAATATCTACACTGCCATCTGTATAAACATGGAAATATCTACAGAGCCATGTGTATATACATGGAAATATCTACACCGATATCTATATAAACATGGAAATAACTACACCGCTATCTGTATAAACACGGAAATATCTACACCGCCATCTACATATCCATGGAAATATCTGCACCACCATGTGTATAAACATGGAAATATCTACACGGTGATCTGTGTAAAGATGGAAATGTCAACACCGCCATCCTTACAAACATGGAAGTATCTGCACCGCAATCTGTATAAACATGGAAATATCTACACCGCGGTCTGTATAAACATGGAAATACCTAAACCGCTATCTGTATAAATATGGAAATATCTACACCGCTATCTCTATAAACATGGAAATATCTACAGCGTGATCTGTATAAACATGGAAATATTTACAACGCTATGTGTATAAACATGGAAATATCTTCACCGTTATCTGTATAAACATGGAAATACCTACAATGCCATGTGTAGAAACATGGAAATATCTACACCACCATCTGTATGAACATGAAAATATCTACAATGCCATCTGTATACACATGGAAATACCTACACGGCAATCTGTGTATAGATGGAAACATCAACACCGCCATCTGTACAGACATGGAAATATCTTCACCGCTATCTGTATAAACATGGTAATACCTCCACTGCTGTCTGTATCAACATGGAAATATCTCCACCTTTATCTGTATAAACATGGAAATATCTACAGCGCCATCTCTATAAACATTGAAATACCTACATTGCCATGTGTAAAAACATGGAAATATCTACACAGTCATCCGAATAAACATTTAAATATCTACACCACCATATGTATAAACATGGAAATACCTTCAATACCATCTGTATACACATGGAAATATCTACACAGACATCTGTATAAACATGGAAATATCCACACCGCTATCTCTATAAACATGGAAAAATCAACACCGCTATCTCTATGAACATGGAAATATCTACAACGCCATCTCTATAAACATGGAAATATCTACACCGCGATCAGTATAAACATGGAAATATCTACACCGCTACCTGTATAAACATGGAAATATCTCCACTGCTATCTCTATAAACATCGAAATATCTACACCGCCATCTGTATAAACATGGAAATACTTACAAAGTTATCTCTATAAACATGGAAATATCAACACCGCCATCTGTATAAACATGGAAATATCTACACAGCCATGTGTATATACATGGAAATATCTGCACTGCTATCTATATAAACAAGGAAATAACTACACTGCTTTCTGTATAAACATGGAAATATTTTTTAACCGCCACCTACATATCCCTAGAAATATCTGCACCGCCATCTGTATAAACATGGAAATATCTACACGGTCATCTGTGTATAGATGGAAATATCAACACCGCCATCTGTACAAACATGGAAATATCTGCAACGCTATCTGTATAAACATGGAAATATTTACACCGCGGTCTGTATAAACATGGAAATATCTTCATCGCTATCTGTATAAACATGGAAATATCTACACCGCTATCTCTATAAACATGGAAATATCTACACCGCGATCTGTATAAACATGAAAATATCTACACCGCGATCTGTATAAACATGGAAATATCTTCACCACGATCTGTATAAACATGGAAATATCTACACCGCTATCTGTATAAACATGGTAATATCTACACTACCATCTATATAAACTTGGAAATATCTACACCGCCATCTGCATAAACATGGAAATATCTACAAAGCCATCTGTAGAATGATGGAAATATCTACACCGCAATCTGTGTAAACATGGAAATATCTACACCGCTATCTGTACAAACATGGAAATATCTACACCGCGATCTGTATAAACATGGAAATATCTACACTGCGATATGTATAAACATGGAAATATCTACACCGCGATCTGTATAAACGTGGAAATATCTACACCGCTATCTGTATAAACATGGAAATATCTACTCCGCCGTCTGCATGTCCATGGAAATATCAACACCGCCATCTGTACACACATGGAAATATCTACACCGCTATCTCTATAAACATGGAAATATCTACACTGCCGTCTGTATAAACATTTAAATATCTACACTGGTATCTGTATAAACATGGAAATATCTACACCACGATCTGTATAAAACTTTTAAATATTTACACATCTATCTGTATAAACATGGAAATATCTCCACTGCTATCTCTATAAACATCGATATATCTACACCGCCATGTGTATAACATGGAAACACTTACAAAGTTATCTGTATAAATATGGAAATATCTACACCGCCATCTACATAAACATGGAAATATCTACACAGCCATGTGTACATACATGGAAATATCTACACCCCTCTCTATATAAACATGGTAAAAAGTACAGCGCTATCTGTATATACATTGAAATATCTACACCACCATCTACATATACATTGAAATATCTGCACCGCCATCTGTATAAACGTGGAAATATCTACACGTTCATCTGTGTATAGATGGAAATATCAACACCGCCGTCTGTACAAACATGGAAATATCTGCACCGCTATCTGTATAAACATGGAAATATCTACACCGCCATCTCTATAAACCTGGAAATATCTACACCCCTATCGGTATAAACATGGAAATATCCACACCGCTATCTCTATAAACATGCAAAAATCAACACCGCTATCTCTATGAACATGGAAATATCTACACCACACTCTATAAAATGGAAATATCTACACCACGATCAGTATAAACATGGAAATATCTACACCGCTATCTGTATAAACATGGAAATATCTCCCCTGCTATCTCTATAAACATCGAAATACTTACACCGCCATCTGTATAAACATGGAAAGACTTAGAAAGTAATCTGAATAAACATGGAAATATCTACACTGCCATCTGTATAAACATGGAAATATCTACAGAGCCATGTGTATATACATGGAAATATCTACACCGATATCTATATAAACATGGAAATAACTACACCGCTATCTGTATAAACACGGAAATATCTACACCGCCATCTACATATCCATGGAAATATCTGCACCACCATGTGTATAAACATGGAAATATCTACACGGTGATCTGTGTAAAGATGGAAATGTCAACACCGCCATCCTTACAAACATGGAAGTATCTGCACCGCAATCTGTATAAACATGGAAATATCTACACCGCGGTCTGTATAAACATGGAAATACCTAAACCGCTATCTGTATAAATATGGAAATATCTACACCGCTATCTCTATAAACATGGAAATATCTACAGCGTGATCTGTATAAACATGGAAATATTTACAACGCTATGTGTATAAACATGGAAATATCTTCACCGTTATCTGTATAAACATGGAAATACCTACAATGCCATGTGTAGAAACATGGAAATATCTACACCACCATCTGTATGAACATGAAAATATCTACAATGCCATCTGTATACACATGGAAATACCTACACGGCAATCTGTGTATAGATGGAAACATCAACACCGCCATCTGTACAGACATGGAAATATCTTCACCGCTATCTGTATAAACATGGTAATACCTCCACTGCTGTCTGTATCAACATGGAAATATCTCCACCTTTATCTGTATAAACATGGAAATATCTACAGCGCCATCTCTATAAACATTGAAATACCTACATTGCCATGTGTAAAAACATGGAAATATCTACACAGTCATCCGAATAAACATTTAAATATCTACACCCCCATATGTATAAACATGGAAATACCTTCAATACCATCTGTATACACATGGAAATATCTACACAGACATCTGTATAAACATGGAAATATCCACACCGCTATCTCTATAAACATGGAAAAATCAACACCGCTATCTCTATGAACATGGAAATATCTACAACGCCATCTCTATAAACATGGAAATATCTACACCGCGATCAGTATAAACATGGAAATATCTACACCGCTACCTGTATAAACATGGAAATATCTCCACTGCTATCTCTATAAACATCGAAATATCTACACCGCCATCTGTATAAACATGGAAATACTTACAAAGTTATCTCTATAAACATGGAAATATCAACACCGCCATCTGTATAAACATGGAAATATCTACACAGCCATGTGTATATACATGGAAATATCTTCACTGCTATCTATATAAACAAGGAAATAACTACACTGCTTTCTGTATAAACATGGAAATATTTTTTAACCGCCACCTACATATCCCTAGAAATATCTGCACCGCCATCTGTATAAACATGGAAATATCTACACGGTCATCTGTGTATAGATGGAAATATCAACACCGCCATCTGTACAAACATGGAAATATCTGCAACGCTATCTGTATAAACATGGAAATATTTACACCGCGGTCTGTATAAACATGGAAATATCTTCATCGCTATCTGTATAAATATGGAAATATCTACACCGCTATCTCTATAAACATGGAAATATCTACACCGCGATCTCTATAAACATGGAAATATCTACACAGCTATCTGTATAAACATGGAAATATCTACAAAGCCATCTGTAAAAACATGGAAATACCTATACAGTCATCTGTATAAACATGGAAATATCTACACCACCATCTGTATAAACATGGAAATATCTACAAAGCCATCTGTATACACATGGAAATACCTACACGGCAATCTGTGTATTGATGGAAACATCAATACAGCCATCTGTACAAACATGGAAATATCTACCCTGCTATCTCTATAAACATGGAAATATCTACACTGCGGTCTGTATAAACATGGAAATATCTTCACCGGTATCTGTATAAACATGGAAATATCCTCACCGGTATCTGTATAAACATGGAAATACCTACACCACGATCTATATAAACATGGAAATATTTACACCGCTATCTGTATAAACATGGAAATATCTGCACCGCTATCTCTTTAAACAGGGAATTTTCTACAAAGCCATCTGTAAAAACATGGAAATACCTACACAGTCATGTGTAGGAACATGGAAATATCTACACTGCCATCTGTATAATCATGGAAATATCTACACAGCCCTCTGTATAAATATGGAAATATCTGAAAAGGCATTTGTATAAACATGGAAATATCTGCACCGCTATCTGCATAAAAATGGAAATACCTACACTGCTGTCTCTATAAACATGGAAATATGTACACCGCTATGTGTATAAACATGGAAATATCTCCACTGCCCTCTCTATAAACATGGAAATATCTCCACCGTTATCTGTATAAACATGGAAATATCTACAGCGCCATCTTTATAAACGTTGAAATATCCACACTGCCATCTGTAAAAACATGGAAATATCTACACAGTCATCTGAATAAACATGGAAATATCTACACCACCATCTCTATAAACATGGAAATAGCTACAATAACATCTGTATACACATGGAAATATCTACACAGACATCTGTATAAATATGGAAATATCTACACCGCCATCTGTGTAAACATGGAAATATCTACACTGCCATCTGTAGAAAGATGGAAATATCTACACCGCTATCTCTATAAATACGGAAATATCTACACCGCCATCTCTATAATCATGAAAATATCTACACTGCCATCTCCATAATGATGGAAGTATCTACTCCGCCAAGTATATGAACACGGAAATATCTACTCCACCATCTGTGTAAATATGGAAATACCTACACCGCTATCTGTATAAACATGGAAATATCTACACCGCCATCTGCATGTCCATGGAAATATCTACGCCGCCATCTGTATAAACATGGAAATATCTACACGGCCATTTGTGTATAGATGGAAATAACAACAACGCCATCTGTACAACTTGGAAATATCTACAGCGCTATCTCTATAAACATGGAAATATCTGCACTGCCATTCGTAAAAACATGGAAATTCCTATACAGTCATCTGTATAAACATGGAAATATCTACAATGCCGTCGGTATACACATGGAAATATCTACACAGCCATCTGTATAAACATGTAAATATCTGCACTGCTATCTCTATAAACATGGAAATATCTACACCGCCATCTCTATAAACATGAAAATATCTACCGTGCCATCTCCATAATCATGGAACTAACTACTCAGCCATCTGTATAAACATGGAAACATCTACACCGCCATCTGTGTGAATAAGGAAATATCTACAATGCCATCTGTATAAAGATATAAATATCTGCACCGCGAGCTCTATAAACATGGAAATATCTACATCGCTATCTGTATAAACGTGGAAATACCAACACGGCTAACGGTATAAACATGGAAATACCTACAACGCCATCTATATAAACATGGAAATATCTACACTGCTATGTCTATAAACATGGAAATACCTACACCGCTATCTCTATAAACATGGAAATATCTACACCGCTTTCTGTATAAACATGGAAATATCTACACTGCTATCTATATAAACATGGAAATATCTACACCGCGATCTGTATAAACATGAAAATATCTACACCGCGATCTGTATAAACCTGGAAATAACTTCACCACGATCTGTATAAACATGGAAATATCTACACCGCTATCTGTATAAACATTTTAATATCTACACTACCATCTATATAAACTTGGAAATATCTACACCGCCATCTGCATAAACATGGAAATATCTACAATGCCATCTGTAGAATGATGGAAATATCTACACCGCAATCTGTGTAAACATGGAAATATCTACACCGCTATCTGTACAAACATGGAAATATCTACACCGCGATCTGTATAAACATGGAAATATCTACACCGCGATATGTATAAACATGGAAATATCTACACCGCGATCTGTATAAACGTGGAAAATCTACACCGCTATCTGTATAAACATGGAAATATCTACAATACCATCTGTAAAAACATGGAAATACCTATACTGTCATCTGTATAAACATGGAAATATCTACACGGTCATCTGTGTATAGATGGAAATATTTACACAGCCATCTGTATATACATGGAAATATCTACATGGCTATCTGTATAAACATGGAAATAACTACACCGCTATTTGTATAAACAAGGAAATATCCACACCGTGATCTGTATAAACATGGAAATATTTACACCGCTATCTGTATAAACATGGAAATTTCTACACCGTTATCTGTATAAATATGGAAATATCTACACCGCTATCTCTATAAACATGGAAATATCTACACCGCCATCTGTATAAACATGGAAATACCTATACAGTCATCTGTGTAAACATGGAAATATCTACACCACCATCAGTATAAACATGGAAATATCTACAATGCCATCTGTATACACATGGAAATACCTACACGGCAATCTGTGTATAGATGGAAACATCAACACCGCCATCTGTACAAACTTGGAAATATCTACACTGCTATCTCTATAAACATGGAAGTATCTACACTGCGGTCTGTATAAACATGGAAATATCTACACCGGTATCTGTATAAACATGGAAATATCTACACTGCCATCTGTAGAAAGATGGAAATATCTACACCGCCATCTCTATAAATATTGAAATATCTACTCTGCCATCTGTAGAAAGATGGAAATATATACACCGCTATTTCTATAAATATGGAAATATCTACAACGCCATCTCTATAAACATGAAAATATCTACACTGCCATCTCCATAAAGATGGAAGTATCTACTCCGCCATGTGTATAAACAAGGAAATATCTACACCACCATCTGTGAAAACATGGAAATATCTAAAACGCTATCTGTATAAACATGGAAATATCTACACCGCGATCTGTATAAAAATGGATATATCTACACCGCGATCTGTATAAACATGGAAATATCTAAAGCGCTATCTGTTTAAACATGGAAATATCTACACAGCTATCTCTATAAACATGGAAATATCTACACCGCCATCTGTATAAACATGGAAATACCTACAAAGTCATCTGTATAAACATGGAAATATCTACACAGCCATCTGTATAAACATGGAAATATCTACACAGCCATCTGTATAAACCTGGAAATATCTGCACTGTCATCTATATAAACATGGAAATATCTACAGAGAACTCTGTATAAACATGGAAATATCGGCACAGCCATCTGTATAAACATGGAAATATCTACAACGCTATCTGTATAAACATGGAAATATCTTCACCGCTATGTGTATTAACGTGGAAATATCTCCATTCCTATCTGTATAAACATGGACAAATCTCCACCGCAATATGTATAAACATGAAAATATCTACACTTCTATCTCTATAAACATGGAAATATCTACACTGCCATCTGTACAAACATGGAAATATCTACACAGTCATCTGTAGAAACATGGAAATATCTACACCGCTATCTCTATAAACATGGAAATAACTACACCGCTATCTCTATAAACATGGAAATATCTACACCGCTATCTCCTTTAACATGGAAATATACACACCGCCATCTCTTTAAACATGGAGGTATCTACTATGCCATCTACATAAACAAGAAAATATCTACACTGCCATCTATATAAACATGGAAATATCTACAACGCCATCTCTATAAACATGGAAATATCTACACTGCCATTTGTAGAAAGATGGAAATATCTACACCGCCATCTGTATAAACATGGAAATATCTACACCGCTATCTGTATAAACATGGAAATATCTACACCGCAATATGTATAAACATGGAACTATCTACACCGCTCTCTGTATAAATATGAAATATCTAAACCGCTATCTCTATAAAAGTGGAAATATCTACACTGCTATCTGTATAAACATGGAAATATCCTCACTGCTATCTCTATGAACATTGATAGATCTACACCGCTATCTCTATAAACATGGAACTATCTACACCGCCATCTCTATAAACATGGAAATATCTACACCGTCATCTGTATAAACATGGAAATAACTACACCGCTATCTGTATAAACATGGAAATATCTAAACCGCGATCTGTATAAACATGGAAATATCTACACCGCGATCTGTATAAACATGGAAATATCTAAACCGCTATCTGTGTAAACATGGAAATATCTACACAGCTATCTCTATAAACATGGAAATATCTACACCGCCATGTGTATAAACATGGAAATATCTACAAAGTCATCTGTATAAACATGGAAATATCTACACAGCCATCTGTATAAACATGGAAATATCTACACAGCCATCTGTATAAACCTGGAAATATCTGCACAGTCATCTATATAAACATGGAAGTATCTACAGAGAACTCCGTATAAACATGGAAATATCGGCACAGCCATCTGTATAAACATGGAAATATCTACAACACTTTCTGTATAAACATGGAAATATCTACACCGCTAAGTGTATTAAAGTGGAAATATCTCCATTGCTATCTGTATAAACATGGACAAATCTCCACCGCAATATGTATAAACATGAAAATATCTACACTTCCATCTCTATAAACATGTAAATATCTACACTGCCATCTGTACAAACATGGAAATATCTACACAGTCATCTGTAGAAACATGGAAATATCTACACCGCTATCTCTATAAACATGGAAATAACTACACCGCTATCTCTATAAACATGGAAATATCTACACCGATATCTCCATCAACATGGAAATATACACACCGCCATCTCTTTAAACATGGAGGTATCTACAACGCCATCTACATAAACAAGAAAATATCTGCACTGCCATCTATATAAACATGGAAATATCTACACCGCCATCTCTATAAACATGGAAATATCTACACTGCCATTTGTAGAAAGATGGAAATATCTACACCGCCATCTGTATAAACGTGGAAATATCTACACCGCTATCTGTATAAACATGGAAATATCTACACCGCAATCTGTATAAACATGGAAATATCCACACCGCTCTCTGTATAAATATGAAATATCTAAACCGCTATCTCTATAAAAGTGGAAATATCTATACTGCTATCTGTATAAACATGGAAATATCCTCACTGCTATCCCTATGAACATTGATAGATCTACACCGCTATCTCTATAAACATGGAAATATCTACACCGCCATCTCTATAAACATGGAAATATGTACACCGTCATCTGTATAAACATGGAAATATCTACACCGCGATCTGTATAAACATGGAAATATCTACACAGCCATCTGTATAAACCTGGAAATATCTGCACTGTCATCTATATAAACATGGAAATATCTACAGAGAACTCTGTATAAACATGGAAATATCGGCACAGCCATCTGTATAAACATGGAAATATCTACAACGCTATCTGTATAAACATGGAAATATCTACACAGCTATCTCTATAAACATGGAAATATCTACACCGCCATCTGTATAAACATGGAAATACCTACAAAGTCATCTGTATAAACATGGAAATATCTACACAGCCATCTGTATAAACATGGAAATATCTACACAGCCATCTGTATAAACCTGGAAATATCTGCACTGTCATCTATATAAACATGGAAGTATCTACAGAGAACTCTGTATAAACATGGAAATATCGGCACAGCCATCTCTATAAACATGGAAATATCTACAACGATATCTGTATAAACATGGAAATATCTACAACGCTATGTGTATTAACGTGGAAATATCTCCATTGCTATCTGTATAAACATGGACAAATCTCCACCGCAATATGTATAAACATGAAAATATCTACACTTCTATCTCTATAAACATGGAAATATCTACACTGCCATCTGTACAAACATGGAAATATCTACACAGTCATCTGTAGAAACATGGAAATATCTGCACCGCTGTCTCTATAAACATGGAAATAACTACACCGCTATCTCTATAAACATGGAAATATCTACACCGCTATCTCCATCAACATGGAAATATACACACCGCCATCTCTTTAAACATGGAGGTATCTACAACGGCATCTACATAAACAAGAAAATATCTACACTGCCTACTATATAAACATGGAAATATCTACACCGCCATCTCTCTAAACATGGAAATATCTACACTGCCATTTGTAGAAAGATGGAAATATCTACACCGCCATTTGTATAAACGTGGAAATATCTACACCGCTATCTGTATAAACATGGAAATATCTACACCGCAATCTGTATAAACATGGAACTATCTACACCGCTCTCTGTATAAATATGAAATATCTAAACCGCTATCTCTATAAAAGTGGAAATATCTACACTGCTATCTGTATAAACATGGAAATATCCTCACTGCTATCTCTATGAACATTGATAGATCTACACCGCTATCTCTATAAACATGGAACTATCTACACCGCCATCTCTATAAACATGGAAATATCTACACCGTCATCTGTATAAACATGGAAATATCTACCCCGCTATCTGTATAAACATGGAAATATCTACACCGCGATCTGTATAAACATGGAAATATCTACACCGCGATCTGTATAAACATGGAAATATCTAAAGCGCTATCTGTGTAAACATGGAAATATCTACACAGCTATCTCTATAAACATGGAAATATCTACACCGCCATCTGTATAAACATGGAAATAACTACAAAGTCATCTGTATAAACATGGAAATATCTACACAGCCATCTGTATAAACATGGAAATATCTACACAGCCATCTGTATAAACCTGGAAATATCTGCACTGTCATCTATATAAACATGGAAATATCTACAGAGAACTCTGTATAAACATGGAAATATCGGCACAGCCATCTGTATAAACATGGAAATATCTACAACGCTATCTGTATAAACATGGAAATATCTACACCGCTATGTGTATTAACGTGGAAATATCGCCATTCCTATCTGTATAAACATGGACAAATCTCCACCGCAATATGTATAAACATGAAAATATCTACACTTCTATCTCTATAAACATGGAAATATCTACACTGCCATCTGTACAAACATGGAAATATCTACACAGTCATCTGTAGAAACATGGAAATATCTACACCGCTATCTCTATAAACATGGAAATAACTACACCGCTATCTCTATAAACATGGAAATATCTACACCGCTATCTCCTTTAACATGGAAATATACACACCGCCATCTCTTTAAACATGGAGGTATCTACTATGCCATCTACATAAACAAGAAAATATCTACACTGCCATCTATATAAACATGGAAATATCTACAACGCCATCTCTATAAACATGGAAATATCTACACTGCCATTTGTAGAAAGATGGAAATATCTACACCGCCATCTGTATAAACATGGAAATATCTACACCGCTATCTGTATAAACATGGAAATATCTACACCGCAATATGTATAAACATTCAAATATCTACACCGCTCTCTGTATAAATATGAAATATCTAAACCGCTATCTCTATAAAAGTGGAAATATCTACACTGCTATCTGTATAAACATGGAAATATCCTCACTGCTATCTCTATGAACATTGATAGATCTACACCGCTATCTCTATAAACATGGAACTATCTACACCGCCATCTCTATAAACATGGAAATATCTACACCGCGATCTGTATAAACATGGAAATATCTAAACCGCTATCTGTGTAAACATGGAAATATCTACACAGCTATCTGTATAAACATGGAAATATCTACACCGCCATGTGTATAAACATGGAAATATCTACAAAGTCATCTGTATAAACATGGAAATATCTACACAGCCATCTGTATAAACATGGAAATATCTACACAGCCATCTGTATAAACCTGGAAATATCTGCACAGTCATCTATATAAACATGGAAGTATCTACAGAGAACTCCGTATAAACATGGAAATATCGGCACAGCCATCTGTATAAACATGGAAATATCTACAACACTTTCTGTATAAACATGGAAATATCTACACCGCTAAGTGTATTAAAGTGGAAATATCTCCATTGCTATCTGTATAAACATGGACAAATCTCCACCGCAATATGTATAAACATGAAAATATCTACACTTCCATCTCTATAAACATGTAAATATCTACACTGCCATCTGTACAAACATGGAAATATCTACACAGTCATCTGTAGAAACATGGAAATATCTACACCGCTATCTCTATAAACATGGAAATAACTACACCGCTATCTCTATAAACATGGAAATATCTACACCGATATCTCCATCAACATGGAAATAAACACACCGCCATCTCTTTAAACATGGAGGTATCTACAACGCCATCTACATAAACAAGAAAATATCTGCACTGCCATCTATATAAACATGGAAATATCTACACCGCCATCTCTATAAACATGGAAATATCTACACTGCCATTTGTAGAAAGATGGAAATATCTACACCGCCATCTGTATAAACGTGGAAATATCTACACGGCTATCTGTATAAACATGGAAATATCTACACCGCAATCTGTATAAACATGGAAATATCCACACCGCTCTCTGTATAAATATGAAATATCTAAACCGCTATCTCTATAAAAGTGGAAATATCTATACTGCTATCTGTATAAACATGGAAATATCCTCACTGCTATCCCTATGAACATTGATAGATCTACACCGCTATCTCTATAAACATGGAAATATCTACACCGCCATCTCTATAAACATGGAAATATGTACACCGTCATCTGTATAAACATGGAAATATCTACACCGCGATCTGTATAAACATGGAAATATCTACACAGCCATCTGTATAAACCTGGAAATATCTGCACTGTCATCTATATAAACATGGAAATATCTACAGAGAACTCTGTATAAACATGGAAATATCGGCACAGCCATCTGTATAAACATGGAAATATCTACAACGCTATCTGTATAAACATGGAAATATCTACACAGCTATCTCTATAAACATGGAAATATCCACACCGCCATCTGTATAAACATGGAAATACCTACAAAGTCATCTGTATAAACATGGAAATATCTACACAGCCATCTGTATAAACATGGAAATATCTACACAGCCATCTGTATAAACCTGGAAATATCTGCACTGTCATCTATATAAACATGGAAGTATCTACAGAGAACTCTCTATAAACATGGAAATATCGGCACAGCCATCTCTATAAACATGGAAATATCTACAACGATATCTGTATAAACATGGAAATATCTGCAACGCTATGTGTATTAACGTGGAAATATCTCCATTGCTATCTGTATAAACATGGACAAATCTCCACCGCAATATGTATAAACATGAAAATATCTACACTTCTATCTCTACAAACATGGAAATATCTACACTGCCATCTGTACAAACATGGAAATATCTACACAGTCATCTGTAGAAACATGGAAATATCTACACCGCTGTCTCTATAAACATGGAAATAACTACACCGCTATCTCTATAAACATGGAAATATCTACACCGCTATCTCCATCAACATGGAAATATACACACCGCCATCTCTTTAAACATGGAGGTATCTACAACGGCATCTACATAAACAAGAAAATATCTACACTGCCTACTATATAAACAAGGAAATATCTACACCGCCATCTCTCTAAACATGGAAATATCTACACTGCCATTTGTAGAAAGATGGAAATATCTACACCGCCATTTGTATAAACGTGGAAATATCTACACCGCTATCTGTATAAACATGGAAATATCTACACCGCAATCTGTATAAACATGGAAATATCTACACCGCTCTCTGTATAAATATGAAATATCTAAACCGCTATCTCTATAAAAGTGGAAATATCTACACTGCTATCTGTATAAACATGGAAATATCCTCACTGCTATCTCTATGAACATTGATAGATCTACACCGCTATCTCTATAAACATGGAACTATCTACACCGCCATCTCTATAAACATGGAAATATCTACACCGTCATCTGTATAAACATGGAAATATCTACCCCGCTATCTGTATAAACATGGAAATATCTACACCGCGATCTGTATAAACATGGAAATATCTACACCGCGATCTGTATAAACATGGAAATATCTAAAGCGCTATCTGTGTAAACATGGAAATATCTACACAGCTATCTCTATAAACATGGAAATATCTACACCGCCATCTGTATAAACATGGAAATAACTACAAAGTCATCTGTATAAACATGGAAATATCTACACAGCCATCTGTATAAACATGGAAATATCTACACAGCCATCTGTATAAACCTGGAAATATCTGCACTGTCATCTATATAAACATGGAAATATCTACAGAGAACTCTGTATAAACATGGAAATATCGGCACAGCCATCTGTATAAACATGGAAATATCTACAACGCTATCTGTATAAACATGGAAATATCTACACCGCTATGTGTATTAACGTGGAAATATCGCCATTCCTATCTGTATAAACATGGACAAATCTCCACCGCAATATGTATAAACATGAAAATATCTACACTTCTATCTCTATAAACATGGAAATATCTACACTGCCATCTGTACAAACATGGAAATATCTACACAGTCATCTGTAGAAACATGGAAATATCTACACCGCTATCTCTATAAACATGGAAATAACTACACCGCTATCTGTATAAACATGGAAATATCTACACCGCTATCTCCTTTAACATGGAAATATACACACCGCCATCTCTTTAAACACGGAGGTATCTACTATGCCATCTACATAAACAAGAAAATATCTACACTGCCATCTATATAAACATGGAAATATCTACAACGCCATCTCTATAAACATGGAAATATCTACACTGCCATTTGTAGAAAGATGGAAATATCTACACCGCCATCTGTATAAACATGGAAATATCTACACCGCTATCTGTATAAACATGGAAATATCTACACCGCAATATGTATAAACATGGAAATATCTACACCGCTCTCTGTATAAATATGAAATATCTAAACCGCTGTCTCTATAAAAGTGGAAATATCTACACTGCTATCTGTATAAACATGGAAATATCCTCACTGCTATCTGTATGAACATTGATAGATCTACACCGCTATCTCTATAAACATGGAACTATCTACACCGCCATCTCTATAAACATGGAAATATCTACACCGTCATCTGTATAAACATGGAAATAACTACACCGCTATCTGTATAAACATGGAAATATCTAAACCGCGATCTGTATAAACATGGAAATATCTACACCGCGATCTGTATAAACATGGAAATATCTAAAGCGCTATCTGTGTAAACATGGAAATATCTACACAGCTATCTCTATAAACATGGAAATATCTACACCGCCATCTGTATAAACATGGAAATATCTACAAAGTCATCTGTATAAACATGGAAATATCTACACAGCCATCTGTATAAACATGGAAATATCTACACAGCCATCTGTATAAACCTGGAAATATCTGCACAGTCATCTATATAAACATGGAAATATCTACAGAGAACTCCGTATAAACATGGAAATATCGGCACAGCCATCTGTATAAACATGGAAATATCTACAACACTTTCTGTATAAACATGGAAATATCTACACCGCTAAGTGTATTAAAGTGGAAATATCTCCATTGCTATCTGTATAAACATGGACAAATCTCCACCGCAATATGTATAAACATGAAAATATCTACACTTCTATCTCTATAAACATGGAAATATATACACTGCCATCTGTACAAACATGGAAATATCTACACAGTCATCTGTAGAAACATGGAAATATCTACACCGCTATCTCTATAAACATGGAAATAACTACACCGCTATCTCTATAAACATGGAAATATCTACACCGATATCTCCATCAACATGGAAATATACACACCGCCATCTCTTTAAACATGGAGGTATCTACAACGCCATCTACATAAACAAGAAAATATCTGCACTGCCATCTATATAAACATGGAAATATCTACACCGCCATCTCTATAAACATGGAAATATCTACACCGCCATTTGTAGAAAGATGGAAATATCTACACCGCCATCTGTATAAACGTGGAAATATCTACACCGCTATCTGTATAAACATGGAAATATCTACACCGCAATCTGTATAAACATGGAAATATCCACACCGCTCTCTGTAAAAATATGAAATATCTAAACCGCTATCTCTATAAAAGTGGAAATATCTATACTGCTATCTGTATAAACATGGAAATATCCTCACTGCTATCCCTATGAACATTGATAGATCTACACCGCTATCTCTATAAACATGGAAATATCTACACCGCCATCTCTATAAACATGGAAATATGTACACCGTCATCTGTATAAACATGGAAATATCTACACCGCGATCTGTATAAACATGGAAATATCTACACAGCCATCTGTATAAACCTGGAAATATCTGCACTGTCATCTATATAAACATGGAAATATCTACAGAGAACTCTGTATAAACATGGAAATATCGGCACAGCCATCTGTATAAACATGGAAATATCTACAACGCTATCTGTATAAACATGGAAATATCTACACAGCTATCTCTATAAACATGGAAATATCTACACCGCCATCTGTATAAACATGGAAATACCTACAAAGTCATCTGTATAAACATGGAAATATCTACACAGCCATCTGTATAAACATGGAAATATCTACACCGCCATCTGTATAAACATGGAAATATCTACAAAGTCATCTGTATAAACATGGAAATATCTACACAGCCATCTGTATAAACATGGAAATATCTACACAGCCATCTGTATAAACCTGGAAATATCTGCACAGTCATCTATATAAAGATGGAAATATCTACAGAGAACTCCGTATAAACATGGAAATATCGGCACAGCCATCTGTATAAACATGGAAATATCTACAACACTTTCTGTATAAACATGGAAATATCTACACCGCTAAGTGTATTAAAGTGGAAATATCTCCATTGCTATCTGTATAAACATGGACAAATCTCCACCGCAATATGTATAAACATGAAAATATCTACACTTCTATCTCTATAAACATGGAAATATCTACACTGCCATCTGTACAAACATGGAAATATCTACACAGTCATCTGTAGAAACATGGAAATATCTACACCGCTATCTCTATAAACATGGAAATAACTACACCGCTATCTCTATAAACATGGAAATATCTACACCGATATCTCCATCAACATGGAAATATACACACCGCCATCTCTTTAAACATGGAGGTATCTACAACGCCATCTACATAAACAAGAAAATATCTGCACTGCCATCTATATAAACATGGAAATATCTACACCGCCATCTCTATAAACATGGAAATATCTACCCTGCCATTTGTAGAAAGATGGAAATATCTACACCGCCATCTGTATAAACGTGGAAATATCTACACCGCTATCTGTATAAACATGGAAATATCTACACCGCAATCTGTATAAACATGGAAATATCCACACCGCTCTCTGTAAAAATATGAAATATCTAAACCGCTATCTCTATAAAAGTGGAAATATCTATACTGCTATCTGTATAAACATGGAAATATCCTCACTGCTATCCCTATGAACATTGATAGATCTACACCGCTATCTCTATAAACATGGAAATATCTACACCGCCATCTCTATAAACATGGAAATATGTACACCGTCATCTGTATAAACATGGAAATATCTACACCGCGATCTGTATAAACATGGAAATATCTACACAGCCATCTGTATAAACCTGGAAATATCTGCACTGTCATCTATATAAACATGGAAATATCTACAGAGAACTCTGTATAAACATGGAAATATCGGCACAGCCATCTGTATAAACATGGAAATATCTACAACGCTATCTGTATAAACATGGAAATATCTACACAGCTATCTCTATAAACATGGAAATATCTACACCGCCATCTCTATAAACATGGAAATACCTACAAAGTCATCTGTATAAACATGGAAATATCTACACAGCCATCTGTATAAACATGGAAATATCTACACAGCCATCTGTATAAACCTGGAACTATCTGCACTGTCATCTATATAAACATGGAAGTATCTACAGAGAACTCTGTATAAACATGGAAATATCGGCACAGCCATCTCTATAAACATGGAAATATCTACAACGATATCTGTATAAACATGGAAATATCTACAACGCTATGTGTATTAACGTGGAAATATCTCCATTGCTATCTGTATAAACATGGACAAATCTCCACCGCAATATGTATAAACATGAAAATATCTACACTTCTATCTCTATAAACATGGAAATATCTACACTGCCATCTGTACAAACATGGAAATATCTACACAGTCATCTGTAGAAACATGGAAATATCTACACCGCTGTCTCTATAAACATGGAAATAACTACACCGCTATCTCTATAAACATGGAAATATCTACACCGCTATCTCCATCAACATGGAAATATACACACCGCCATCTCTTTAAACATGGAGGTATCTACAACGGCATCTACATAAACAAGAAAATATCTACACTGCCTACTATATAAACATGGAAATATCTACACCGCCATCTCTCTAAACATGGAAATATCTACACTGCCATTTGTAGAAAGATGGAAATATCTACACCGCCATTTGTATAAACGTGGAAATATCTACACCGCTATCTGTATAAACATGGAAATATCTACACCGCAATCTGTATAAACATGGAAATATCTACACCGCTCTCTGTATAAATATGAAATATCTAAACCGCTATCTCTATAAAAGTGGAAATATCTACACTGCTAGCTGTATAAACATGGAAATATCCTCACTGCTATCTCTATGAACATTGATAGATCTACACCGCTATCTCTATAAACATGGAACTATCTACACCGCCATCTCTATAAACATGGAAATATCTACACCGTCATCTGTATAAACATGGAAATATCTACCCCGCTATCTGTATAAACATGGAAATATCTACACCGCGATCTGTATAAACATGGAAATATCTACACCGCCATCTCTATAAACATGGAAATATCTACACTGCCATTTGTAGAAAGATGGAAATATCTACACCGCCATCTGTATAAACGTGGAAATATCTACACGGCTATCTGTATAAACATGGAAATATCTACACCGCAATCTGTATAAACATGGAAATATCCACACCGCTCTCTGTATAAATATGAAATATCTAAACCGCTATCTCTATAAAAGTGGAAATATCTATACTGCTATCTGTATAAACATGGAAATATCCTCACTGCTATCCCTATGAACATTGATAGATCTACACCGCTATCTCTATAAACATGGAAATATCTACACCGCCATCTCTATAAACATGGAAATATGTACACCGTCATCTGTATAAACATGGAAATATCTACACCGCGATCTGTATAAACATGGAAATATCTACACAGCCATCTGTATAAACCTGGAAATATCTGCACTGTCATCTATATAAACATGGAAATATCTACAGAGAACTCTGTATAAACATGGAAATATCGGCACAGCCATCTGTATAAACATGGAAATATCTACAACGCTATCTGTATAAACATGGAAATATCTACACAGCTATCTCTATAAACATGGAAATATCCACACCGCCATCTGTATAAACATGGAAATACCTACAAAGTCATCTGTATAAACATGGAAATATCTACACAGCCATCTGTATAAACATGGAAATATCTACACAGCCATCTGTATAAACCTGGAAATATCTGCACTGTCATCTATATAAACATGGAAGTATCTACAGAGAACTCTCTATAAACATGGAAATATCGGCACAGCCATCTCTATAAACATGGAAATATCTACAACGATATCTGTATAAACATGGAAATATCTGCAACGCTATGTGTATTAACGTGGAAATATCTCCATTGCTATCTGTATAAACATGGACAAATCTCCACCGCAATATGTATAAACATGAAAATATCTACACTTCTATCTCTACAAACATGGAAATATCTACACTGCCATCTGTACAAACATGGAAATATCTACACAGTCATCTGTAGAAACATGGAAATATCTACACCGCTGTCTCTATAAACATGGAAATAACTACACCGCTATCTCTATAAACATGGAAATATCTACACCGCTATCTCCATCAACATGGAAATATACACACCGCCATCTCTTTAAACATGGAGGTATCTACAACGGCATCTACATAAACAAGAAAATATCTACACTGCCTACTATATAAACAAGGAAATATCTACACCGCCATCTCTCTAAACATGGAAATATCTACACTGCCATTTGTAGAAAGATGGAAATATCTACACCGCCATTTGTATAAACGTGGAAATATCTACACCGCTATCTGTATAAACATGGAAATATCTACACCGCAATCTGTATAAACATGGAAATATCTACACCGCTCTCTGTATAAATATGAAATATCTAAACCGCTATCTCTATAAAAGTGGAAATATCTACACTGCTATCTGTATAAACATGGAAATATCCTCACTGCTATCTCTATGAACATTGATAGATCTACACCGCTATCTCTATAAACATGGAACTATCTACACCGCCATCTCTATAAACATGGAAATATCTACACCGTCATCTGTATAAACATGGAAATATCTACCCCGCTATCTGTATAAACATGGAAATATCTACACCGCGATCTGTATAAACATGGAAATATCTACACCGCGATCTGTATAAACATGGAAATATCTAAAGCGCTATCTGTGTAAACATGGAAATATCTACACAGCTATCTCTATAAACATGGAAATATCTACACCGCCATCTGTATAAACATGGAAATAACTACAAAGTCATCTGTATAAACATGGAAATATCTACACAGCCATCTGTATAAACATGGAAATATCTACACAGCCATCTGTATAAACCTGGAAATATCTGCACTGTCATCTATATAAACATGGAAATATCTACAGAGAACTCTGTATAAACATGGAAATATCGGCACAGCCATCTGTATAAACATGGAAATATCTACAACGCTATCTGTATAAACATGGAAATATCTACACCGCTATGTGTATTAACGTGGAAATATCGCCATTCCTATCTGTATAAACATGGACAAATCTCCACCGCAATATGTATAAACATGAAAATATCTACACTTCTATCTCTATAAACATGGAAATATCTACACTGCCATCTGTACAAACATGGAAATATCTACACAGTCATCTGTAGAAACATGGAAATATCTACACCGCTATCTCTATAAACATGGAAATAACTACACCGCTATCTGTATAAACATGGAAATATCTACACCGCTATCTCCTTTAACATGGAAATATACACACCGCCATCTCTTTAAACACGGAGGTATCTACTATGCCATCTACATAAACAAGAAAATATCTACACTGCCATCTATATAAACATGGAAATATCTACAACGCCATCTCTATAAACATGGAAATATCTACACTGCCATTTGTAGAAAGATGGAAATATCTACACCGCCATCTGTATAAACATGGAAATATCTACACCGCTATCTGTATAAACATGGAAATATCTACACCGCAATATGTATAAACATGGAAATATCTACACCGCTCTCTGTATAAATATGAAATATCTAAACCGCTATCTCTATAAAAGTGGAAATATCTACACTGCTATCTGTATAAACATGGAAATATCCTCACTGCTATCTCTATGAACATTGATAGATCTACACCGCTATCTCTATAAACATGGAACTATCTACAGCGCCATCTCTATAAACATGGAAATATCTACACCGTCATCTGTATAAACATGGAAATAACTACACCGCTATCTGTATAAACATGGAAATATCTAAACCGCGATCTGTATAAACATGGAAATATCTACACCGCGATCTGTATAAACATGGAAATATCTAAAGCGCTATCTGTGTAAACATGGAAATATCTACACAGCTATCTCTATAAACATGGAAATATGTACACCGCCATCTGTATAAACATGGAAATATCTACAAAGTCATCTGTATAAACATGGAAATATCTACACAGCCATCTGTATAAACATGGAAATATCTACACAGCCATCTGTATAAACCTGGAAATATCTGCACAGTCATCTATATAAACATGGAAATATCTACAGAGAACTCCGTATAAACATGGAAATATCGGCACAGCCATCTGTATAAACATGGAAATATCTACAACACTTTCTGTATAAACATGGAAATATCTACACCGCTAAGTGTATTAAAGTGGAAATATCTCCATTGCTATCTGTATAAACATGGACAAATCTCCACCGCAATATGTATAAACATGAAAATATCTACACTTCTATCTCTATAAACATGGAAATATATACACTGCCATCTGTACAAACATGGAAATATCTACACAGTCATCTGTAGAAACATGGAAATATCTACACCGCTATCTCTATAAACATGGAAATAACTACACCGCTATCTCTATAAACATGGAAATATCTACACCGATATCTCCATCAACATGGAAATATACACACCGCCATCTCTTTAAACATGGAGGTATCTACAACGCCATCTACATAAACAAGAAAATATCTGCACTGCCATCTATATAAACATGAAAATATCTACACCGCCATCTCTATAAACATGGAAATATCTACACCGCCATTTGTAGAAAGATGGAAATATCTACACCGCCATCTGTATAAACGTGGAAATATCTACACCGCTATCTGTATAAACATGGAAATATCTACACCGCAATCTGTATAAACATGGAAATATCCACACCGCTCTCTGTAAAAATATGAAATATCTAAACCGCTATCTCTATAAAAGTGGAAATATCTATACTGCTATCTGTATAAACATGGAAATATCCTCACTGCTATCCCTATGAACATTGATAGATCTACACCGCTATCTCTATAAACATGGAAATATCTACACCGCCATCTCTATAAACATGGAAATATGTACACCGTCATCTGTATAAACATGGAAATATCTACACCGCGATCTGTATAAACATGGAAATATCTACACAGCCATCTGTATAAACCTGGAAATATCTGCACTGTCATCTATATAAACATGGAAATATCTACAGAGAACTCTGTATAAACATGGAAATATCGGCACAGCCATCTGTATAAACATGGAAATATCTACAACGCTATCTGTATAAACATGGAAATATCTACACAGCTATCTCTATAAACATGGAAATATCTACACCGCCATCTGTATAAACATGGAAATACCTACAAAGTCATCTGTATGAACATGGAAATATCTACACAGCCATCTGTATAAACATGGAAATATCTACACCGCCATCTGTATAAACATGGAAATATCTACAAAGTCATCTGTATAAACATGGAAATATCTACACAGCCATCTGTATAAACATGGAAATATCTACACAGCCATCTGTATAAACCTGGAAATATCTGCACAGTCATCTATATAAAGATGGAAATATCTACAGAGAACTCCGTATAAACATGGAAATATCGGCACAGCCATCTGTATAAACATGGAAATATCTACAACACTTTCTGTATAAACATGGAAATATCTACACCGCTAAGTGTATTAAAGTGGAAATATCTCCATTGCTATCTGTATAAACATGGACAAATCTCCACCGCAATATGTATAAACATGAAAATATCTACACTTCTATCTCTATAAACATGGAAATATCTACACTGCCATCTGTACAAACATGGAAATATCTACACAGTCATCTGTAGAAACATGGAAATATCTACACCGCTATCTCTATAAACATGGAAATAACTACACCGCTATCTCTATAAACATGGAAATATCTACACCGATATCTCCATCAACATGGAAATATACACACCGCCATCTCTTTAAACATGGAGGTATCTACAACGCCATCTACATAAACAAGAAAATATCTGCACTGCCATCTATATAAACATGGAAATATCTACACCGCCATCTCTATAAACATGGAAATATCTACCCTGCCATTTGTAGAAAGATGGAAATATCTACACCGCCATCTGTATAAACGTGGAAATATCTACACCGCTATCTGTATAAACATGGAAATATCTACACCGCAATCTGTATAAACATGGAAATATCCACACCGCTCTCTGTAAAAATATGAAATATCTAAACCGCTATCTCTATAAAAGTGGAAATATCTATACTGCTATCTGTATAAACATGGAAATATCCTCACTGCTATCCCTATGAACATTGATAGATCTACACCGCTATCTCTATAAACATGGAAATATCTACACCGCCATCTCTATAAACATGGAAATATGTACACCGTCATCTGTATAAACATGGAAATATCTACACCGCGATCTGTATAAACATGGAAATATCTACACAGCCATCTGTATAAACCTGGAAATATCTGCACTGTCATCTATATAAACATGGAAATATCTACAGAGAACTCTGTATAAACATGGAAATATCGGCACAGCCATCTGTATAAACATGGAAATATCTACAACGCTATCTGTATAAACATGGAAATATCTACACAGCTATCTCTATAAACATGGAAATATCTACACCGCCATCTCTATAAACATGGAAATACCTACAAAGTCATCTGTATAAACATGGAAATATCTACACAGCCATCTGTATAAACATGGAAATATCTACACAGCCATCTGTATAAACCTGGAACTATCTGCACTGTCATCTATATAAACATGGAAGTATCTACAGAGAACTCTGTATAAACATGGAAATATCGGCACAGCCATCTCTATAAACATGGAAATATCTACAACGATATCTGTATAAACATGGAAATATCTACAACGCTATGTGTATTAACGTGGAAATATCTCCATTGCTATCTGTATAAACATGGACAAATCTCCACCGCAATATGTATAAACATGAAAATATCTACACTTCTATCTCTATAAACATGGAAATATCTACACTGCCATCTGTACAAACATGGAAATATCTACACAGTCATCTGTAGAAACATGGAAATATCTACACCGCTGTCTCTATAAACATGGAAATAACTACACCGCTATCTCTATAAACATGGAAATATCTACACCGCTATCTCCATCAACATGGAAATATACACACCGCCATCTCTTTAAACATGGAGGTATCTACAACGGCATCTACATAAACAAGAAAATATCTACACTGCCTACTATATAAACATGGAAATATCTACACCGCCATCTCTCTAAACATGGAAATATCTACACTGCCATTTGTAGAAAGATGGAAATATCTACACCGCCATTTGTATAAACGTGGAAATATCTACACCGCTATCTGTATAAACATGGAAATATCTACACCGCAATCTGTATAAACATGGAAATATCTACACCGCTCTCTGTATAAATATGAAATATCTAAACCGCTATCTCTATAAAAGTGGAAATATCTACACTGCTAGCTGTATAAACATGGAAATATCCTCACTGCTATCTCTATGAACATTGATAGATCTACACCGCTATCTCTATAAACATGGAACTATCTACACCGCCATCTCTATAAACATGGAAATATCTACACCGTCATCTGTATAAACATGGAAATATCTACCCCGCTATCTGTATAAACATGGAAATATCTACACCGCGATCTGTATAAACATGGAAATATCTACACCGCGATCTGTATAAACATGGAAATATCTAAAGCGCTATCTGTGTAAACATGGAAATATCTACACAGCTATCTCTATAAACATGGAAATATCTACACCGCCATCTGTATAAACATGGAAATAACTACAAAGTCATCTGTATAAACATGGAAATATCTACACAGCCATCTGTATAAAGATGGAAATATCTACACAGCCATCTGTATAAACCTGGAAATATCTGCACTGTCATCTATATAAACATGGAAATATCTACAGAGAACTCTGTATAAACATGGAAATATCGGCACAGCCATCTGTATAAACATGGAAATATCTACAACGCTATCTGTATAAACATGGAAATATCTACACCGCTATGTGTATTAACGTGGAAATATCGCCATTCCTATCTGTATAAACATGGACAAATCTCCACCGCAATATGTATAAACATGAAAATATCTACACTTCTATCTCTATAAACATGGAAATATCTGCACTGCCATCTGTACAAACATGGAAATATCTACACAGTCATCTGTAGAAACATGGAAATATCTACACCGCTATCTCTATAAACATGGAAATAACTACACCGCTATCTCTATAAACATGGAAATATCTACACCGCTATCTCCTTTAACATGGAAATATACACACCGCCATCTCTTTAAACATGGAGGTATCTACTATGCCATCTACATAAACAAGAAAATATCTACACTGCCATCTATATAAACATGGAAATATCTACACCGCCATCTCTATAAACATGGAAATATCTACACTGCCATTTGTAGAAAGATGGAAATATCTACACCACCATCTGTATAAACATGGAAATATCTACACCACTATCTGTATAAACATGGAAATATCTACACCGCAATATGTATAAACATGGAAATATCTACACCGCTCTCTGTATAAATATGAAATATCTAAACCGCTATCTCTATAAAAGTGGAAATATCTACACTGTTATCTGTATAAACATGGAAATATCCTCACTGTTATCTCTATGAACATTGATAGATCTACACCGCTATCTCTATAAACATGGAACTATCTACACCGCCATCTCTATAAACATGGAAATATCTACACCATCATCTGTATAAACATGGAAATAACTACACCGCTATCTGTATAAACATGGAAATATCTAAACCGCGATCTGTATAAACATGGAAATATCTACAGCGCGATCTGTATAAATATGGAAATATCTAAACCGCTATCTGTGTAAACATGGAAATATCTACACAGCTATCTCTATAAACATGGAAATATCTACACCGCCATGTGTATAAACATGGAAATATCTACAAAGTCATCTGTATAAACATGGAAATATCTACACAGCCATCTGTATAAACATGGAAATATCTACACAGCCATCTGTATAAACCTGGAAATATCTGCACTGTCATCTATATAAACATGGAAATATCTACAGAGAACTCCGTATAAACATGGAAATATCGGCACAGCCATCTGTATAAACATGGAAATATCTAAAACGCTATCTGTATAAACATGGAAATATCTACACCGCTATGTGTATTAAAGTGGAAATATCTCCATTGCTATCTGTATAAACATGGATAAATCTCCACCGCAATATGTATAAACATGAAAATATCTACACTTCTATCTCTATAAACATGGAAATATCTACACTGCCATCTGTACAAACATGGAAATATCTACACAGTCATCTGTAGAAACATGGAAATATCTACACCGCTATCTCTATAAACATGGAAATAACTACACCGCTATCTCTATAAACATGGAAATATCTACACCGATATCTCCATCAACATGGAAATATACACACCGCCATCTCTTTAAACATGGAGGTATCTACAACGCCATCTACATAAACAAGAAAATATCTACACTGCCATCTATATAAACATGGAAATATCTACACCGCCATCTCTATAAACATGGAAATATCTACACTGCCATTTGTAGAAAGATGGAAATATCTACACCGCCATCTGTATAAACGTGGAAATATGTACACCGCTATCTGTATAAACATGGAAATATCTACACCGCAATCTGTATAAACATGGAAATATCCACACCGCTCTCTGTATAAATATGAAATATCTAAACCGCTATCTCTATAAAAGTGGAAATATCTACACTGCTATCTGTATAAACATGGAAATATCCTCACTGCTATATCTAGGAACATTGATAGATCTACACCGCTATCTCTATAAACATGGAAATATCTACACCGCCATCTCTATAAACATGGAAATATCTACACCGTCATCTGTATAAACATGGAAATATCTACACCGCGATCTGTACAAACATGGAAATATCTACACAGCCATCTGTATAAACCTGGAAATATCTGCACTGTCATCTATATAAACATGGAAATATCTACAGAGAACTCTGTATAAACATGGAAATATAGGCACAGCCATCTGTATAAACATGGAAATATCTACAACGCTATCTGTATAAACTTGGAAATATCTACACCGCTATGTGTATTAACGTGGAAATATCTCCATTGCTATCTGTATAAACATGGACAAATCTCCACCGCAATATGTATAAACATGAAAATATCTACACTTCTATCTCTATAAACATGGAAATATCTACACTGCCATCTGTACAAACATGGAAATATCTACACAGTCATCTGTAGAAACATGGAAATATCTACACCGCTATCTCTATAAACATGGAAATAACTACACCGCTATCTCTATAAACATGGAAATATCTACACCGATATCTCCATCAACATGGAAATATACACACCGCCATCTCTTTAAACATGGAGGTATCTACAACGCCATCTACATAAACAAGAAAATATCTACACTGCCATCTATATAAACATGGAAATATCTATACCGCCATCTCTATAAACATGGAAATATCTACACTGCCATTTGTAGAAAGATGGAAATATCTACACCGCCATCTGTATAAACGTGGAAATATGTACACCGCTATCTGTATAAACATGGAAATATCTACACCGCAATCTGTATAAACATGGAAATATCCACACCGCTCTCTGTATAAATATGAAATATCTAAACCGCTATCTCTATAAAAGTGGAAATATCTACACTGCTATCTGTATAAACATGGAAATATCCTCACTGCTATCTCTAGGAACATTGATAGATCTACACCGCTATCTCTATAAACATGGAAATATCTACACCGCCATCTCTATAAACATGGAAATATCTACACCGTCATCTGTATAAACATGGAAATATCTACACCGCGATCTGTACAAACATTGAAATATCTACACAGCCATCTGTATAAACCTGGAAATATCTGCACTGTCATCTATATAAACATGGAAATATCTACAGAGAACTCTGTATAAACATGGAAATATAGGCACAGCCATCTGTATAAACATGGAAATATCTACAACGCTATCTGTATAAACTTGGAAATATCTACACCGCTATGTGTATTAACGTGGAAATATCTCCATTGCTATCTGTATAAACATGGACAAATCTCCACCGCAATATGTATAAACTTGAAAATATCTACACTTCTATCTCTATAAACATGGAAATATCTACACTGCCATCTGTACAAACATGGAAATATCTACACAGTCATCTGTAGAAACATGGAAATATCTACACCGCTATCTCTATAAACATGGAAATAACTACACCGCTATCTCTATAAACATGGAAATATCTACACCGATATCTCCATCAACATGGAAATATACACACCGCCATCTCTTTAAACATGGAGGTATCTACAACGCCATCTACATAAACAAGAAAATATCTACACTGCCATCTATATAAACATGGAAATATCTACACCGCCATCTCTATAAACATGGAAATATCTACACTGCCATTTGTAGAAAGATGGAAATATCTACACCGCCATCTGTATAAACGTGGAAATAACTACACCGCTATCTGTATAAACATGGAAATATCTACACCGCAATCTGTATAAACATGGAAATATCCACACCGCTCTCTGTATAAATATGAAATATCTAAACCGCTATCTCTATAAAAGTGGAAATATCTACACTGCTATCTGTATAAACATGGAAATATCCTCACTGCTATATCTAGGAACATTGATAGATCTACACCGCTATCTCTATAAACATGGAAATATCTACACCGCCATCTCTATAAACATGGAAATATCTACACCGTCATCTGTATAAACATGGAAATATCTACACCGCGATCTGTACAAACATGGAAATATCTACACAGCCATCTGTATAAACCTGGAAATATCTGCACTGTCATCTATATAAACATGGAAATATCTACAGAGAACTCTGTATAAACATGGAAATATAGGCACAGCCATCTGTATAAACATGGAAATATCCACAACGCTATCTGTATAAACTTGGAAATATCTACACCGCTATGTGTATTAACGTGGAAATATCTCCATTGCTATCTGTATAAACATGGACAAATCTCCACCGCAATATGTATAAACATGAAAATATCTACACTTCTATCTCTATAAACATGGAAATATCTACACTGCCATCTGTACAAACATGGAAATATCTACACAGTCATCTGTAGAAACATGGAAATATCTACACCGCTATCTCTATAAACATGGAAATAACTACACCGCTATCTCTATAAACATGGAAATATCTACACCGATATCTCCATCAACATGGAAATATACACACCGCCATCTCTTTAAACATGGAGGTATCTACAACGCCATCTACATAAACAAGAAAATATCTACACTGCCATCTATATAAACATGGAAATATCTATACCGCCATCTCTATAAACATGGAAATATCTACACTGCCATTTGTAGAAAGATGGAAATATCTACACCGCCATCTGTATAAACGTGGAAATATGTACACCGCTATCTGTATAAACATGGAAATATCTACACCGCAATCTGTATAAACATGGAAATATCCACACCGCTCTCTGTATAAATATGAAATATCTAAACCGCTATCTCTATAAAAGTGGAAATATCTACACTGCTATCTGTATAAACATGGAAATATCCTCACTGCTATCTCTAGGAACATTGATAGATCTACACCGCTATCTCTATAAACATGGAAATATCTACACCGCCATCTCTATAAACATGGAAATATCTACACCGTCATCTGTATAAACATGGAAATATCTACACCGCGATCTGTACAAACATTGAAATATCTACACAGCCATCTGTATAAACCTGGAAATATCTGCACTGTCATCTATATAAACATGGAAATATCTACAGAGAACTCTGTATAAACATGGAAATATAGGCACAGCCATCTGTATAAACATGGAAATATCTACAACGCTATCTGTATAAACTTGGAAATATCTACACCGCTATGTGTATTAACGTGGAAATATCTCCATTGCTATCTGTATAAACATGGACAAATCTCCACCGCAATATGTATAAACTTGAAAATATCTACACTTCTATCTCTATAAACATGGAAATATCTACACTGCCATCTGTACAAACATGGAAATATCTACACAGTCATCTGTAGAAACATGGAAATATCTACACCGCTATCTCTATAAACATGGAAATAACTACACCGCTATCTCTATAAACATGGAAATATCTACACCGATATCTCCATCAACATGGAAATATACACACCGCCATCTCTTTAAACATGGAGGTATCTACAACGCCATCTACATAAACAAGAAAATATCTACACTGCCATCTATATAAACATGGAAATATCTACACCGCCATCTCTATAAACATGGAAATATCTACACTGCCATTTGTAGAAAGATGGAAATATCTACACCGCCATCTGTATAAACGTGGAAATAACTACACCGCTATCTGTATAAACATGGAAATATCTACACCGCAATCTGTATAAACATGGAAATATCCACACCGCTCTCTGTATAAATATGAAATATCTAAACCGCTATCTCTATAAAAGTGGAAATATCTACACTGCTATCTGTATAAACATGGAAATATCCTCACTGCTATCTCTATGAACATTGATAGATCTACACCGCTATCTCTATAAACATGGAAATATCTACACTGCCATCTCTATAAACATGGAAATATCTACACCGTCATCTGTATAAACATGGAAATATCTACACCGCGATCTGTATAAACATGGAAATATCTACACAGCCATCTGTATAAACCTGGAAATATCTGCACTGTCATCTATATAAACATGTAAATATCTACAGAGAACTCTGTATAAACATGGAAATATGGGCACAGCCATCTGTATAAACATGGAAATATCTACAACGCTATCTGTATAAACTTGGAAATATCTACACCACTATGTGTATTAACGTGGAAATATCTCCATTGCTATCTGTATAAACATGGACAAATCTCCACCGCAATATGTATAAACATGAAAATATCTACACTTCTATCTCTATAAACATGGAAATATCTACACTGCCATCTGTACAAACATGGAAATATCTACACAGTCATCTGTAGAAACATGGAAATATCTACACCGCTATCTCTATAAACATGGAAATATCTACACCGATATCTCCATCAACATGGAAATATACACACCGCCATCTCTTTAAACATGGAGGTATCTACAACGCCATCTACATAAACAAGAAAATATCTACACTGCCATCTATATAAACATGGAAATATCTATACCGCCATCTCTATAAACATGGAAATATCTACACTGCCATTTGTAGAAAGATGGAAATATCTACACCGCCATCTGTATAAACGTGGAAATATGTACACCGCTATCTGTATAAACATGGAAATATCTACACCGCAATCTGTATAAACATGGAAATATCCACACCGCTCTCTGTATAAATATGAAATATCTAAACCGCTATCTCTATAAAAGTGGAAATATCTACACTGCTATCTGTATAAACATGGAAATATCCTCACTGCTATCTCTAGGAACATTGATAGATCTACACCGCTATCTCTATAAACATGGAAATATCTACACCGCCATCTCTATAAACATGGAAATATCTACACCGTCATCTGTATAAACATGGAAATATCTACACCGCGATCTGTACAAACATGGAAATATCTACACAGCCATCTGTATAAACCTGGAAATATCTGCACTGTCATCTATATAAACATGGAAATATCTACAGAGAACTCTGTATAAACATGGAAATATAGGCACAGCCATCTGTATAAACATGGAAATATCTACAACGCTATCTGTATAAACTTGGAAATATCTACACCGCTATGTGTATTAACGTGGAAATATCTCCATTGCTATCTGTATAAACATGGACAAATCTCCACCGCAATATGTATAAACTTGAAAATATCTACACTTCTATCTCTATAAACATGGAAATATCTACACTGCCATCTGTACAAACATGGAAATATCTACACAGTCATCTGTAGAAACATGGAAATATCTACACCGCTATCTCTATAAACATGGAAATAACTACACCGCTATCTCTATAAACATGGAAATATCTACACCGATATCTCCATCAACATGGAAATATACACACCGCCATCTCTTTAAACATGGAGGTATCTACAACGCCATCTACATAAACAAGAAAATATCTACACTGCCATCTATATAAACATGGAAATATCTACACCGCCATCTCTATAAACATGGAAATATCTACACTGCCATTTGTAGAAAGATGGAAATATCTACACCGCCATCTGTATAAACGTGGAAATAACTACACCGCTATCTGTATAAACATGGAAATATCTACACCGCAATCTGTATAAACATGGAAATATCCACACCGCTCTCTGTATAAATATGAAATATCTAAACCGCTATCTCTATAAAAGTGGAAATATCTACACTGCTATCTGTATAAACATGGAAATATCCTCACTGCTATCTCTATGAACATTGATAGATCTACACCGCTATCTCTATAAACATGGAAATATCTACACTGCCATCTCTATAAACATGGAAATATCTACACCGTCATCTGTATAAACATGGAAATATCTACACCGCGATCTGTATAAACATGGAAATATCTACACAGCCATCTGTATAAACCTGGAAATATCTGCACTGTCATCTATATAAACATGTAAATATCTACAGAGAACTCTGTATAAACATGGAAATATGGGCACAGCCATCTGTATAAACATGGAAATATCTACAACGCTATCTGTATAAACTTGGAAATATCTACACCGCTATGTGTATTAACGTGGAAATATCTCCATTGCTATCTGTATAAACATGGACAAATCTCCACCGCAATATGTATAAACATGAAAATATCTACACTTCTATCTCTATAAACATGGAAATATCTACACTGCCATCTGTACAAACATGGAAATATCTACACAGTCATCTGTAGAAACATGGAAATATCTACACCGCGATCTCTATAAACATGGAAATATCTACACCGCTATCTCCATCAACTTGGAAATATACACACCGCCATCTCTTTAAACATGGAGGTATCTACAACGCCATCTACATAAACAAGAAAATATCTACACTGCCATCTATATAAACATGGAAATATCTACACCGCCATCTCTATAAACATGGAAATATCTACACTGCCATTTGTAGAAAGATGGAAATATCTACACCGCCATCTGTATAAACGTGGAAATATCTACACTGCCATTTGTAGAAAGATGGAAATATCTACACCGCCATCTGTATAAACGTGGAAATATCTACACCGCTATCTGTATAAACATGGAAATATCTACACCGCAATCTGTATAAACATGGAAATATCTACACCGCTCTCTGTATAAATATGAAATATATAAACCGCTATCTCTATAAAAGTGGAAATATCTACACTGCTATCTGTATAAACATGGAAATATCCTCACTGCTATCTCTATGAACATTGACAGATCTACACCGCTATCTCTATAAACATGGAAATATCTACACCGCCATCTCTATAAACATGGAAATATCTACAGCGTCATCTGTATAAACATGGAAATAACTACACCGCTATCTGTATAAACATGGAAATATCTAAACCGCGATCTGTATAAACATGGAAATATCTACACCGCGATCTGTATAAACATGGAAATATCTAAACCGCTATCTGTGTAAACATGGAAATATCTACACAGCTATCTCTATAAACATGGAAATATCTACACCGCCATGTGTATAAACATGGAAATATCTACAAAGTCATCTGTATAAACATGGAAATATCTACACAGCCATCTGTATAAACATGGAAATATCTACACAGCCATCTGTATAAACCTGGAAATATCTGCACAGTCATCTATATAAACATGGAAATATCTACAGAGAACTCCGTATAAACATGGAAATATCGGCACAGCCATCTGTATAAACATGGAAATATCTACAACGCTTTCTGTATAAACATGGAAATATCTACACCGCTAAGTGTATTAAAGTGGAAATATCTCCATTGCTATCTGTATAAACATGGACAAATCTCCACCGCAATATGTATAAACATGAAAATATATACACTTCTATCTCTATAAACATGGAAATATCTACACTGCCATCTGTACAAACATGGAAATATCTACACAGTCATCTGTAGAAACATGGAAATATCTACACCGCTATCTCTATAAACATGGAAATAACTACACCGCTATCTCTATAAACATGGAAATATCTACACCGATATCTCCATCAACATGGAAATATACACACCGCCATCTCTTTAAACATGGAGGTATCTACAACGCCATCTACATAAACAAGAAAATATCTACACTGCCATCTATATAAACATGGAAATATCTACACCGCCATCTCTATAAACATGGAAATATCTACACTGCCATTTGTAGAAAGATGGAAATATCTACACCGCCATCTGTATAAACGTGGAAATATCTACACCGCTATCTGTATAAACATGGAAATATCTACACCGCAATCTGTATAAACATGGAAATATCTACACCGCTCTCTGTATAAATATGAAATATCTAAACCGCTATCTGTATAAAAGTGGAAATATGTACACTGTTATCTGTATAAACATGGAAATATCCTCACTGCTATCTCTATGAATATTGATAGATCTACACCGCTATCTCTATAAACATGGAACTATCTACACCGCCATCTCTATAAACATGGAAATATCTACACCGTCATCTGTATAAACATGGAAATAACTACACCGCTATCTGTATAAACATGGAAATATCTAAACCGCGATCTGTATAAACATGGAAATATCTACACCGCGATCTGTATAAACATGGAAATATCTAAACCGCTATCTGTGTAAACATGGAAATATCTACACAGCTATCTCTATAAACATGGAAATATCTACACCGCCATGTGTATAAACATGGAAATATCTACAAAGTCATCTGTATAAACATGGAAATATCTACACAGCCATCTGTATAAACATGGAAATATCTACACAGCCATCTGTATAAACATGGAAATATCTACACAGCCATCTGTATAAACCTGGAAATATCTGCACTGTCATCTATATAAACATGGAAATATCTACAGAGAACTCCGTATAAACATGGAAATATCGGCACAGCCATCTGTATAAACATGGAAATATCTACAACGCTATCTGTATAAACATGGAAATATCTACACCGCTATGTGTATTAAAGTGGAAATATCTCCATTGCTATCTGTATAAACATGGACAAATCTCCACCGCAATATGTATAAACATGAAAATATCTACACTTCTATCCCTATAAACAAGGAAATATCTACACTGCCATCTGTACAAACATGGAAATATCTACACAGTCATCTGTAGAAACATGGAAATATCTACACCGCTATCTCTATAAACATGGAAATAACTACACCGCTATCTCTATAAACATGGAAATATCTACACCGATATCTCCATCAACATGGAAATATACACACCGCCATCTCTTTAAACATGGAGGTATCTACAACGCCATCTACATAAACAATAAAATATCTACACTGCCATCTATATAAACATGGAAATATCTACACCGCCATCTCTATAAACATGGAAATATCTACACTGCCATTTGTAGAAAGATGGAAATATCTACACCGCCATCTGTATAAACGTGGAAATATGTACACCGCTATCTGTATAAACATGGAAATATCTACACCGCAATCTGTATAAACATGGAAATATCCACACCGCTCTCTGTATAAATATGAAATATCTAAACCGCTATCTCTATAAAAGTGGAAATATCTACACTGCTATCTGTATAAACATGGAAATATCCTCACTGCTATCTCTAGGAACATTGATAGATCTACACCGCTATCTCTATAAACATGGAAATATCTACACTGCCATCTCTATAAACATGGAAATATCTACACCGTCATCTGTATAAACATGGAAATATCTACACCGCGATCTGTATAAACATGGAAATATCTACACAGCCATCTGTATAAACCTGGAAATATCTGCACTGTCATCTATATAAACATGGAAATATCTACAGAGAACTCTGTATAAACATGGAAATATCGGCACAGCCATCTGTATAAACATGGAAATATCTACAACGCTATCTGTATAAACTTGGAAATATCTACACCGCTATGTGTATTAACGTGGAAATATCTCCATTCCTATCTGTATAAACATGGACAAATCTCCACCGCAATATGTATAAACATGAAAATATCCACACTTCTATCTCTATAAACATGGAAATATCTACACTGCCATCTGTACAAACATGGAAATATCTACACAGTCATCTGTAGAAACATGGAAATATCTACACCGCTATCTCTATAAACATGGAAATATCTACACCGATATCTCCATCAACATGGAAATATACACACCGCCATCTCTTTAAACATGGAGGTATCTACAACGCCATCTACATAAACAAGAAAATATCTACACTGCCATCTATATAAACATGGAAATATCTACACCGCCATCTCTATAAACATGGAAATATCTACACTGCCATTTGTAGAAAGATGGAAATATCTACACCGCCATCTGTATAAACGTGGAAATAACTACACCGCTATCTGTATAAACATGGAAATATCTACACCGCAATCTGTATAAACATGGAAATATCTACACCGCTCTTTGTATAAATATGAATTACCTAAAGCGCTATCTCTATAAAAGTAGAAATATCTACACTGCTATCTGTATAAACATGGAAATATCCTCACTGCTATCTCTATGAATATTGATATATCTACACCGCTATCTCTATAAACATGGAAATATCTACACCACCATCTCTATAAACATGGAAACATCTACACCGTCATCTGTATAAACATGGAAACATCTACACCGCTATCTGTATAAACATGGAAATATCTACACTGCTATGTGTATTAACGTGGAAATATCTCCATTGCTATCTGTATAAACATGGAAAATCTCCACCGCAATATGTATAAACATGAAAATACCTACACTTCTATCTCTATAAACATGGAAATATCTACACTGCCATCTGTACAAACATGGAAATATGTACACAGTCATCTGTAGAAACATGGAAATATCTACACCGCTATCTGTATAAACATGGAAATATCTACACAGCCATCTGTATAAACCTGGAAATATCTGCACTGTCATCTATATAAACATGGAAATATCTACAGAGAACTCCGTATAAACATGGAAATATCGGCACAGCCATCTGTAAACATGGAAATATCTACAACGCTATCTGTATAAACTTGGAAATATCTACACCGCTATGTGTATTAACGTGGAAATATCTCCATTGCTACCTGTATAAACATGGACAAATCTCCACCGCAATATGTATAAACATGAAAATATCTACACTTCTATCTCTATAAACATGGAAATATCTACACTGCCATCTGTACAAACATGGAAATATCTACACAGTCATCTGTAGAAACATGGAAATATCTACACCGCTATCTCTATAAACATGGAAATATCTACACCGCTATCTCCATCAACTTGGAAATATACACACCGCCATCTCTTTAAACATGGAGGTATCTACAACGCCATCTACATAAACAAGAAAATATCTACACTGCCATCTATATAAACATGGAAATATCTACACCGCCATCTCTACAAACATGGAAATATCTACACTGCCATTTGTAGAAAGATGGAAATATCTACACCGCCATCTGTATAAACGTGGAAATATCTACACTGCCATTTGTAGAAAGATGGAAATATCTACACCGATATCTGTATAAACTTGGAAATATCTACACCGCTATCTGTATAAACATGGAAATATCTACACCGCAATCTGTATAAACATGGAAATATCTACAGTGCTCTCTGTATAAATATGAAATATCTAAACCGCTATCTCTATAAAAGTGGAAATATCTACACTGCTATCTGTATAAACATGGAAATATCCTCACTGCTATCTCTATGAACATTGATATATCTACACCGCTATCTCCATCAACATGGAAATATACACACCGCCATCTCTTTAAACATGGAGGTAACTACAACGCCATCTACATAAACAAGAAAATATCTACACTGCCATCTATATAAACATGGAAATATCTACACCGCCATCTCTATAAACATGGAAATATCTACACCGCTATCTGTATGAACATGGAAATATCTACACCGCAATCTGTATAAACATGGAAATATCTACACCGCTCTCTGTATAAATATGAAATATCTAAACCGCTATCTCTATAAAAGTGGAAATATCTACACTGCTATCTGTATAAACATGGAAATATCCTCACTGCTATCTCTATGAACATTGATAGATCTACACCGCTATCTCTATAAACATGGAAATATCTACACCGCCATCTCTATAAACATGGAAATATCTACACCGTCATCTGTATAAACATGGAAATATCTACACCGCGATCTGTATAAACATGGAAATATCTACACAGCCATCTATATAAACCTGGAAATATCTGCACTGTCATCTATATAAACATGGAAATATCTACAGAGAACTCTGTATAAACATGGAAATATCGGCACAGCCATCTGTATAAACATGGAAATATCTACAACGCTATCTGTATAAACTTGGAAATATCTACACCGCTATGTGTATTAACGTGGAAATATCTCCATTGCTATCTGTATAAACATGGACAAATCTCCACCGCAATATGTATAAACATGAAAATATCTTCACTTCTATCTCTATAAACATGGAAATATCTACACTGCCATCTGTACAAACATGGAAATATCTACACAGTCATCTGTAGAAACATGGAAATATCTACACCGCTATCTCTATAAACATGGAAATAACTACACCGCTATCTCTATAAACATGGAAATATCTACACCGATATCTCCATCAACATGGAAATATACACACCGCCATCTCTTTAAACATGGAGGTATCTACAACGCCATCTACATAAACAAGAAAATATCTACACTGCCATCTATATAAACGTGGAAATATCTACACCGCCATCTCTATAAACATGGAAATATCTACACTGCCATTTATAGAAAGATGGAAATATCTACACCGCCATCTGTATAAACGTGGAAATATCTACACCGCTATCTGTATAAACATGGAAATATCTACACCGCAATCTGTATAAACATGGAAATATCTACACCGCTCTCTGTATAAATATGAAATATCTAAACCGCTATCTCTATAAAAGTGGAAATATCTACACTGCTATCTGTATAAACATGGAAATATCCTCACTGCTATCTCTATGAACATTGATAGATCTACACCGCTATCTCTATAAACATGGAAATATCTACACCGCCATCTCTATAAACATGGAAATATCTACACCGTCATCTATATAAACATGGAAATATCTACACCGCGATCTGTATAAACATGGAAATATCTACACAGCCATCTGTATAAACCTGGAAATATCTGCACTGTCATCTATATAAACATGGAAATATCTACAGAGAACTCTGTATAAACATGGAAATATCGGCACAGCCATCTGTATAAACATGGAAATATCTACAACGGTATCTGTATAAACTTGGAAATATCTACACCGCTATGTGTATTAACGTGGAAATATCTCCATTGCTATCTGTATAAACATGGACAAATCTCCACCGCAATATGTATAAACATGAAAATATCTACACTTTTATCTCTATAAACATGGAAATATCTACACTGCCATCTGTACAAACATGGAAATATCTACACAGTCATCTGTAGAAACATGGAAATATCTACACCGCTATCTCTATAAACATGGAAATAACTACACCGCTATCTATATAAACATGGAAATATCTACACCGATATCTCCATCAACATGGAAATATACACACCGCCATCTCTATAAACATGGAAATATCTACACTGCCATTTGTGGAAAGATGGTAATATCTACACCGCCATCTGTATAAACGTGGAAATATCTACACCGCTATCTGTATAAACATGGAAATATCTACACAGCAATCTGTATAAACATGGAAATATCTACACCGCGATCTGTATAAACATGGAAATATCTACACCGCGATCTGTATAAACATGGAAATATTTAAACCGCTATCTGTGTAAACATGGAAATATCTACACAGCTATCTCTATAAACATGGAAATATCTACACCGCCATCTGTATAAACATGGATATACCTACAAAATCATCTGTATAAACATGGAAATATCTACACAGCCTTCTGTATAAAGATGGAAATATCTACACATCCATCTGTATAAACCTGGAAATATCTGCACTGTCATCTATATAAAGATGGAAATATCTACAGAGAACTCTGTATAAACATGGAAATATCGGCACTGCCACCTGTATAAACATGGAAATATCTACAACGCTATCTGTATAAACATGGAAATATCTACACCGCTATGGGTATTAACGTGGAAATATCTCCATTGCTATCTGTATAAACATGGACAAATCTCCACCGCAATATGTATAAATATGAAAATATCTACACTTCTATCTCTATAAACATGGAAATATCTACACTGCCATCTGTACAAACATGGAAATATCTACACAGTCATCTGTAGAAACATTCATATATCTACACCGCTATCTCTATAAACATGGAAATAACTTCACCGCTATCTCTATAAACATGGAAATATCTTCACCGCTATCTCCATCAACATGGAAATATACACACCGCCATCTCTTTAAACATGGAGGTATCTACAACGCCATCTACATAAACAAGAAAATATCTACACTGCCTTTTATATAAACATGGAAATATCTACACCGCCGTCTCTAAAAACATGGAAATATCTACACTGCCATTTGTAGAAAGATGGAAATATCTACACCGCCATCTGTATAAACGTGGAAATATCTACACCGCTATCTATATAAACATGGAAATATCTACACCACAATCTGTATAAACATGGAAATATCTACACCGCTCTCTGTATAAATATGAAATATCTAAACCGCTATCTCTATAAAAGTGGAAATATCTACACTGCTATCTGTATAAACATGGAAATATCCTCACTGCTATCTCTATGAACATTGATAGATCTACACCGCTATCTCTATAAACATGGAAATATCTACACCGCCATCTCTATAAACATGGAAATATCTACAACGTCATCTGTATAAACATGGAAATATCTACACCGTGATCTGCATAAACATGGAAATATCTAAACCGCTATCTGTGTAAACGTGGAAATATCAACACAGCTATCTCTATAAACATGGAAATATCTACAAAGTCATCTGTATAAACATGGAAATACCTTCAAAGTCATCTGTATAAACATGGAAATATCTACACAGCCATCTGTATAAACATGGAAATATCTACACAGCCATCTGTATAAACCTGGAAATATCTGCACTGTCATCTATATAAACATGGAAATATCTACAGAGAACTCTGTATAAACATGGAAATATCGGCACAGCCATCTGTATAAACATGGAAATATCTACAACGCTATCTGTATAAACATGGAAATATCTACACCGCTATGTGTATTAACGTGGAAATATCTCCATTGCTATCTGTATAAACATGGACAAATCTCCACCGCAATATGTATAAACATGAAAATACCTACATTTCTATCTCTATAAACATGGAAATATCTACACTGCCATCTGTACAAACATGGAAATAGCTACACAGTCATCTGTAGAAACATGGAAATATCTACACCGCTGTCTCTATAAACATGGAAATAACTACACCGCTTTCTCTATAAACATGGAAATATCTACACCGCTATCTCCATCAATATGGAAATATACACACCGCCATCTCTTTAAACATGGAGGTATCTACAACGCCATCTACATAAACAAGAAAATATCTACACTGCCATCTATATAAACATGGAAATATCTACACCGCCATCTCTATAAACATGGAAATATCTACACTGCCATTTGTAGAAAGATGGAAATACCTACACCGCCATCTACATAAACAAGAAAATATCTACACTGCCATCTATATAAACATGGAAATATCTACACTGCCATCTCTATAAACATGGAAATATATACGCTGCCATTTGTAGAAAGATGGAAATACCTACACCGCCATCTGTATAAACGTGGAAATATCTACACCGCTATCTGTATAAACATGGAAATATCTACACCGCAATCTGTATAAACATGGAAATATCTACACCGCTCTCTGTTTAAATATGAAATATCTAAACCGCTATCTCTATAAAAGTGGAAATATCTACACTGCTATCTGTATAAACATGGAAATATCCTCACTGCTATCTCTATGAACATTGATAGATCTACACCGCTATCTCTATAAACATGGAAATATCTACACCGCCATCTCTATAAACATGGAAATATCTACACCGTCATCTGTATAAACATGGAAATATCTTCACCGCTATCTGTATAAACATGGAAATATCTACACCGCGATCTATATAAACATGGAAATATCTACACGGTGATCTGCATAAACATGGAAATATCTAAACCGCTATCTGTGTAAACATGGAAATATCTACACAGCTATCTCTATAAACATGGAAATATCTACACCGCCATCTGTATAAACAGGGAAATACCTACAAAGTCATCTGTATAAACATGGAAATATCTACACAGCCATCTGTATAAACATGGAAATATCTACACAGCCATCTGTATAAACCTGGAAATATCTGCACTGTCATCTATATAAACATGGAAATATCTACAGAGAACTCTGTATATACATGGAAATATCGGCACTGTCACCTGTATAAACATGGAAATATCTACAACGCTATCTGTATAAACATGGAAATAACTACACCGCTATGTGTATTAACGTGGAAATATCTCCATTCCTATCTGTATAAACATGGACAAATCTCCACCGCAATATGTATAAATATGAAAATATCTACACTTCTATCTCTATAAACATGGAAATATCTACACTGCCATCTGTACAAACATGGAAATATCTACACAGTCATCTGTAGAAACATGGAAATATCTACACCGCTGTCTCTATAAACATGGAAATAACTACACCGCTATCTCTATAAACATGGAAATATCTACACCGCTATCTCCATCAACATGGAAATATACACACCGCCATCTCTTTAAACATGGAGGTAACTACAACGCCATCTATATAAACAAGAAAATATCTACACTGCCATCTATATAAACATGGAAATATCTACACCGCCATCTCTATAAACATGGAAATATCTACACTGCCATTTGTAGAAAGATGGAAATATCTACACCGCCATCTGTATAAACGTGGAAATATCTACACCGCTATCTGTATAAACATGGAAATATCTACACCGCAATCTGTATAAACATGGAAATATCTACACCGCTCTTTGTATAAATATGAAATACCTAAACCGCTATCTCTATAAAAGTGGAAATATCTACACTGCTATCTGTATAAACATGGAAATATCCTCACTGCTATCTCTATGAACATTGATATATCGACGCCGCTATCTCTGTAAACATGGAAATATCTACACCGCCATCTCTATAAACATGGAAACATCTACACCGTCATCTGTATAAACATGGAAATATCTACACCGCTATCTGTATAAACATGGAAATATCTACACCGCTATGTGTATTAACGTGGATATATCTCCATTGCTATCTGTATAAACATGGGCAAATCTCCACTGCAATATGTATAAACATGAAAATATCTGCACTTCTACCTCTATAAACATGGAAATATCTACACTGCCATCTGTACAAACATGGAAATATCTACACAGTCATCTGTAGAAACATGGAAATATCTACACCGCTATCTCTATAAACATGGAAATAACTACACCGCTATCTCTATAAACATGGAAATATCTACACCGCTATCTCCATCAACATGGAAATATACACACCGCCATCTCTTTAAACTTGGAGGTATCTACAACGCCATCTACATAAACAAGAAAATATCTACACTGCCATCTATATAAACATGGAAATATCTACACCGCCATCTCTATAAACATGGAAATATCTACACTGCCATTTATAGAAAGAGTTAAATATCTACACCGCCGTCTGTATAAACGTGGAAATATCTACACCGCTATCTGTATAAACATGGAAATATCTACACCGCAATCTGTATAAACATGAAAATATCTACACCGCTCTATAAATATGAAATATCTAAACCTCTATCTCTATAAAAGTGGAAATATCTACACTGCTATCTGTATAAACATGGAAATATCTACACCGCTATCTGTATAAACATGGAAATATCTACACCGCCATCTGTATAAACATGGAAATACCTACAAAGTCATCTGTATAAACATGGAAATATCTACACAGCCATCTGTATAAACCTGGAAATATCTGCCCTGTCATCTATATAAACATGGAAATATCTACAGAGAACTCTGTATACACATGGAAATATCGGCACAGCCATCTGTATAAACATGGAAATATCTACAACGCTATCTGTATAAACATGGAAATATCTACACAGCTATCTCTATAAACATGGAAATATCTACACCGCCATCTGTATAAACATGGAAATACCTACAAAGTCATCTGTATAAACATGGAAATATCTACACAGCCATCTGTATAAACATGGAAATATCTACACAGCCATCTTTATAAACCTGGAAATATCTGCACTGTCATCTATATAAACATGGAAGTATCTACAGAGAACTCTGTATAAACATGGAAATATCGGCACAGCCATCTCTATAAACATGGAAATATCTACAACGCTATCTGTATAAACATGGAAATATCTACACCGCTATGTGTATTAACGTGGAAATACCTCCATTGCTATCTGTATAAACATGGACAAATCTCCACCGCAATATGTTTAAACATGAAAATAGCTACACTTCTATCTCTATAAACATGGAAATATCTACACTGCCATCTGTACAAACATGGAAATATCTACACAGTCATCTGTAGAAACATGGAAATATCTACACCGCTGTCTCTATAAACATGGAAATAACTACACCGCTATCTCTATAAACATGGAAATATCTACACCGCTATCTCCATCAACATGGAAATATACACAACGCCATCTCTTTAAACATGGAGTTATCTACAACGGCATCTACATAAACAAGAAAATATCTACACTGCCTACAATATAAACATGGAAATATCTACACCGCCATCTTTATAAACATGGAAATATCTACACCGCCATTTGTAGAAAGATGGAAATATCTACACCGCCATCTGTATAAACGTGGAAATATCTACACCGCTATCTGTATAAACATGGAAATATCTACACAGCCATCTGTATAAACCTGGAAATATCTGCACTGTCATCTATATAAACATGGAAATATCTACAGAGAACTCTGTATAAACATGGAAATATCGGCACAGCCATCTGTATAAACATGGAAATATCTACAAAGCTATCTGTATAAACTTGGAAATATCTACACCGCTATGTGTATTAACGTGGAAATATCTCCATTGCTATCTGTATAAACATGGAGAAATCCCCACCGCAATATGTGTAAACATGAAAATATCTACACTTCTATCTCTATAAACATGGAAATATCTACACCGCAATCTGTATAAACATGGAAATATCTACACCGCGATCTGTATAAACATGGAAATATCTACACCGCGATCTGTATAAACATGGAAATATCTAAACCGCTATCTGTGTAAACATGGAAATATCTACACAGCTATCTCTATAAACATGGAAATATCTACACCGCCATCTGTATAAACATGGATATACCTACAAAATCATCTGTATAAACATGGAAATATCTCCACAGCCATCTGTATAAAGATGGAAATATCTACACAGCCATCTGTATAAACCTGGAAATATCTGCACTGTCATCTATATAAAGATGGAAATATCTACAGAGAACTCTGTATAAACATGGAAATATCGGCACTGCCACCTGTATAAACATGGAAATATCTACAACGCTATCTGTATAAACATGGAAATATCTACACCGCTATGGGTATTAACGTGGAAATATCTCCATTGCTATCTGTATAAACATGGACAAATCTCCACCGCAATATGTATAAATATGAAAATATCTACACTTCTATCTCTATAAACATGGAAATATCTACACTGCCATCTGTACAAACATGGAAATATCTACACAGTCATCTGTAGAAACATTCATATATCTACACCGCTATCTCTATAAACATGGAAATAACTTCACCGCTATCTCTATAAACATGGAAATATCTTCACCGCTATCTCCATCAACATGGAAATATACACACCGCCATCTCTTTAAACATGGAGGTATCTACAACGCCATCTACATAAACAAGAAAATATCTACACTGCCATCTATATAAACGTGGAAATATCTACACCGCCATCTCTATAAACATGGAAATATCTACACTGCCATTTATAGAAAGATGGAAATATCTACACCGCCATCTGTATAAACGTGGAAATATCTACACCGCTATCTGTATAAACATGGAAATATCTACACCGCAATCTGTATAAACATGGAAATATCTACACCGCTCTCTGTATAAATATGAAATATCTAAACCGCTATCTCTATAAAAGTGGAAATATCTACACTGCTATCTGTATAAACATGGAAATATCCTCACTGCTATCTCTATGAACATTGATAGATCTACACCGCTATCTCTATAAACATGGAAATATCTACACCGCCATCTCTATAAACATGGAAATATCTACACCGTCATCTGTATAAACATGGAAATATCTACACCGTGATCTGCATAAACATGGAAATATCTAAACCGCTATCTGTGTAAACGTGGAAATATCAACACAGCTATCTCTATAAACATGGAAATATCTACAAAGTCATCTGTATAAACATGGAAATACCTTCAAAGTCATCTGTATAAACATGGAAATATCTACACAGCCATCTGTATAAACATGGAAATATCTACACAGCCATCTGTATAAACCTGGAAATATCTGCACTGTCATCTATATAAACATGGAAATATCTACAGAGAACTCTGTATAAACATGGAAATATCGGCACAGCCATCTGTATAAACATGGAAATATCTACAACGCTATCTGTATAAACATGGAAATATCTACACCGCTATGTGTATTAACGTGGAAATATCTCCATTGCTATCTGTATAAACATGGACAAATCTCCACCGCAATATGTATAAACATGAAAATATCTACACTTCTATCTCTATAAACATGGAAATATCTACACTGCCATCTGTACAAACATGGAAATATCTACACAGTCATCTGTAGAAACATGGAAATATCTACACCGCTGTCTCTATAAACATGGAAATAACTACACCGCTTTCTCTATAAACATGGAAATATCTACACCGCTATCTCCATCAATATGGAAATATACACACCGCCATCTCTTTAAACATGGAGGTATCTACAACGCCATCTACATAAACAAGAAAATATCTACACTGCCATCTATATAAACATGGAAATATCTACACCGCCATCTCTATAAACATGGAAATATCTACACTGCCATTTGTAGAAAGATGGAAATACCTACACCGCCATCTACATAAACAAGAAAATATCTACACTGCCATCTATATAAACATGGAAATATCTACACCGCCATCTCTATAAACATGGAAATATCTACACTGCCATTTGTAGAAAGATGGAAATACCTACACCGCCATCTGTATAAACGTGGAAATATCTACACCGCTATCTGTATAAACATGGAAATATCTACACCGCAATCTGTATAAACATGGAAATATCTACACCGCTCTCTGTTTAAATATGAAATATCTAAACCGCTATCTCTATAAAAGTGGAAATATCTACACTGCTATCTGTATAAACATGGAAATATCCTCACTGCTATCTCTATGAACATTGATAGATCTACACCGCTATCTCTATAAACATGGAAATATCTACACCGCCATCTCTATAAACATGGAAATATCTACACCGTCATCTGTATAAACATGGAAATATCTTCACCGCTATCTGTATAAACATGGAAATATCTACACCGCGATCTGTATAAACATGGAAATATCTACACGGTGATCTGCATAAACATGGAAATATCTAAACCGCTATCTGTGTAAACATGGAAATATCTACACAGCTATCTCTATAAACATGGAAATATCTACACCGCCATCTGTATAAACAGGGAAATACCTACAAAGTCATCTGTATAAACATGGAAATATCTACACAGCCATCTGTATAAACATGGAAATATCTACACAGCCATCTGTATAAACCTGGAAATATCTGCACTGTCATCTATATAAACATGGAAATATCTACAGAGAACTCTGTATATACATGGAAATATCGGCACTGTCACCTGTATAAACATGGAAATATCTACAACGCTATCTGTATAAACATGGAAATAACTACACCGCTATGTGTATTAACGTGGAAATATCTCCATTCCTATCTGTATAAACATGGACAAATCTCCACCGCAATATGTATAAATATGAAAATATCTACACTTCTATCTCTATAAACATGGAAATATCTACACTGCCATCTGTACAAACATGGAAATATCTACACAGTCATCTGTAGAAACATGGAAATATCTACACCGCTGTCTCTATAAACATGGAAATAACTACACCGCTATCTCTATAAACATGGAAATATCTACACCGCTATCTCCATCAACATGGAAATATACACACCGCCATCTCTTTAAACATGGAGGTAACTACAACACCATCTACATAAACAAGAAAATATCTACACTGCCATCTATATAAACATGGAAATATCTACACCGCCATCTCTATAAACATGGAAATATCTACACTGCCATTTGTAGAAAGATGGAAATATCTACACCGCCATCTGTATAAACGTGGAAATATCTACACCGCTATCTGTATAAACATGGAAATATCTACACCGCAATCTGTATAAACATGGAAATATCTACACCGCTCTTTGTATAAATATGAAATACCTAAACCGCTATCTCTATAAAAGTGGAAATATCTACACTGCTATCTGTATAAACATGGAAATATCCTCACTGCTATCTCTATGAACATTGATATATCTACACCGCTATCTCTGTAAACATGGAAATATCTACACCGCCATCTCTATAAACATGGAAACATCTACACCGTCATCTGTATAAACATGGAAATATCTACACCGCTATCTGTATAAACATGGAAATATCTACACCGCTATGTGTATTAACGTGGATATATCTCCATTGCTATCTGTATAAACATGGACAAATCTCCACCGCAATATGTATAAACATGAAAATATCTACACTTCTACCTCTATAAACATGGAAATATCTACACTGCCATCTGTACAAACATGGAAATATCTACACAGTCATCTGTAGAAACATGGAAATATCTACACCGCTATCTCTATAAACATGGAAATAACTACACCGCTATCTCTATAAACATGGAAATATCTACACCGCTATCTCCATCAACATGGAAATATACACACTGCCATCTCTTTAAACATGGAGGTATCTACAACGCCATCTACATAAACAAGAAAATATCTACACTGCCATCTATATAAACATGGAAATATCTACACCGCCATCTCTATAAACATGGAAATATCTACACTGCCATTTATAGAAAGATGGAAATATCTACACCGCCATCTGTATAAACGTGGAAATATCTACACCGCTATCTGTATAAACCTGGAAATATCTACACCGCAATCTGTATAAACATGAAAATATCTACACCGCTCTCTGTATAAATATGAAATATCTAAACCGCTATCTCTATAAAAGTGGAAATATCTACACTGCTATCTGTATAAACATGGAAATATCTACACCGCTATCTGTATAAACATGGAAATATCTACACCGCCATCTGTATAAACATGGAAATACCTACAAAGTCATCTGTATAAACATGGAAATATCTACACAGCCATCTGTATAAACCTGGAAATATCTGCCCTGTCATCTATATAAAAATGGAAATATCTACAGAGAACTCTGTATACACATGGAAATATCGGCACAGCCATCTGTATAAACATGGAAATATCTACAACGCTATCTGTATAAACATGGAAATATCTACATAGCTATCTCTATAAACATGGAAATATCTACACCGCTATCTCCATCAACATGGAAATATACACAACACCATCTCTTTAAACATGGAGTTATCTACAACGGCATCTACATAAACAAGAAAATATCTACACTGCCATCTATATAAACATGGAAATATCTACACCGCCATCTCTATACACATGGAAATATCTACACTGCCATTTGTAGAAAGATGGAAATATCTACACCGCCATCTTTATACACATGGAAATATCTACACTGCCATTTGTAGAAAGATGGAAATATATACACCGCCATCTGTATAAACGTGGAAATATCTACACCGCTATCTGTATAAACATGGAAATATCTACACCGCAATCTGTATAAACATGGAAATATCTACACCGCTCTCTGTATAAATATGAAATATCTAAACCGCTATCTCTATAAAAGTGGAAATATCTACACTGCTATCTGTATAAACATGGAAATATCTACACCACGATCTGTATAAACATGGAAATATCTACACCACGATCTGCATAAACATGGAAATATCTAAACCACTATCTGTGTAAACATGGAAATATCTACACAGCTATCTCTATAAACATGGAAATATCTACAACGCCATCTGTATAAACATGGAAATACCTACAAATTCATCTGTATAAACATGGAAATATCTACACAGCCATCTGTATAAACATGGAAATATCTACACAGCCATCTGTATAAACCTGGAAATATCTGCACTGTCATCTATATAAACATGGAAATATCTACAGAGAACTCTGTATAAACATGGAAATATCGGCACAGCCATCTGTATAAACATGGAAATATCTACAACGCTTTCTGTATAAACATGGAAATATCTACACCGCTAAGTGTATTAAAGTGGAAATATCTCCATTGCTATCTGTATAAACATGGACAAATCTCCACCGCAATATGTATAAACATGAAAATATCTACACTTCTATCTCTATAAACATGGAAATATCTACACTGCCATCTGTACAAACATGGAAATATCTACACAGTCATCAGTAGAAACATGGAAATATCTACACCGCTATCTCTATAAACATGGAAATAACTACACCGCTATCTCTATAAACATGGAAATATCTACACCGATATCTCCATCAACATGGAAATATACACACCGCCATCTCTTTAAACATGGAGGTATCTACAACGCCATCTACATAAACAAGAAAATATCTACACTGCCATCTATATAAACATGGAAATATCTACACCGCCATCTCTATAAACATGGAAATATCTACACTGCCATTTGTAGAAAGATGGAAATATCTACACCGCCATCTGTATAAACGTGGAAATATCTACACCGCTATCTGTATAAACATGGAAATATCTACACCGCAATCTGTATAAACATGGAAATATCTACACCGCTCTCTGTATAAATATGAAATATCTAAACCGCTATCTGTATAAAAGTGGAAATATCTACACTGTTACCTGTATAAACATGGAAATATCCTCACTGCTATCTCTATGAATATTGATAGATCTACACCGCTATCTCTATAAACATGGAACTATCTACACCGCCATCTCTATAAACATGGAAATATCTACACCGTCATCTGTATAAACATGGAAATAACTACACCGCTATCTGTATAAACATGGAAATATCTAAACCGCGATCTGTATAAACATGGAAATATCCACACCGCTCTCTGTATAAATATGAAATATCTAAACCGCTATCTCTATAAAAGTGGAAATATCTACACTGCTATCTGTATAAACATGGAAATATCCTCACTGCTATCTCTATGAACATTGATAGATCTACACCGCTATCTCTATAAACATGGAAATATCTACACCGCCATCTCTATAAACATGGAAATATCTACACCGTCATCTGTATAAACATGGAAATATCTACACCGCGATCTGTATAAACATGGCAATATCTACACAGCCATCTGTATAAACCTGGAAATATCTGCACTGTCATCTATATAAACATGGAAATATCTACAGAGAACTCTGTATAAACATGGAAATATCGGCACAGCCATCTGTATAAACATGGAAATATCTACAACGCTATCTGTATAAACTTGGAAATATCTACACCGCTATGTGTATTAACGTGGAAATATCTCCATTGCTATCTGTATAAACATGGACAAATCTCCACCGCAATATGTATAAACATGAAAATATCTTCACTTCTATCTCTATAAACATGGAAATATCTACACTGCCATCTGTACAAACATGGAAATATCTACACAGTCATCTGTAGAAACATGGAAATATCTACACCGCTATCTCTATAAACATGGAAATAACTACACCGCTATCTCTATAAACATGGAAATATCTACACCGATATCTCCATCAACATGGAAATATACACACCGCCATCTCTTTAAACATGGAGGTATCTACAACGCCATCTACATAAACAAGAAAATATCTACACTGCCATCTATATAAACGTGGAAATATCTACACCGCCATCTCTATAAACATGGAAATATCTACACTGCCATTTATAGAAAGATGGAAATATCTACACCGCCATCTGTATAAACGTGGAAATATCTACACCGCTATCTGTATAAACATGGAAATATCTACACCGCAATCTGTATAAACATGGAAATATCTACACCGCTCTCTGTATAAATATGAAATATCTAAACCGCTATCTCTATAAAAGTGGAAATATCTACACTGCTATCTGTATAAACATGGAAATATCCTCACTGCTATCTCTATGAACATTGATAGATCTACACCGCTATCTCTATAAACATGGAAATATCTACACCGCCATCTCTATAAACATGGAAATATCTACACCGTCATCTATATAAACATGGAAATATCTACACCGCGATCTGTATAAACATGGAAATATCTACACAGCCATCTGTATAAACCTGGAAATATCTGCACTGTCATCTATATAAACATGGAAATATCTACAGAGAACTCTGTATAAACATGGAAATATCGGCACAGCCATCTGTATAAACATGGAAATATCTACAACGCTATCTGTATAAACATGGAAATATCTACACAGCTATCTCTATAAACATGGAAATATCTACACCACCATCTGTATAAACATGGAAATACCTACAAAGTCATCTGTATAAACATGGAAATATCTACACAGCCATCTGTATAAACATGGAAATATCTACACAGCCATCTGTATAAACCTGGAAATATCTGCACTGTCATCTATATAAACATGGAAGTATCTACAGAGAACTCTGTATAAACATGGAAATATCGGCACAGCCATCTCTATAAACATGGAAATATCTACAACGATATCTGTATAAACATGGAAATATCTACAACGCTATGTGTATTAACGTGGAAATATCTCCATTGCTATCTGTATAAACATGGACAAATCTCCACCGCAATATGTATAAACATGAAAATATCTACACTTCTATCTCTATAAACATGGAAATATCTACACTGCCATCTGTACAAACACGGAAATATCTACACAGTCATCTGTAGAAACATGGAAATATCTACACCGCTATCTCTATAAACATGGAAATAACTACACCGCTATCTCTATAAACATGGAAATATCTACACCGATATCTCCATCAACATGGAAATATACACACCGCCATCTCTATAAACATGGAAATATCTACACTGCCATTTGTGGAAAGATGGTAATATCTACACCGCCATCTGTATAAACGTGGAAATACCTACACCGCTATCTGTATAAACATGGAAATATCTACACCGCAATCTGTATAAACATGGAAATATCTACACCGCGATCTGTATAAACATGGAAATATCTACACCGCGATCTGTATAAACATGGAAATATCTAAACCGCTATCTGTGTAAACATGGAAATATCTACACAGCTATCTCTATAAACATGGAAATATCTACACCGCCATCTGTATAAACATGGATATACCTACAAAATCATCTGTATAAACATGGAAATATCTCCACAGCCATCTGTATAAAGATGGAAATATCTACACAGCCATCTGTATAAACCTGGAAATATCTGCACTGTCATCTATATAAAGATGGAAATATCTACAGAGAACTCTGTATAAACATGGAAATATCGGCACTGCCACCTGTATAAACATGGAAATATCTACAACGCTATCTGTATAAACATGGAAATATCTACACCGCTATGGGTATTAACGTGGAAATATCTCCATTGCTATCTGTATAAACATGGACAAATCTCCACCGCAATATGTATAAATATGAAAATATCTACACTTCTATCTCTATAAGCATGGAAATATCTACACTGCCATCTGTACAAACATGGAAATATCTACACAGTCATCTGTAGAAACATTCATATATCTACACCGCTATCTCTATAAACATGGAAATAACTTCACCGCTATCTCTATAAACATGGAAATATCTTCACCGCTATCTCCATCAACATGGAAATATACACACCGCCATCTCTTTAAACATGGAGGTATCTACAACGCCATCTACATAAACAAGAAAATATCTACACTGCCATTTATATAAACATGGAAATATCTACACCGCCGTCTCTATAAACATGGAAATATCTACACTGCCATTTTTAGAAAAATGGAAATATCTACACCGCCATCTGTATAAACGTGGAAATATCTACACCGCTATCTATATAAACATGGAAATATCTACACCACAATCTGTATAAACATGGAAATATCTACACCGCTCTCTGTATAAATATGAAATATCTAAACCGCTATCTCTATAAAAGTGGAAATATCTACACTGCTATCTGTATAAACATGGAAATATCCTCACTGCTATCTCTATGAACATTGATAGATCTACACCGCTATCTCTATAAACATGGAAATATCTACACCGCCATCTCTATAAACATGGAAATATCTACACCGTCATCTGTATAAACATGGAAATATCTACACCGTGATCTGCATAAACATGGAAATATCTAAACCGCTATCTGTGTAAACGTGGAAATATCAACACAGCTATCTCTATAAACATGGAAATATCTACAAAGTCATCTGTATAAACATGGAAATACCTTCAAAGTCATCTGTATAAACATGGAAATATCTACATAGCCATCTTTATAAACATGGAAATATCTACACCGCTATCTGTATAAACATGGAAATATCTACACAGCCATCTGTATAAACCTGGAAATATCTGCACTGTCATCTATATAAACATGGAAATATCTACAGAGAACTCTGTATAAACATGGAAATATCGGCACAGCCATCTGTATAAACATGGAAATATCTACAACGCTTTCTGTATAAACATGGAAATATCTACACCGCTAAGTGTATTAAAGTGGAAATATCTCCATTGCTATCTGTATAAACATGGACAAATCTCCACCGCAATATGTATAAACATGAAAATATCTACACTTCTATCTCTATAAACATGGAAATAACTACACTGCCATCTGTACAAACATGGAAATATCTACACAGTCATCAGTAGAAACATGGAAATATCTACACCGCTATCTCTATAAACATGGAAATAACTACACCGCTATCTCTATAAACATGGAAATATCTACACCGATATCTCCATCAACATGGAAATATACACACCGCCATCTCTTTAAACATGGAGGTATCTACAACGCCATCTACATAAACAAGAAAATATCTACACTGCCATCTATATAAACATGGAAATATCTACACCGCCATCTCTATAAACATGGAAATATCTACACTGCCATTTGTAGAAAGATGGAAATATCTACACCGCCATCTGTATAAACGTGGAAATATCTACACCGCTATCTGTATAAACATGGAAATATCTACACCGCAATCTGTATAAACATGGAAATATCTACACCGCTCTCTGTATAAATATGAAATATCTAAACCGCTATCTGTATAAAAGTGGAAATATCTACACTGTTACCTGTATAAACATGGAAATATCCTCACTGCTATCTCTATGAATATTGATAGATCTACACCGCTATCTCTATAAACATGGAACTATCTACACCGCCATCTCTATAAACATGGAAATATCTACACCGTCATCTGTATAAACATGGAAATAACTACACCGCTATCTGTATAAACATGGAAATATCTAAACCGCGATCTGTATAAACATGGAAATATCCACACCGCTCTCTGTATAAATATGAAATATCTAAACCGCTATCTCTATAAAAGTGGAAATATCTACACTGCTATCTGTATAAACATGGAAATATCCTCACTGCTATCTCTATGAACATTGATAGATCTACACCGCTATCTCTATAAACATGGAAATATCTACACCGCCATCTCTATAAACATGGAAATATCTACACCGTCATCTGTATAAACATGGAAATATCTACACCGCGATCTGTATAAACATGGCAATATCTACACAGCCATCTGTATAAACCTGGAAATATCTGCACTGTCATCTATATAAACATGGAAATATCTACAGAGAACTCTGTATAAACATGGAAATATCGGCACAGCCATCTGTATAAACATGGAAATATCTACAACGCTATCTGTATAAACTTGGAAATATCTACACCGCTATGTGTATTAACGTGGAAATATCTCCATTGCTATCTGTATAAACATGGACAAATCTCCACCGCAATATGTATAAACATGAAAATATCTTCACTTCTATCTCTATAAACATGGAAATATCTACACTGCCATCTGTACAAACATGGAAATATCTACACAGTCATCTGTAGAAACATGGAAATATCTACACCGCTATCTCTATAAACATGGAAATAACTACACCGCTATCTCTATAAACATGGAAATATCTACACCGATATCTCCATCAACATGGAAATATACACACCGCCATCTCTTTAAACATGGAGGTATCTACAACGCCATCTACATAAACAAGAAAATATCTACACTGCCATCTATATAAACGTGGAAATATCTACACCGCCATCTCTATAAACATGGAAATATCTACACTGCCATTTATAGAAAGATGGAAATATCTACACCGCCATCTGTATAAACGTGGAAATATCTACACCGCTATCTGTATAAACATGGAAATATCTACACCGCAATCTGTATAAACATGGAAATATCTACACCGCTCTCTGTATAAATATGAAATATCTAAACCGCTATCTCTATAAAAGTGGAAATATCTACACTGCTATCTGTATAAACATGGAAATATCCTCACTGCTATCTCTATGAACATTGATAGATCTACACCGCTATCTCTATAAACATGGAAATATCTACACCGCCATCTCTATAAACATGGAAATATCTACACCGTCATCTATATAAACATGGAAATATCTACACCGCGATCTGTATAAACATGGAAATATCTACACAGCCATCTGTATAAACCTGGAAATATCTGCACTGTCATCTATATAAACATGGAAATATCTACAGAGAACTCTGTATAAACATGGAAATATCGGCACAGCCATCTGTATAAACATGGAAATATCTACAACGCTATCTGTATAAACATGGAAATATCTACACAGCTATCTCTATAAACATGGAAATATCTACACCACCATCTGTATAAACATGGAAATATCTACAAAGTCATCTGTATAAACATGGAAATATCTACACAGCCATCTGTATAAACATGGAAATATCTACACAGCCATCTGTATAAACCTGGAAATATCTGCACTGTCATCTATATAAACATGGAAGTATCTACAGAGAACTCTGTATAAACATGGAAATATCGGCACAGCCATCTCTATAAACATGGAAATATCTACAACGATATCTGTATAAACATGGAAATATCTACAACGCTATGTGTATTAACGTGGAAATATCTCCATTGCTATCTGTATAAACATGGACAAATCTCCACCGCAATATGTATAAACATGAAAATATCTACACTTCTATCTCTATAAACATGGAAATATCTACACTGCCATCTGTACAAACACGGAAATATCTACACAGTCATCTGTAGAAACATGGAAATATCTACACCGCTATCTCTATAAACATGGAAATAACTACACCGCTATCTCTATAAACATGGAAATATCTACACCGATATCTCCATCAACATGGAAATATACACACCGCCATCTCTATAAACATGGAAATATCTACACTGCCATTTGTGGAAAGATGGTAATATCTACACCGCCATCTGTATAAACGTGGAAATATCTACACCGCTATCTGTATAAACATGGAAATATCTACACCGCAATCTGTATAAACATGGAAATATCTACACCGCGATCTGTATAAACATGGAAATATCTACACCGCGATCTGTATAAACATGGAAATATCTAAACCGCTATCTGTGTAAACATGGAAATATCTACACAGCTATCTCTATAAACATGGAAATATCTACACCGCCATCTGTATAAACATGGATATACCTACAAAATCATCTGTATAAACATGGAAATATCTCCACAGCCATCTGTATAAAGATGGAAATATCTACACAGCCATCTGTATAAACCTGGAAATATCTGCACTGTCATCTATATAAAGATGGAAATATCTACAGAGAACTCTGTATAAACATGGAAATATCGGCACTGCCACCTGTATAAACATGGAAATATCTACAACGCTATCTGTATAAACATGGAAATATCTACACCACTATGGGTATTAACGTGGAAATATCTCCATTGCTATCTGTATAAACATGGACAAATCTCCACCGCAATATGTATAAATATGAAAATATCTACACTTCTATCTCTATAAGCATGGAAATATCTACACTGCCATCTGTACAAACATGGAAATATCTACACAGTCATCTGTAGAAACATTCATATATCTACACCGCTATCTCTATAAACATGGAAATAACTTCACCGCTATCTCTATAAACATGGAAATATCTTCACCGCTATCTCCATCAACATGGAAATATACACACCGCCATCTCTTTAAACATGGAGGTATCTACAACGCCATCTACATAAACAAGAAAATATCTACACTGCCATTTATATAAACATGGAAATATCTACACCGCCGTCTCTATAAACATGGAAATATCTACACTGCCATTTTTAGAAAAATGGAAATATCTACACCGCCATCTGTATAAACGTGGAAATATCTACACCGCTATCTATATAAACATGGAAATATCTACACCACAATCTGTATAAACATGGAAATATCTACACCGCTCTCTGTATAAATATGAAATATCTAAACCGCTATCTCTATAAAAGTGGAAATATCTACACTGCTATCTGTATAAACATGGAAATATCCTCACTGCTATCTCTATGAACATTGATAGATCTACACCGCTATCTCTATAAACATGGAAATATCTACACCGCCATCTCTATAAACATGGAAATATCTACACCGTCATCTGTATAAACATGGAAATATCTACACCGTGATCTGCATAAACATGGAAATATCTAAACCGCTATCTGTGTAAACGTGGAAATATCAACACAGCTATCTCTATAAACATGGAAATATCTACAAAGTCATCTGTATAAACATGGAAATACCTTCAAAGTCATCTGTATAAACATGGAAATATCTACATAGCCATCTTTATAAACATGGAAATATCTACACCGCTATCTGTATAAACATGGAAATATCTACACCGCCATCTCTATAAACATGGAAATATCTACACTGCCATTTGTAGAAAGATGGAAATACCTACACCGCCATCTACATAAACAAGAAAATATCTACACTGCCATCTATATAAACATGGAAATATCTACACCGCCATCTCTATAAACATGGAAATATCTACACTGCCATTTGTAGAAAGATGGAAATACCTACACCGCCATCTGTATAAACGTGGAAATATCTACACCGCTATCTGTATAAACATGGAAATATCTACACCGCAATCTGTATAAACATGGAAATATCTACACCGCTCTCTGTTTAAATATGAAATATCTAAACCGCTATCTCTATAAAAGTGGAAATATCTACACTGCTATCTGTATAAACATGGAAATATCCTCACTGCTATCTCTATGAACATTGATAGATCTACACCGCTATCTCTATAAACATGGAAATATCTACACCGCCATCTCTATAAACATGGAAATATCTACACCGTCATCTGTATAAACATGGAAATATCTTCACCGCTATCTGTATAAACATGGAAATATCTACACCGCGATCTATATAAACATGGAAATATCTACACGGTGATCTGCATAAACATGGAAATATCGAAACCGCTATCTGTGTAAACATGGAAATATCTACACAGCTATCTCTATAAACATGGAAATATCTACACCGCCATCTGTATAAACAGGGAAATACCTACAAAGTCATCTGTATAAACATGGAAATATCTACACAGCCATCTGTATAAACATGGAAATATCTACACAGCCATCTGTAAAAACCTTTAAATATCTGCACTGTCATCTATATAAACATGGAAATATCTACAGAGAACTCTGTATATACATGGAAATATCGGCACTGTCACCTGTATAAACATGGAAATATCTACAACGCTATCTGTATAAACATGGAAATAACTACACCGCTATGTGTATTAACGTGGAAATATCTCCATTCCTATCTGTATAAACATGGACAAATCTCCACCGCAATATGTATAAATATGAAAATATCTACACTTCTATCTCTATAAACATGGAAATATCTACACTGCCATCTGTACAAACATGGAAATATCTACACAGTCATCTGTAGAAACATGGAAATATCTACACCGCTGTCTCTATAAACATGGAAATAACTACACCGCTATCTCTATAAACATGGAAATATCTACACCGCTATCTCCATCAACATGGAAATATACACACCGCCATCTCTTTAAACATGGAGGTAACTACAACGCCATCTACATAAACAAGAAAATATCTACACTGCCATCTATATAAACATGGAAATATCTACACCGCCATCTCTATAAACATGGAAATATCTACACTGCCATTTGTAGAAAGATGGAAATACCTACACCGCCATCTACATAAACAAGAAAATATCTACACTGCCATCTATATAAACATGGAAATATCTACACCGCCATCTCTATAAACATGGAAATATCTACACTGCCATTTGTAGAAAGATGGAAATACCTACACCGCCATCTGTATAAACGTGGAAATATCTACACCGCTATCTGTATAAACATGGAAATATCTACACCGCAATCTGTATAAACATGGAAATATCTACACCGCTCTCTGTTTAAATATGAAATATCTAAACCGCTATCTCTATAAAAGTGGAAATATCTACACTGCTATCTGTATAAACATGGAAATATCCTCACTGCTATCTCTATGAACATTGATAGATCTACACCGCTATCTCTATAAACATGGAAATATCTACACCGCCATCTCTATAAACATGGAAATATCTACACCGTCATCTGTATAAACATGGAAATATCTTCACCGCTATCTGTATAAACATGGAAATATCTACACCGCGATCTGTATAAACATGGAAATACCTACACGGTGATCTGCATAAACATGGAAATATCTAAACCGCTATCTGTGTAAACATGGAAATATCTACACAGCTATCTCTATAAACATGGAAATATCTACACCGCCATCTGTATAAACAGGGAAATATCTACAAAGTCATCTGTATAAACATGGAAATATCTACACAGCCATCTGTATAAACATGGAAATATCTACACAGCCATCTGTATAAACCTGGAAATATCTGCACAGTCATCTATATAAACATGGAAATATCTACAGAGAACTCCGTATAAACATGGAAATATCGGCACAGCCATCTGTATAAACATGGAAATATCTACAACACTTTCTGTATAAACATGGAAATATCTACACCGCTAAGTGTATTAAAGTGGAAATATCTCCATTGCTATCTTTATAAACATAGACAAATCTCCACCGCAATATGTATAAACATGAAAATATCTACACTTCTATCTCTATAAACATGGAAATATATACACTGCCATCTGTACAAACATGGAAATATCTACACAGTCATCTGTAGAAACATGGAAATATCTACACCGCTATCTCTATAAACATGGAAATAACTACACCGCTATCTCTATAAACATGGAAATATCTACACCGATATCTCCATCAACATGGAAATATACACACCGCCATCTCTTTAAACATGGAGGTATCTACAACGCCATCTACATAAACAAGAAAATATCTGCACTGCCATCTATATAAACATGGAAATATCTACACCGCCATCTCTATAAACATGGAAATATCTACACTGCCATTTGTAGAAAGATGGAAATATCTACACCGCCATCTGTATAAACGTGGAAATATCTACACCGCTATCTGTATAAACATGGAAATATCTACACCGCAATCTGTATAAACATGGAAATATCCACACCGCTCTCTGTAAAAATATGAAATATCTAAACCGCTATCTCTATAAAAGTGGAAATATCTATACTGCTATCTGTATAAACATGGAAATATCCTCACTGCTATCCCTATGAACATTGATAGATCTACACCGCTATCTCTATAAACATGGAAATATCTACACCGCCATCTCTATAAACATGGAAATATGTACACCGTCATCTGTATAAACATGGAAATATCTACACCGCGATCTGTATAAACATGGAAATATCTACACAGCCATCTGTATAAACCTGGAAATATCTGCACTGTCATCTATATAAACATGGAAATATCTACAGAGAACTCTGTATAAACATGGAAATATCGGCACAGCCATCTGTATAAACATGGAAATATCTACAACGCTATCTGTACAAACATGGAAATATCTACACAGCTATCTCTATAAACATGGAAATATCTACACCGCCATCTGTATAAACATGGAAATACCTACAAAGTCATCTGTATAAACATGGAAATATCTACACAGCCATCTGTATAAACATGGAAATATCTACACAGCCATCTGTATAAACCTGGAACTATCTGCACTGTCATCTATATAAACATGGAAGTATCTACAGAGAACTCTGTATAAACATGGAAATATCGGCACAGCCATCTCTATAAACATGGAAATATCTACAACGATATCTGTATAAACATGGAAATATCTACAACGCTATGTGTATTAACGTGGAACTATCTCCATTGCTATCTGTATAAACATGGACAAATCTCCACCGCAATATGTATAAACATGAAAATATCTACACTTCTATCTCTATAAACATGGAAATATCTACACTGCCATCTGTACAAACATGGAAATATCTACACAGTCATCTGTAGAAACATGGAAATATCTACACCGCTGTCTCTATAAACATGGAAATAACTACACCGCTATCTCTATAAACATGGAAATATCTACACCGCTATCTCCATCAACATGGAAATATACACACCGCCATCTCTTTAAACATGGAGGTATCTACAACGGCATCTACATAAACAAGAAAATATCTACACTGCCTACTATATAAACATGGAAATATCTACACCGCCATCTCTCTAAACATGGAAATATCTACACTGCCATTTGTAGAAAGATGGAAATATCTACACCGCCATTTGTATAAACGTGGAAATATCTACACCGGTATCTGTATAAACATGGAAATATCTACACCGCAATCTGTATAAACATGGAAATATCTACACCGCTCTCTGTATAAATATGAAATATCTAAACCGCTATCTCTATAAAAGTGGAAATATCTACACTGCTAGCTGTATAAACATGGAAATATCCTCACTGCTATCTCTATGAACATTGATAGATATACACCGCTATCTCTATAAACATGGAACTATCTACACCGCCATCTCTATAAACATGGAAATATCTACACCGTCATCTGTATAAACATGGAAATATCTACCCCGCTATCTGTATAAACATGGAAATATCTACACCGCGATCTGTATAAACATGGAAATATCTACACCGCGATCTGTATAAACATGGAAATATCTAATGCGCTATCTGTGTAAACATGGAAATATCTACACAGCTATCTCTATAAACATGGAAATATCTACACCGCCATCTGTATAAACATGGAAATAACTACAAAGTCATCTGTATAAACATGGAAATATCTACACAGCCATCTGTATAAACATGGAAATATCTACACAGCCATCTGTATAAACCTGGAAATATCTGCACTGTCATCTATATAAACATGGAAATATCTACAGAGAACTCTGTATAAACATGGAAATATCGGCACAGCCATCTGTATAAACATGGAAATATCTACAACGCTATCTGTATAAACATGGAAATATCTACACCGCTATGTGTATTAACGTGGAAATATCGCCATTCCTATCTGTATAAACATGGACAAATCTCCACCGCAATATGTATAAACATGAAAATATCTACACTTCTATCTCTATAAACATGGAAATATCTGCACTGCCATCTGTACAAACATGGAAATATCTACACAGTCATCTGTAGAAACATGGAAATATCTACACCGCTATCTCTATAAACATGGAAATAACTACACCGCTATCTCTATAAACATGGAAATATCTACACCGCTATCTCCTTTAACATGGAAATATACACACCGCCATCTCTTTAAACATGGAGGTATCTACTATGCCATCTACATAAACAAGAAAATATCTACACTGCCATCTATATAAACATGGAAATATCTACACCGCCATCTCTATAAACATGGAAATATCTACACTGCCATTTGTAGAAAGATGGAAATATCTACACCACCATCTGTATAAACATGGAAATATCTACACCACTATCTGTATAAACATGGAAATATCTACACCGCAATATGTATAAACATGGAAATATCTACACCGCTCTCTGTATAAATATGAAATATCTAAACCGCTATCTCTATAAAAGTGGAAATATCTACACTGTTATCTGTATAAACATGGAAATATCCTCACTGTTATCTCTATGAACATTGATAGATCTACACCGCTATCTCTATAAACATGGAACTATCTACACCGCCATCTCTATAAACATGGAAATATCTACACCGTCATCTGTATAAACATGGAAATAACTACACCGCTATCTGTATAAACATGGAAATATCTAAACCGCGATCTGTATAAACATGGAAATATCTACAGCGCGATCTGTATAAATATGGAAATATCTAAACCGCTATCTGTGTAAACATGGAAATATCTACACAGCTATCTCTATAAACATGGAAATATCTACACCGCCATGTGTATAAACATGGAAATATCTACAAAGTCATCTGTATAAACATGGAAATATCTACACAGCCATCTGTATAAACATGGAAATATCTACACAGCCATCTGTATAAACCTGGAAATATCTGCACTGTCATCTATATAAACATGGAAATATCTACAGAGAACTCCGTATAAACATGGAAATATCGGCACAGCCATCTGTATAAACATGGAAATATCTACAACGCTATCTGTATAAACATGGAAATATCTACACCGCTATGTGTATTAAAGTGGAAATATCTCCATTGCTATCTGTATAAACATGGATAAATCTCCACCGCAATATGTATAAACATGAAAATATCTACACTTCTATCTCTATAAACATGGAAATATCTACACTGCCATCTGTACAAACATGGAAATATCTACACAGTCATCTGTAGAAACATGGAAATATCTACACCGCTATCTCTATAAACATGGAAATAACTACACCGCTATCTCTATAAACATGGAAATATCTACACCGATATCTCCATCAACATGGAAATATACACACCGCCATCTCTTTAAACATGGAGGTATCTACAACGCCATCTACATAAACAAGAAAATATCTACACTGCCATCTATATAAACATGGAAATATCTACACCGCCATCTCTATAAACATGGAAATATCTACACTGCCATTTGTAGAAAGATGGAAATATCTACACCGCCATCTGTATAAACGTGGAAATATGTACACCGCTATCTGTATAAACATGGAAATATCTACACCGCAATCTGTATAAACATGGAAATATCCACACCGCTCTCTGTATAAATATGAAATATCTAAACCGCTATCTCTATAAAAGTGGAAATATCTACACTGCTATCTGTATAAACATGGAAATATCCTCACTGCTATCTCTAGGAACATTGATAGATCTACACCGCTATCTCTATAAACATGGAAATATCTACACCGCCATCTCTATAAACATGGAAATATCTACACCGTCATCTGTATAAACATGGAAATATCTACACCGCGATCTGTACAAACATGGAAATATCTACACAGCCATCTGTATAAACCTGGAAATATCTGCACTGTCATCTATATAAACATGGAAATATCTACAGAGAACTCTGTATAAACATGGAAATATAGGCACAGCCATCTGTATAAACATGGAAATATCTACAACGCTATCTGTATAAACTTGGAAATATCTACACCGCTATGTGTATTAACGTGGAAATATCTCCATTGCTATCTGTATAAACATGGACAAATCTCCACCGCAATATGTATAAACTTGAAAATATCTACACTTCTATCTCTATAAACATGGAAATATCTACACTGCCATCTGTACAAACATGGAAATATCTACACAGTCATCTGTAGAAACATGGAAATATCTACACCGCTATCTCTATAAACATGGAAATAACTACACCGCTATCTCTATAAACATGGAAATATCTACACCGATATCTCCATCAACATGGAAATATACACACACCGCCATCTCTTTAAACATGGAGGTATCTACAACGCCATCTACATAAACAAGAAAATATCTACACTGCCATCTATATAAACATGGAAATATCTATACCGCCATCTCTATAAACATGGAAATATCTACACTGCCATTTGTAGAAAGATGGAAATATCTACACCGCCATCTGTATAAACGTGGAAATATGTACACCGCTATCTGTATAAACATGGAAATATCTACACCGCAATCTGTATAAACATGGAAATATCCACACCGCTCTCTGTATAAATATGAAATATCTAAACCGCTATCTCTATAAAAGTGGAAATATCTACACTGCTATCTGTATAAACATGGAAATATCCTCACTGCTATCTCTAGGAACATTGATAGATCTACACCGCTATCTCTATAAACATGGAAATATCTACACCGCCATCTCTATAAACATGGAAATATCTACACCGTCATCTGTATAAACATGGAAATATCTACACCGCGATCTGTACAAACATGGAAATATCTACACAGCCATCTGTATAAACCTGGAAATATCTGCACTGTCATCTATATAAACATGGAAATATCTACAGAGAACTCTGTATAAACATGGAAATATAGGCACAGCCATCTGTATAAACATGGAAATATCTACAACGCTATCTGTATAAACTTGGAAATATCTACACCGCTATGTGTATTAACGTGGAAATATCTCCATTGCTATCTGTATAAACATGGACAAATCTCCACCGCAATATGTATAAACTTGAAAATATCTACACTTCTATCTCTATAAACATGGAAATATCTACACTGCCATCTGTACAAACATGGAAATATCTACACAGTCATCTGTAGAAACATGGAAATATCTACACCGCTATCTCTATAAACATGGAAATAACTACACCGCTATCTCTATAAACATGGAAATATCTACACCGATATCTCCATCAACATGGAAATATACACACCGCCATCTCTTTAAACATGGAGGTATCTACAACGCCATCTACATAAACAAGAAAATATCTACACTGCCATCTATATAAACATGGAAATATCTACACCGCCATCTCTATAAACATGGAAATATCTACACTGCCATTTGTAGAAAGATGGAAATATCTACACCGCCATCTGTATAAACGTGGAAATAACTACACCGCTATCTGTATAAACATGGAAATATCTACACCGCAATCTGTATAAACATGGAAATATCCACACCGCTCTCTGTATAAATATGAAATATCTAAACCGCTATCTCTATAAAAGTGGAAATATCTACACTGCTATCTGTATAAACATGGAAATATCCTCACTGCTATCTCTATGAACATTGATAGATCTACACCGCTATCTCTATAAACATGGAAATATCTACACTGCCATCTCTATAAACATGGAAATATCTACACCGTCATCTGTATAAACATGGAAATATCTACACCGCGATCTGTATAAACATGGAAATATCTACACAGCCATCTGTATAAACCTGGAAATATCTGCACTGTCATCTATATAAACATGTAAATATCTACAGAGAACTCTGTATAAACATGGAAATATGGGCACAGCCATCTGTATAAACATGGAAATATCTACAACGCTATCTGTATAAACTTGGAAATATCTACACCGCTATGTGTATTAACGTGGAAATATCTCCATTGCTATCTGTATAAACATGGACAAATCTCCACCGCAATATGTATAAACATGAAAATATCTACACTTCTATCTCTATAAACATGGAAATATCTACACTGCCATCTGTACAAACATGGAAATATCTACACAGTCATCTGTAGAAACATGGAAATATCTACACCGCTATCTCTATAAACATGGAAATATCTACACCGCTATCTCCATCATCTTGGAAATATACACACCGCCATCTCTTTAAACATGGAGGTATCTACAACGCCATCTACATAAACAAGAAAATATCTACACTGCCATCTATATAAACATGGAAATATCTACACCGCCATCTCTATAAACATGGAAATATCTACACTGCCATTTGTAGAAAGATGGAAATATCTACACCGCCATCTGTATAAACGTGGAAATATCTACACTGCCATTTGTAGAAAGATGGAAATATCTACACCGCCATCTGTATAAACGTGGAAATATCTACACCGCTATCTGTATAAACATGGAAATATCTACACCGCAATCTGTATAAACATGGAAATATCTACACCGCTCTCTGTATAAATATGAAATATATAAACCGCTATCTCTATAAAAGTGGAAATATCTACACTGCTATCTGTATAAACATGGAAATATCCTCACTGCTATCTCTATGAACATTGATAGATCTACACCGCTATCTCTATAAACATGGAAATATCTACACCGCCATCTCTATAAACATGGAAATATCTACAGCGTCATCTGTATAAACATGGAAATAACTACACCGCTATCTGTATAAACATGGAAATATCTAAACCGCGATCTGTATAAACATGGAAATATCTACACCGCGATCTGTATAAACATGGAAATATCTAAACCGCTATCTGTGTAAACATGGAAATATCTACACAGCTATCTCTATAAACATGGAAATATCTACACCGCCATGTGTATAAACATGGAAATATCTACAAAGTCATCTGTATAAACATGGAAATATCTACACAGCCATCTGTATAAACATGGAAATATCTACACAGCCATCTGTATAAACCTGGAAATATCTGCACAGTCATCTATATAAACATGGAAATAACTACAGAGAACTCCGTATAAACATGGAAATATCGGCACAGCCATCTGTATAAACATGGAAATATCTACAACGCTTTCTGTATAAACATGGAAATATCTACACCGCTAAGTGTATTAAAGTGGAAATATCTCCATTGCTATCTGTATAAACATGGACAAATCTCCACCGCAATATGTATAAACATGAAAATATATACACTTCTATCTCTATAAACATGGAAATATCTACACTGCCATCTGTACAAACATGGAAATATCTACACAGTCATCTGTAGAAACATGGAAATATCTACACCGCTATCTCTATAAACATGGAAATTACTACACCGCTATCTCTATAAACATGGAAATATCTACACCGATATCTCCATCAACATGGAAATATACACACCGCCATCTCTTTAAACATGGAGGTATCTACAACGCCATCTACATAAACAAGAAAATATCTACACTGCCATCTATATAAACATGGAAATATCTACACCGCCATCTCTATAAACATGGAAATATCTACACTGCCATTTGTAGAAAGATGGAAATATCTACACCGCCATCTGTATAAACGTGGAAATATCTACACCGCTATCTGTATAAACATGGAAATATCTACACCGCAATCTGTATAAACATGGAAATATCTACACCGCTCTCTGTATAAATATGAAATATCTAAACCGCTATCTGTATAAAAGTGGAAATATGTACACTGTTATCTGTATAAACATGGAAATATCCTCACTGCTATCTCTATGAATATTGATAGATCTACACCGCTATCTCTATAAACATGGAACTATCTACACCGCCATCTCTATAAACATGGAAATATCTACACCGTCATCTGTATAAACATGGAAATAACTACACCGCTATCTGTATAAACATGGAAATATCTAAACCGCGATCTGTATAAACATGGAAATATCTACACCGCGATCTGTATAAACATGGAAATATCTAAACCGCTATCTGTGTAAACATGGAAATATCTACACAGCTATCTCTATAAACATGGAAATATCTACACCGCCATGTGTATAAACATGGAAATATCTACAAAGTCATCTGTATAAACATGGAAATATCTACACAGCCATCTGTATAAACATGGAAATATCTACACAGCCATCTGTATAAACATGGAAATATCTACACAGCCATCTGTATAAACCTGGAAATATCTGCACTGTCATCTATATAAACATGGAAATATCTACAGAGAACTCCGTATAAACATGGAAATATCGGCACAGCCATCTGTATAAACATGGAAATATCTACAACGCTATCTGTATAAACATGGAAATATCTACACCGCTATGTGTATTAAAGTGGAAATATCTCCATTGCTATCTGTATAAACATGGACAAATCTCCACCGCAATATGTATAAACATGAAAATATCTACACTTCTATCCCTATAAACAAGGAAATATCTACACTGCCATCTGTACAAACATGGAAATATCTACACAGTCATCTGTAGAAACATGGAAATATCTACACCGCTATCTCTATAAACATGGAAATAACTACACCGCTATCTCTATAAACATGGAAATATCTACACCGATATCTCCATCAACATGGAAATATACACACCGCCATCTCTTTAAACATGGAGGTATCTACAACGCCATCTACATAAACAATAAAATATCTACACTGCCATCTATATAAACATGGAAATATCTACACCGCCATCTCTATAAACATGGAAATATCTACACTGCCATTTGTAGAAAGATGGAAATATCTACACCGCCATCTGTATAAACGTGGAAATATGTACACCGCTATCTGTATAAACATGGAAATATCTACACCGCAATCTGTATAAACATGGAAATATCCACACCGCTCTCTGTATAAATATGAAATATCTAAACCGCTATCTCTATAAAAGTGGAAATATCTACACTGCTATCTGTATAAACATGGAAATATCCTCACTGCTATCTCTAGGAACATTGATAGATCTACACCGCTATCTCTATAAACATGGAAATATCTACACTGCCATCTCTATAAACATGGAAATATCTACACCGTCATCTGTATAAACATGGAAATATCTACACCGCGATCTGTATAAACATGGAAATATCTACACAGCCATCTGTATAAACCTGGAAATATCTGCACTGTCATCTATATAAACATGGAAATATCTACAGAGAACTCTGTATAAACATGGAAATATCGGCACAGCCATCTGTATAAACATGGAAATATCTACAACGCTATCTGTATAAACTTGGAAATATCTACACCGCTATGTGTATTAACGTGGAAATATCTCCATTGCTATCTGTATAAACATGGACAAATCTCCACCGCAATATGTATAAACATGAAAATATCCACACTTCTATCTCTATAAACATGGAAATATCTACACTGCCATCTGTACAAACATGGAAATATCTACACAGTCATCTGTAGAAACATGGAAATATCTACACCGCTATCTCTATAAACATGGAAATATCTACACCGATATCTCCATCAACATGGAAATATACACACCGCCATCTCTTTAAACATGGAGGTATCTACAACGCCATCTACATAAACAAGAAAATATCTACACTGCCATCTATATAAACATGGAAATATCTACACCGCCATCTCTATAAACATGGAAATATCTACACTGCCATTTGTAGAAAGATGGAAATATCTACACCGCCATCTGTATAAACGTGGAAATAACTACACCGCTATCTGTATAAACATGGAAATATCTACACCGCAATCTGTATAAACATGGAAATATCTACACCGCTCTTTGTATAAATATGAATTACCTAAAGCGCTATCTCTATAAAAGTAGAAATATCTACACTGCTATCTGTATAAACATGGAAATATCCTCACTGCTATCTCTATGAATATTGATATATCTACACCGCTATCTCTATAAACATGGAAATATCTACACCACCATCTCTATAAACATGGAAACATCTACACCGTCATCTGTATAAACATGGAAACATCTACACCGCTATCTGTATAAACATGGAAATATCTACACTGCTATGTGTATTAACGTGGAAATATCTCCATTGCTATCTGTATAAACATGGAAAATCTCCACCGCAATATGTATAAACATGAAAATACCTACACTTCTATCTCTATAAACATGGAAATATCTACACTGCCATCTGTACAAACATGGAAATATGTACACAGTCATCTGTAGAAACATGGAAATATCTACACCGCTATCTGTATAAACATGGAAATATCTACACAGCCATCTGTATAAACCTGGAAATATCTGCACTGTCATCTATATAAACATGGAAATATCTACAGAGAACTCCGTATAAACATGGAAATATCGGCACAGCCATCTGTAAACATGGAAATATCTACAACGCTATCTGTATAAACTTGGAAATATCTACACCGCTATGTGTATTAACGTGGAAATATCTCCATTGCTACCTGTATAAACATGGACAAATCTCCACCGCAATATGTATAAACATGAAAATATCTACACTTCTATCTCTATAAACATGGAAATATCTACACTGCCATCTGTACAAACATGGAAATATCTACACAGTCATCTGTAGAAACATGGAAATATCTACACCGCTATCTCTATAAACATGGAAATATCTACACCGCTATCTCCATCAACTTGGAAATATACACACCGCCATCTCTTTAAACATGGAGGTATCTACAACGCCATCTACATAAACAAGAAAATATCTACACTGCCATCTATATAAACATGGAAATATCTACACCGCCATCTCTACAAACATGGAAATATCTACACTGCCATTTGTAGAAAGATGGAAATATCTACACCGCCATCTGTATAAACGTGGAAATATCTACACTGCCATTTGTAGAAAGATGGAAATATCTACACCGATATCTGTATAAACTTGGAAATATCTACACCGCTATCTGTATAAACATGGAAATATCTACACCGCAATCTGTATAAACATGGAAATATCTACACTGCTCTCTGTATAAATATGAAATATCTAAACCGCTATCTCTATAAAAGTGGAAATATCTACACTGCTATCTGTATAAACATGGAAATATCCTCACTGCTATCTCTATGAACATTGATATATCTACACCGCTATCTCCATCAACATGGAAATATACACACCGCCATCTCTTTAAACATGGAGGTAACTACAACGCCATCTACATAAACAAGAAAATATCTACACTGCCATCTATATAAACATGGAAATATCTACACCGCCATCTCTATAAACATGGAAATATCTACACCGCTATCTGTATGAACATGGAAATATCTACACCGCAATCTGTATAAACATGGAAATATCTACACCGCTCTCTGTATAAATATGAAATATCTAAACCGCTATCTCTATAAAAGTGGAAATATCTACACTGCTATCTGTATAAACATGGAAATATCCTCACTGCTATCTCTATGAACATTGATAGATCTACACCGCTATCTCTATAAACATGGAAATATCTACACCGCCATCTCTATAAACATGGAAATATCTACACCGTCATCTGTATAAACATGGAAATATCTACACCGCGATCTGTATAAACATGGAAATATCTACACAGCCATCTATATAAACCTGGAAATATCTGCACTGTCATCTATATAAACATGGAAATATCTACAGAGAACTCTGTATAAACATGGAAATATCGGCACAGCCATCTGTATAAACATGGAAATATCTACAACGCTATCTGTATAAACTTGGAAATATCTACACCGCTATGTGTATTAACGTGGAAATATCTCCATTGCTATCTGTATAAACATGGACAAATCTCCACCGCAATATGTATAAACATGAAAATATCTTCACTTCTATCTCTATAAACATGGAAATATCTACACTGCCATCTGTACAAACATGGAAATATCTACACAGTCATCTGTAGAAACATGGAAATATCTACACCGCTATCTCTATAAACATGGAAATAACTACACCGCTATCTGTATAAACATGGAAATATCTACACCGATATCTCCATCAACATGGAAATATACACACCGCCATCTCTTTAAACATGGAGGTATCTACAACGCCATCTACATAAACAAGAAAATATCTACACTGCCATCTATATAAACGTGGAAATATCTACACCGCCATCTCTATAAACATGGAAATATCTACACTGCCATTTATAGAAAGATGGAAAGATCTACACCGCCATCTGTATAAACGTGGAAATATCTACACCGCTATCTGTATAAACATGGAAATATCTACACCGCAATCTGTATAAACATGGAAATATCTACACCGCTCTCTGTATAAATATGAAATATCTAAACCGCTATCTCTATAAAAGTGGAAATATCTACACTGCTATCTGTATAAACATGGAAATATCCTCACTGCTATCTCTATGAACATTGATAGATCTACACCGCTATCTCTATAAACATGGAAATATCTACACCGCCATCTCTATAAACATGGAAATATCTACACCGTCATCTATATAAACATGGAAATATCTACACCGCGATCTGTATAAACATGGAAATATCTACACAGCCATCTGTATAAACCTGGAAATATCTGCACTGTCATCTATATAAACATCGAAATATCTACAGAGAACTCTGTATAAACATGGAAATATCGGCACAGCCATCTGTATAAACATGGAAATATCTACAACGGTATCTGTATAAACTTGGAAATATCTACACCGCTATGTGTATTAACGTGGAAATATCTCCATTGCTATCTGTATAAACATGGACAAATCTCCACCGCAATATGTATAAACATGAAAATATCTACACTTTTATCTCTATAAACATGGAAATATCTACACTGCCATCTGTACAAACATGGAAATATCTACACAGTCATCTGTAGAAACATGGAAATATCTACACCGCTATCTCTATAAACATGGAAATAACTACACCGCTATCTCTATAAACATGGAAATATCTACACCGATATCTCCATCAACATGGAAATATACACACCGCCATCTCTATAAACATGGAAATATCTACACTGCCATTTGTGGAAAGATGGTAATATCTACACCGCCATCTGTATAAACGTGGAAATATCTACACAGCTATCTGTATAAACATGGAAATATCTACACAGCAATCTGTATAAACATGGAAATATCTACACCGCGATCTGTATAAACATGGAAATATCTACACCGCGATCTGTATAAACATGGAAATATCTAAACCGCTATCTGTGTAAACATGGAAATATCTACACAGCTATCTCTATAAACATGGAAATATCTACACCGCCATCTGTATAAACATGGATATACCTACAAAATCATCTGTATAAACATGGAAATATCTACACAGCCTTCTGTATAAAGATGGAAATATCTACACAGCCATCTGTATAAACCTGGAAATATCTGCACTGTCATCTATATAAAGATGGAAATATCTACAGAGAACTCTGTATAAACATGGAAATATCGGCACTGCCACCTGTATAAACATGGAAATATCTACAACGCTATCTGTATAAACATGGAAATATCTACACCGCTATGGGTATTAACGTGGAAATATCTCCATTGCTATCTGTATAAACATGGACAAATCTCCACCGCAATATGTATAAATATGAAAATATCTACACTTCTATCTCTATAAACATGGAAATATCTACACAGCCTTCTGTATAAAGATGGAAATATCTACACAGCCATCTGTATAAACCTGGAAATATCTGCACTGTCATCTATATAAAGATGGAAATATCTACAGAGAACTCTGTATAAACATGGAAATATCGGCACTGCCACCTGTATAAACATGGAAATATCTACAACGCTATCTGTATAAACATGGAAATATCTACACCGCTATGGGTATTAACGTGGAAATATCTCCATTGCTATCTGTATAAACATGGACAAATCTCCACCGCAATATGTATAAATATGAAAATATCTACACTTCTATCTCTATAAACATGGAAATATCTACACTGCCATCTGTACAAACATGGAAATATCTACACAGTCATCTGTAGAAACATTCATATATCTACACCGCTATCTCTATAAACATGGAAATAACTTCACCGCTATCTCTATAAACATGGAAATATCTTCACCGCTATCTCCATCAACATGGAAATATACACACCGCCATCTCTTTAAACATGGAGGTATCTACAACGCCATCTACATAAACAAGAAAATATCTACACTGCCATTTATATAAACATGGAAATATCTACACCGCCGTCTCTAAAAACATGGAAATATCTACACTGCCATTTGTAGAAAGATGGAAATATCTACACCGCCATCTGTATAAACGTGGAAATATCTACACCGCTATCTATATAAACATGGAAATATCTACACCACAATCTGTATAAACATGGAAATATCTACACCGCTCTCTGTATAAATATGAAATATCTAAACCGCTATCTCTATAAAAGTGGAAATATCTACACTGCTATCTGTATAAACATGGAAATATCCTCACTGCTATCTCTATGAACATTGATAGATCTACACCGCTATCTCTATAAACATGGAAATATCTACACCGCCATCTCTATAAACATGGAAATATCTACAACGTCATCTGTATAAACATGGAAATATCTACACCGTGATCTGCATAAACATGGAAATATCTAAACCGCTATCTGTGTAAACGTGGAAATATCAACACAGCTATCTCTATAAACATGGAAATATCTACAAAGTCATCTGTATAAACATGGAAATACCTTCAAAGTCATCTGTATAAACATGGAAATATCTACACAGCCATCTGTATAAACATGGAAATATCTACACAGCCATCTGTATAAACCTGGAAATATCTGCACTGTCATCTATATAAACATGGAAATATCTACAGAGAACTCTGTATAAACATGGAAATATCGGCACAGCCATCTGTATAAACATGGAAATATCTACAACGCTATCTGTATAAACATGGAAATATCTACACCGCTATGTGTATTAACGTGGAAATATCTCCATTGCTATCTGTATAAACATGGACAAATCTCCACCGCAATATGTATAAACATGAAAATACCTACATTTCTATCTCTATAAACATGGAAATATCTACACTGCCATCTGTACAAACATGGAAATATCTACACAGTCATCTGTAGAAACATGGAAATATCTACATCGCTGTCTCTATAAACATGGAAATAACTACACCGCTTTCTCTATAAACATGGAAATATCTACACCGCTATCTCCATCAATATGGAAATATACACACCGCCATCTCTTTAAACATGGAGGTATCTACAACGCCATCTACATAAACAAGAAAATATCTACACTGCCATCTATATAAACATGGAAATATCTACACTGCCATTTGTAGAAAGATGGAAATACCTACACCGCCATCTACATAAACAAGAAAATATCTACACTGCCATCTATATAAACATGGAAATATCTACACTGCCATCTCTATAAACATGGAAATATATACGCTGCCATTTGTAGAAAGATGGAAATATCTACACCGCCATCTGTATAAACGTGGAAATAACTACACCGCTATCTGTATAAACATGGAAATATCTACACCGCAATCTGTATAAACATGGAAATATCCACACCGCTCTCTGTATAAATATGAAATATCTAAACCGCTATCTCTATAAAAGTGGAAATATCTACACTGCTATCTGTATAAACATGGAAATATCCTCACTGCTATCTCTATGAACATTGATAGATCTACACCGCTATCTCTATAAACATGGAAATATCTACACTGCCATCTCTATAAACATGGAAATATCTACACCGTCATCTGTATAAACATGGAAATATCTACACCGCGATCTGTATAAACATGGAAATATCTACACAGCCATCTGTATAAACCTGGAAATATCTGCACTGTCATCTATATAAGCATGTAAATATCTACAGAGAACTCTGTATAAACATGGAAATATGGGCACAGCCATCTGTATAAACATGGAAATATCTACAACGCTATCTGTATAAACTTGGAAATATCTACACCGCTATGTGTATTAACGTGGAAATATCTCCATTGCTATCTGTATAAACATGGACAAATCTCCACCGCAATATGTATAAACATGAAAATATCTACACTTCTATCTCTATAAACATGGAAATATCTACACTGCCATCTGTACAAACATGGAAATATCTACACAGTCATCTGTAGAAACATGGAAATATCTACACCGCTATCTCTATAAACATGGAAATATCTACACCGCTATCTCCATCAACTTGGAAATATACACACCGCCATCTCTTTAAACATGGAGGTATCTACAACGCCATCTACATAAACAAGAAAATATCTACACTGCCATCTATATAAACATGGAAATATCTACACCGCCATTTCTATAAACATGGAAATATCTACACTGCCATTTGTAGAAAGATGGAAATATCTACACCACCATCTGTATAAACGTGGAAATATCTACACTGCCATTTGTAGAAAGATGGAAATATCTACACCGCCATCTGTATAAACGTGGAAATATCTACACCGCTATCTGTATAAACATGGAAATATCTACACCGCTATCTGTATAAACATGGAAATATCTACACCGCTCTCTGTATAAATATGAAATATATAAACCGCTATCTCTATAAAAGTGGAAATATCTACACTGCTATCTGTATAAACATGGAAATATCCTCACTGCTATCTCTATGAACATTGATAGATCTACACCGCTATCTCTATAAACATGGAAATATCTACACCGCCATCTCTATAAACATGGAAATATCTACAGCGTCATCTGTATAAACATGGAAATAACTACACCGCTATCTGTATAAACATGGAAATATCTAAACCGCGATCTGTATAAACATGGAAATATCTACACCGCGATCTGTATAAACATGGAAATATCTAAACCGCTATCTGTGTAAACATGGAAATATCTACACAGCTATCTCTATAAACATGGAAATATCTACACCGCCATGTGTATAAACATGGAAATATCTACAAAGTCATCTGTATAAACATGGAAATATCTACACAGCCATCTGTATAAACATGGAAATATCTACACAGCCATCTGTATAAACCTGGAAATATCTGCACAGTCATCTATATAAACATGGAAATAACTACAGAGAACTCCGTATAAACATGGAAATATCGGCACAGCCATCTGTATAAACATGGAAATATCTACAACGCTTTCTGTATAAACATGGAAATATCTACACCGCTAAGTGTATTAAAGTGGAAATATCTCCATTGCTATCTGTATAAACATGGACAAATCTCCACCGCAATATGTATAAACATGAAAATATATACACTTCTATCTCTATAAACATGGAAATATCTACACTGCCATCTGTACAAACATGGAAATATCTACACAGTCATCTGTAGAAACATGGAAATATCTACACCGCTATCTCTATAAACATGGAAATAACTACACCGCTATCTCTATAAACATGGAAATATCTACACCGATATCTCCATCAACATGGAAATATACACACCGCCATCTCTTTAAACATGGAGGTATCTACAACGCCATCTACATAAACAAGAAAATATCTACACTGCCATCTATATAAACATGGAAATATCTACACCGCCATCTCTATAAACATGGAAATATCTACACTGCCATTTGTAGAAAGATGGAAATATCTACACCGCCATCTGTATAAACGTGGAAATATCTACACCGCTATCTGTATAAACATGGAAATATCTACACCACAATCTGTATAAACATGGAAATATCTACACCGCTCTCTGTATAAATATGAAATATCTAAACCGCTATCTGTATAAAAGTGGAAATATGTACACTGTTATCTGTATAAACATGGAAATATCCTCACTGCTATCTCTATGAATATTGATAGATCTACACCGCTATCTCTATAAACATGGAACTATCTACACCGCCATCTCTATAAACATGGAAATATCTACACCGTCATCTGTATAAACATGGAAATAACTACACCGCTATCTGTATAAACATGGAAATATCTAAACCGCGATCTGTATAAACATGGAAATATCTACACCGCGATCTGTATAAACATGGAAATATCTAAACCGCTATCTGTGTAAACATGGAAATATCTACACAGCTATCTCTATAAACATGGAAATATCTACACCGCCATGTGTATAAACATGGAAATATCTACAAAGTCATCTGTATAAACATGGAAATATCTACACAGCCATCTGTATAAACATGGAAATATCTACACAGCCATCTGTATAAACATGGAAATATCTACACAGCCATCTGTATAAACCTGGAAATATCTGCACTGTCATCTATATAAACATGGAAATATCTACAGAGAACTCCGTATAAACATGGAAATATCGGCACAGCCATCTGTATAAACATGGAAATATCTACAACGCTATCTGTATAAACATGGAAATATCTACACCGCTATGTGTATTAAAGTGGAAATATCTCCATTGCTATCTGTATAAACATGGACAAATCTCCACCGCAATATGTATAAACATGAAAATATCTACACTTCTATCCCTATAAACAAGGAAATATCTACACTGCCATCTGTACAAACATGGAAATATCTACACAGTCATCTGTAGAAACATGGAAATATCTACACCGCTATCTCTATAAACATGGAAATAACTACACCGCTATCTCTATAAACATGGAAATATCTACACCGATATCTCCATCAACATGGAAATATACACACCGCCATCTCTTTAAACATGGAGGTATCTACAACGCCATCTACATAAACAATAAAATATCTACACTGCCATCTATATAAACATGGAAATATCTACACCGCCATCTCTATAAACATGGAAATATCTACACTGCCATTTGTAGAAAGATGGAAATATCTACACCGCCATCTGTATAAACGTGGAAATATGTACACCGCTATCTGTATAAACATGGAAATATCTACACCGCAATCTGTATAAACATGGAAATATCCACACCGCTCTCTGTATAAATATGAAATATCTAAACCGCTATCTCTATAAAAGTGGAAATATCTACACTGCTATCTGTATAAACATGGAAATATCCTCACTGCTATCTCTAGGAACATTGATAGATCTACACCGCTATCTCTATAAACATGGAAATATCTACACTGCCATCTCTATAAACATGGAAATATCTACACCGTCATCTGTATAAACATGGAAATATCTACACCGCGATCTGTATAAACATGGAAATATCTACACAGCCATCTGTATAAACCTGGAAATATCTGCACTGTCATCTATATAAACATGGAAATATCTACAGAGAACTCTGTATAAACATGGAAATATCGGCACAGCCATCTGTATAAACATGGAAATATCTACAACGCTATCTGTATAAACTTGGAAATATCTACACCGCTATGTGTATTAACGTGGAAATATCTCCATTGCTATCTGTATAAACATGGACAAATCTCCACCGCAATATGTATAAACATGAAAATATCCACACTTCTATCTCTATAAACATGGAAATATCTACACTGCCATCTGTACAAACATGGAAATATCTACACAGTCATCTGTAGAAACATGGAAATATCTACACCGCTATCTCTATAAACATGGAAATATCTACACCGATATCTCCATCAACATGGAAATATACACACCGCCATCTCTTTAAACATGGAGGTATCTACAACGCCATCTACATAAACAAGAAAATATCTACACTGCCATCTATATAAACATGGAAATATCTACACCGCCATCTCTATAAACATGGAAATATCTACACTGCCATTTGTAGAAAGATGGAAATATCTACACCGCCATCTGTATAAACGTGGAAATAACTACACCGCTATCTGTATAAACATGGAAATATCTACACCGCAATCTGTATAAACATGGAAATATCTACACCGCTCTTTGTATAAATATGAATTACCTAAAGCGCTATCTCTATAAAAGTAGAAATATCTACACTGCTATCTGTATAAACATGGAAATATCCTCACTGCTATCTCTATGAATATTGATATATCTACACCGCTATCTCTATAAACATGGAAATATCTACACCACCATCTCTATAAACATGGAAACATCTACACCGTCATCTGTATAAACATGGAAACATCTACACCGCTATCTGTATAAACATGGAAATATCTACACTGCTATGTGTATTAACGTGGAAATATCTCCATTGCTATCTGTATAAACATGGAAAATCTCCACCGCAATATGTATAAACATGAAAATACCTACACTTCTATCTCTATAAACATGGAAATATCTACACTGCCATCTGTACAAACATGGAAATATGTACACAGTCATCTGTAGAAACATGGAAATATCTACACCGCTATCTGTATAAACATGGAAATATCTACACAGCCATCTGTATAAACCTGGAAATATCTGCACTGTCATCTATATAAACATGGAAATATCTACAGAGAACTCCGTATAAACATGGAAATATCGGCACAGCCATCTGTAAACATGGAAATATCTACAACGCTATCTGTATAAACTTGGAAATATCTACACCGCTATGTGTATTAACGTGGAAATATCTCCATTGCTACCTGTATAAACATGGACAAATCTCCACCGCAATATGTATAAACATGAAAATATCTACACTTCTATCTCTATAAACATGGAAATATCTACACTGCCATCTGTACAAACATGGAAATATCTACACAGTCATCTGTAGAAACATGGAAATATCTACACCGCTATCTCTATAAACATGGAAATATCTACACCGCTATCTCCATCAACTTGGAAATATACACACCGCCATCTCTTTAAACATGGAGGTATCTACAACGCCATCTACATAAACAAGAAAATATCTACACTGCCATCTATATAAACATGGAAATATCTACACCGCCATCTCTACAAACATGGAAATATCTACACTGCCATTTGTAGAAAGATGGAAATATCTACACCGCCATCTGTATAAACGTGGAAATATCTACACTGCCATTTGTAGAAAGATGGAAATATCTACACCGATATCTGTATAAACTTGGAAATATCTACACCGCTATCTGTATAAACATGGAAATATCTACACCGCAATCTGTATAAACATGGAAATATCTACACTGCTCTCTGTATAAATATGAAATATCTAAACCGCTATCTCTATAAAAGTGGAAATATCTACACTGCTATCTGTATAAACATGGAAATATCCTCACTGCTATCTCTATGAACATTGATATATCTACACCGCTATCTCCATCAACATGGAAATATACACACCGCCATCTCTTTAAACATGGAGGTAACTACAACGCCATCTACATAAACAAGAAAATATCTACACTGCCATCTATATAAACATGGAAATATCTACACCGCCATCTCTATAAACATGGAAATATCTACACCGCTATCTGTATGAACATGGAAATATCTACACCGCAATCTGTATAAACATGGAAATATCTACACCGCTCTCTGTATAAATATGAAATATCTAAACCGCTATCTCTATAAAAGTGGAAATATCTACACTGCTATCTGTATAAACATGGAAATATCCTCACTGCTATCTCTATGAACATTGATAGATCTACACCGCTATCTCTATAAACATGGAAATATCTACACCGCCATCTCTATAAACATGGAAATATCTACACCGTCATCTGTATAAACATGGAAATATCTACACCGTGATCTGTATAAACATGGAAATATCTACACAGCCATCTATATAAACCTGGAAATATCTGCACTGTCATCTATATAAACATGGAAATATCTACAGAGAACTCTGTATAAACATGGAAATATCGGCACAGCCATCTGTATAAACATGGAAATATCTACAACGCTATCTGTATAAACTTGGAAATATCTACACCGCTATGTGTATTAACGTGGAAATATCTCCATTGCTATCTGTATAAACATGGACAAATCTCCACCGCAATATGTATAAACATGAAAATATCTTCACTTCTATCTCTATAAACATGGAAATATCTACACTGCCATCTGTACAAACATGGAAATATCTACACAGTCATCTGTAGAAACATGGAAATATCTACACCGCTATCTCTATAAACATGGAAATAACTACACCGCTATCTGTATAAACATGGAAATATCTACACCGATATCTCCATCAACATGGAAATATACACACCGCCATCTCTTTAAACATGGAGGTATCTACAACGCCATCTACATAAACAAGAAAATATCTACACTGCCATCTATATAAACGTGGAAATATCTACACCGCCATCTCTATAAACATGGAAATATCTACACTGCCATTTATAGAAAGATGGAAAGATCTACACCGCCATCTGTATAAACGTGGAAATATCTACACCGCTATCTGTATAAACATGGAAATATCTACACCGCAATCTGTATAAACATGGAAATATCTACACCGCTCTCTGTATAAATATGAAATATCTAAACCGCTATCTCTATAAAAGTGGAAATATCTACACTGCTATCTGTATAAACATGGAAATATCCTCACTGCTATCTCTATGAACATTGATAGATCTACACCGCTATCTCTATAAACATGGAAATATCTACACCGCCATCTCTATAAACATGGAAATATCTACACCGTCATCTATATAAACATGGAAATATCTACACCGCGATCTGTATAAACATGGAAATATCTACACAGCCATCTGTATAAACCTGGAAATATCTGCACTGTCATCTATATAAACATCGAAATATCTACAGAGAACTCTGTATAAACATGGAAATATCGGCACAGCCATCTGTATAAACATGGAAATATCTACAACGGTATCTGTATAAACTTGGAAATATCTACACCGCTATGTGTATTAACGTGGAAATATCTCCATTGCTATCTGTATAAACATGGACAAATCTCCACCGCAATATGTATAAACATGAAAATATCTACACTTTTATCTCTATAAACATGGAAATATCTACACTGCCATCTGTACAAACATGGAAATATCTACACAGTCATCTGTAGAAACATGGAAATATCTACACCGCTATCTCTATAAACATGGAAATAACTACACCGCTATCTCTATAAACATGGAAATATCTACACCGATATCTCCATCAACCTGGAAATATACACACCGCCATCTCTATAAACATGGAAATATCTACACTGCCATTTGTGGAAAGATGGTAATATCTACACCGCCATCTGTATAAACGTGGAAATATCTACACCGCTATCTGTATAAACATGGAAATATCTACACAGCAATCTGTATAAACATGGAAATATCTACACCGCGATCTGTATAAACATGGAAATATCTACACCGCGATCTGTATAAACATGGAAATATCTAAACCGCTATCTGTGTAAACATGGAAATATCTACACAGCTATCTCTATAAACATGGAAATATCTACACCGCCATCTGTATAAACATGGATATACCTACAAAATCATCTGTATAAACATGGAAATATCTACACAGCCTTCTGTATAAAGATGGAAATATCTACACAGCCATCTGTATAAACCTGGAAATATCTGCACTGTCATCTATATAAAGATGGAAATATCTACAGAGAACTCTGTATAAACATGGAAATATCGGCACTGCCACCTGTATAAACATGGAAATATCTACAACGCTATCTGTATAAACATGGAAATATCTACACCGCTATGGGTATTAACGTGGAAATATCTCCATTGCTATCTGTATAAACATGGACAAATCTCCACCGCAATATGTATAAATATGAAAATATCCACACTTCTATCTCTATAAACATGGAAATATCTACACTGCCATCTGTACAAACATGGAAATATCTACACAGTCATCTGTAGAAACATTCATATATCTACACCGCTATCTCTATAAACATGGAAATAACTTCACCGCTATCTCTATAAACATGGAAATATCTTCACCGCTATCTCCATCAACATGGAAATATACACACCGCCATCTCTTTAAACATGGAGGTATCTACAACGCCATCTACATAAACAAGAAAATATCTACACTGCCATTTATATAAACATGGAAATATCTACACCGCCGTCTCTAAAAACATGGAAATATCTACACTGCCATTTGTAGAAAGATGGAAATATCTACACCGCCATCTGTATAAACGTGGAAATATCTACACCGCTATCTATATAAACATGGAAATATCTACACCACAATCTGTATAAACATGGAAATATCTACACCGCTCTCTGTATAAATATGAAATATCTAAACCGCTATCTCTATAAAAGTGGAAATATCTACACTGCTATCTGTATAAACATGGAAATATCCTCACTGCTATCTCTATGAACATTGATAGATCTACACCGCTATCTCTATAAACATGGAAATATCTACACCGCCATCTCTATAAACATGGAAATATCTACAACGTCATCTGTATAAACATGGAAATATCTACACCGTGATCTGCATAAACATGGAAATATCTAAACCGCTATCTGTGTAAACGTGGAAATATCAACACAGCTATCTCTATAAACATGGAAATATCTACAAAGTCATCTGTATAAACATGGAAATACCTTCAAAGTCATCTGTATAAACATGGAAATATCTACACAGCCATCTGTATAAACATGGAAATATCTACACAGCCATCTGTATAAACCTGGAAATATCTGCACTGTCATCTATATAAACATGGAAATATCTACAGAGAACTCTGTATAAACATGGAAATATTGGCACAGCCATCTGTATAAACATGGAAATATCTACAACGCTATCTGTATAAACATGGAAATATCTACACCGCTATGTGTATTAACGTGGAAATATCTCCATTGCTATCTGTATAAACATGGACAAATCTCCACCGCAATATGTATAAACATGAAAATACCTACATTTCTATCTCTATAAACATGGAAATATCTACACTGCCATCTGTACAAACATGGAAATATCTACACAGTCATCTGTAGAAACATGGAAATATCTACATCGCTGTCTCTATAAACATGGAAATAACTACACCGCTTTCTCTATAAACATGGAAATATCTACACCGCTATCTCCATCAATATGGAAATATACACACCGCCATCTCTTTAAACATGGAGGTATCTACAACGCCATCTACATAAACAAGAAAATATCTACACTGCCATCTATATAAACATGGAAATATCTACACTGCCATTTGTAGAAAGATGGAAATACCTACACCGCCATCTACATAAACAAGAAAATATCTACACTGCCATCTATATAAACATGGAAATATCTACACTGCCATCTCTATAAACATGGAAATATATACGCTGCCATTTGTAGAAAGATGGAAATACCTACACCGCCATCTGTATAAACGTGGAAATATCTACACCGCTATCTGTATAAACATGGAAATATCTACACCGCAATCTGTATAAACATGGAAATATCTACACCGCTCTCTGTTTAAATATGAAATATCTAAACCGCTATCTCTATAAAAGTGGAAATATCTACACTGCTATCTGTATAAACATGGAAATATCCTCACTGCTATCTCTATGAACATTGATAGATCTACACCGCTATCTCTATAAACATGGAAATATCTACACCGTCATCTGTATAAACATGGAAATATCTTCACCGCTATCTGTATAAACATGGAAATATCTACACCGCGATCTATATAAACATGGAAATATCTACACGGTGATCTGCATAAACATGGAAATATCTAAACCGCTATCTGTGTAAACATGGAAATATCTACACAGCTATCTCTATAAGCATGGAAATATCTACACCGCCATCTGTATAAACAGGGAAATACCTACAAAGTCACCTGTATAAACATGGAAATATCTACACAGCCATCTGTATAAACATGGAAATATCTACACAGCCATCTGTATAAACCTGGAAATATCTGCACTGTCATCTATATAAACATGGAAATATCTACAGAGAACTCTGTATATACATGGAAATATCGGCACTGTCACCTGTATAAACATGGAAATATCTACAACGCTATCTGTATAAACATGGAAATAACTACACCGCTATGTGTATTAACGTGGAAATATCTCCATTCCTATCTGTATAAACATGGACAAATCTCCACCGCAATATGTATAAATATGAAAATATCTACACTTCTATCTCTATAAACATGGAAATATCTACACTGCCATCTGTACAAACATGGAAATATCTACACAGTCATCTGTAGAAACATGGAAATATCTACACCGCTGTCTCTATAAACATGGAAATAACTACACCGCTATCTCTATAAACATGGAAATATCTACACCGCTATCTCCATCAACATGGAAATATACACACCGCCATCTCTTTAAACATGGAGGTAACTACAACGCCATCTACATAAACAAGAAAATATCTACACTGCCATCTATATAAACATGGAAATATCTACACCGCCATCTCTATAAACATGGAAATATCTACACTGCCATTTGTAGAAAGATGGAAATACCTACACCGCCATCTGTATAAACGTGGAAATATCTACACCGCTATCTGTATAAACATGGAAATATCTACACCGCAATCTGTATAAACATGGAAATATCTACACCGCTCTTTGTATAAATATGAAATAACTAAACCGCTATCTCTATAAAAGTGGAAATATCTACACTACTATCTGTTTAAACATGGAAATATCCTCACTGCTATCTCTATGAACATTGATATATCGACGCCGCTATCTCTGTAAATATGGAAATATCTACACCGCCATCTCTATAAACATGGAAACATCTACACCGTCATCTGTATAAACATGGAAATATCTACACCGCTATCTGTATAAACATGGAAATATCTACACCGCTATGTGTATTAACGTGGATATATCTCCATTGCTATCTGTATAAACATGGGCAAATCTCCACCGCAATATGTATAAACATGAAAATATCTGCACTTCTACCTCTATAAACATGGAAATATCTACACTGCCATCTGTACAAACATGGAAATATCTACAAAGTCATCTGTAGAAACATGGAAATATCTACACCGCTATCTCTATAAACATGGAAATAACTACACCGCTATCTCTATAAACATGGAAATATCTACACCGCTATCTCCATCAACATGGAAATATACACACCGCCATCTCTTTAAACTTGGAGGTATCTACAACGCCATCTACATAAACAAGAAAATATCTACACTGCCATCTATATAAACATGGAAATATCTACACCGCCATCTCTATAAACATGGAAATATCTACACTGCCATTTATAGAAAGATGGAAATATCTACACCGCCGTCTGTATAAACGTGGAAATATCTACACCGCTATCTGTATAAACATGGAAATATCTACACCGCAATCTGTATAAACATGAAAATATCTACACCGCTCTATAAATATGAAATATCTAAACCGCTATCTCTATAAAAGTGGAAATATCTACACTGCTATCTGTATAAACATGGAAATATCTACACCGCTATCTGTATAAACATGGAAATATCTACACCGCCATCTGTATAAACATGGAAATACCTACAAAGTCATCTGTATAAACATGGAAATATCTACACAGCCATCTGTATAAACCTGGAAATATCTGCCCTGTCATCTATATAAACATGGAAATATCTACAGAGAACTCTGTATACACATGGAAATATCGGCACAGCCATCTGTATAAACATGGAAATATCTACAACGCTATCTGTATAAACATGGAAATATCTACACAGCTATCTCTATAAACATGGAAATATCTACACCGCCATCTGTATAAACATGGAAATACCTACAAAGTCATCTGTATAAACATGGAAATATCTACACAGCCATCTGTATAAACATGGAAATATCTACACAGCCATCTTTATAAACCTGGAAATATCTGCACTGTCATCTATATAAACATGGAAGTATCTACAGAGAACTCTGTATAAACATGGAAATATCGGCACAGCCATCTCTATAAACATGGAAATATCTACAACGCTATCTGTATAAACATGGAAATATCTACACCGCTATGTGTATTAACGTGGAAATACCTCCATTGCTATCTGTATAAACATGGACAAATCTCCACCGCAATATGTTTAAACATGAAAATAGCTACACTTCTATCTCTATAAACATGGAAATATCTACACTGCCATCTGTACAAACATGGAAATATCTACACAGTCATCTGTAGAAACATGGAAATATCTACACCGCTGTCTCTATAAACATGGAAATAACTACACCGCTATCTCTATAAACATGGAAATATCTACACCGCTATCTCCATCAACATGGAAATATACACAACGCCATCTCTTTAAACATGGAGTTATCTACAACGGCATCTACATAAACAAGAAAATATCTACACTGCCTACAATATAAACATGGAAATATCTACACCGCCATCTTTATAAACATGGAAATATCTACACCTCCATTTGTAGAAAGATGGAAATATCTACACCGCCATCTGTATAAACGTGGAAATATCTACACCGCTATCTGTATAAACATGGAAATATCTACACAGCCATCTGTATAAACCTGGAAATATCTGCACTGTCATCTATATAAACATGGAAATATCTACAGAGAACTCTGTATAAACATGGAAATATCGGCACAGCCATCTGTATAAACATGGAAATATCTACAAAGCTATCTGTATAAACTTGGAAATATCTACACCGCTATGTGTATTAACGTGGAAATATCTCCATTGCTATCTGTATAAACATGGAGAAATCTCCACCGCAATATGTGTAAACATGAAAATATCTACACTTCTATCTCTATAAACATGGAAATATCTACACCGCAATCTGTATAAACATGGAAATATCTACACCGCGATCTGTATAAACATGGAAATATCTACACCGCGATCTGTATAAACATGGAAATATCTAAACCGCTATCTGTGTAAACATGGAAATATCTACACAGCTATCTCTATAAACATGGAAATATCTACACCGCCATCTGTATAAACATGGATATACCTACAAAATCATCTGTATAAACATGGAAATATCTCCACAGCCATCTGTATAAAGATGGAAATATCTACACAGCCATCTGTATAAACCTGGAAATATCTGCACTGTCATCTATATAAAGATGGAAATATCTACAGAGAACTCTGTATAAACATGGAAATATCGGCACTGCCACCTGTATAAACATGGAAATATCTACAACGCTATCTGTATAAACATGGAAATATCTACACCGCTATGGGTATTAACGTGGAAATATCTCCATTGCTATCTGTATAAACATGGACAAATCTCCACCGCAATATGTATAAATATGAAAATATCTACACTTCTATCTCTATAAACATGGAAATATCTACACTGCCATCTGTACAAACATGGAAATATCTACACAGTCATCTGTAGAAACATTCATATATCTACACCGCTATCTCTATAAACATGGAAATAACTTCACCGCTATCTCTATAAACATGGAAATATCTTCACCGCTATCTCCATCAACATGGAAATATACACACCGCCATCTCTTTAAACATGGAGGTATCTACAACGCCATCTACATAAACAAGAAAATATCTACACTGCCATTTATATAAACATGGAAATATCTACACCGCCGTCTCTATAAACATGGAAATATCTACACTGCCATTTGTAGAAAGATGGAAATATCTACACCGCCATCTGTATAAACGTGGAAATATCTACACCGCTATCTATATAAACATGGAAATATCTACACCACAATCTGTATAAACATGGAAATATCTACACCGCTCTCTGTATAAATATGAAATATCTAAACCGCTATCTCTATAAAAGTGGAAATATCTACACTGCTATCTGTATAAACATGGAAATATCCTCACTACTATCTCTATGAACATTGATAGATCTACACCGCTATCTCTATAAACATGGAAATATCTACACCGCCATCTCTATAAACATGGAAATATCTACACCGTCATCTGTATAAACATGGAAATATCTACACCGTGGTCTGCATAAACATGGAAATATCTAAACCGCTATCTGTGTAAACGTGGAAATATCAACACAGCTATCTCTATAAACATGGAAATATCTACAAAGTCATCTGTATAAACATGGAAATACCTTCAAAGTCATCTGTATAAACATGGAAATATCTTCACCGCTATCTGTATAAACATGGAAATATCTACACCGCGATCTATATAAACATGGAAATATCTACACGGTGATCTGCATAAACATGGAAATATCGAAACCGCTATCTGTGTAAACATGGAAATATCTACACAGCTATCTCTATAAACATGGAAATATCTACACCGCCATCTGTATAAACAGGGAAATACCTACAAAGTCATCTGTATAAACATGGAAATATCTACACAGCCATCTGTATAAACATGGAAATATCTACACAGCCATCTGTATAAACCTTTAAATATCTGCACTGTCATCTATATAAACATGGAAATATCTACAGAGAACTCTGTATATACATGGAAATATCGGCACTGTCACCTGTATAAACATGGAAATATCTACAACGCTATCTGTATAAACATGGAAATAACTACACCGCTATGTGTATTAACGTGGAAATATCTCCATTCCTATCTGTATAAACATGGACAAATCTCCACCGCAATATGTATAAATATGAAAATATCTACACTTCTATCTCTATAAACATGGAAATATCTACACTGCCATCTGTACAAACATGGAAATATCTACACAGTCATCTGTAGACACATGGAAATATCTACACCGCTGTCTCTATAAACATGGAAATAACTACACCGCTATCTCTATAAACATGGAAATATCTACACCGCTATCTCCATCAACATGGAAATATACACACCGCCATCTCTTTAAACATGGAGTTAACTACAACGCCATCTACATAAACAAGAAAATATCTACACTGCCATCTATATAAACATGGAAATATCTACACCGCCATCTCTATAAACATGGAAATATCTACACTGCCATTTGTAGAAAGATGGAAATACCTACACCGCCATCTACATAAACAAGAAAATATCTACACTGCCATCTATATAAACATGGAAATATCTACACCGCCATCTCTATAAACATGGAAATATCTACACTGCCATTTGTAGAAAGATGGAAATACCTACACCGCCATCTGTATAAACGTGGAAATATCTACACCGCTATCTGTATAAACATGGAAATATCTACACCGCAATCTGTATAAACATGGAAATATCTACACCGCTCTCTGTTTAAATATGAAATATCTAAACCGCTATCTCTATAAAAGTGGAAATATCTACACTGCTATCTGTATAAACATGGAAATATCCTCACTGCTATCTCTATGAACATTGATAGATCTACACCGCTATCTCTATAAACATGGAAATATCTACACCGCCATCTCTATAAACATGGAAATATCTACACCGTCATCTGTATAAACATGGAAATATCTTCACCGCTATCTGTATAAACATGGAAATATCTACACCGCGATCTGTATAAACATGGAAATATCTACACGGTGATCTGCATAAACATGGAAATATCTAAACCGCTATCTGTGTAAACATGGAAATATCTACACAGCTATCTCTATAAACATGGAAATATCTACACCGCCATCTGTATAAACAGGGAAATACCTACAAAGTCATCTGTATAAACATGGAAATATCTACACAGCCATCTGTATAAACATGGAAATATCTACACAGCCATCTGTATAAACCTGGAAATATCTGCACTGTCATCTATATAAACATGGAAATATCTACAGAGAACTCTGTATATACATGGAAATATCGGCACTGTCACCTGTATAAACATGGAAATATCTACAACGCTATCTGTATAAACATGGAAATACCTACACCGCTATGTGTATTAACGTGGAAATATCTCCATTCCTATCTGTATAAACATGGACAAATCTCCACCGCAATATGTATAAATATGAAAATATCTACACTTCTATCTCTATAAACATGGAAATATCTACACTGCCATCTGTACAAACATGGAAATATCTACACAGACATCTGTAGAAACATGGAAATATCTACACCGCTGTCTCTATAAACATGGAAATAACTACACCGCTATCTCTATAAACATGGAAATATCTACACCGCTATCTCCATCAACATGGAAATATACACACCGCCATCTCTTTAAACATGGAGGTAACTACAACGCCATCTACATAAACAAGAAAATATCTACACTGCCATCTATATAAACATGGAAATATCTACACCGCCATCTCTATAAACATGGAAATATCTACACTGTCATTTGTAGAAAGATGGAAATATCTACACCGCCATCTGTATAAACGTGGAAATATCTACACAGCTATCTGTATAAACATGGAAATATCTACACCGCAATCTGTATAAACATGGAAATATCTACACCGCTCTTTGTATAAATATGAAATACCTAAACCGCTATCTCTATAAAAGTGGAAATATCTACACTGCTATCTGTATAAACATGGAAATATCCTCACTGCTATCTCTATGAACATTGATATATCTACACCGCTATCTCTGTAAACATGGAAATATCTACACCGCCATCTCTGTAAACATGGAAACATCTACACCGTCATCTGTATAAACATGGAAATACCTACACCGCTATCTGTATAAACATGGAAATATCTACACCGCTATGTGTATTAACGTGGAAATATCTCCATTGCTATCTGTATAAACATGGACAAATCTCCACCGCAATATGTATAAACATGAAAATATCTACACTTCTATCTCTGTAAACATGGAAATATCTACACTGCCATCTGTACAAACATGGAAATATCTACACAGTCATCTGTAGAAACATGGAAATATCTACACCGCTATCTCTATAAACATGGAAATAACTACACCGCTATCTCTATAAACATGGAAATATCTACACCGCTATCTCCATCAACATGGAAATATACACACCGCCATCTCTTTAAACATGGAGGTATCTACAACGCCATCTACATAAACAAGAAAATATCTACACTGCCATCTATATAAACGTGGAAATATCTACACCGCTATCTGTATAAACATGGAAATATCTACACCGCAATATGTATAAACATGGAAATATCTACACCGCTCTTTGTATAAATATGAAATATCTAAACCGCTATCTCTATAAAAGTGGAAATATCTACACTGCTATCTGTATAAACATGGAAATATCCTCACTGCTATCTCTATGAACACTGATAGATCTACACCGCTATCTCTATAAACATGGAAATATCTACACCGCCATCTCTATAAACATGGAAACATCTACACCGTCATCTGTATAAACATGGAAATATCTACACCGCTATCTGTATAAACATGGAAATATCTACACCGCGATCTGTATAAACATGGAAATATCTACACCGCTATCTCTATAAACATGGATATATCTACACCGCTATCTCCATCAACATGGAAATATACACACCGCCATCTCTTTAAACATGGAGGTATCTACACCGCCATCTACATAAACAAGAAAATATCTACACTGCCATCTATATAATCATGGAAATATCTACACCGCCATCTCTATACACATGGAAATATCTACACTGCCATTTGTAGAAAGATGGAAATATCTACACCGCCATCTGTATAAACGTGGAAATATCTACACCGCTATCTGTATAAACATGGAAATATCTACACCGCAATCTGTGTAAACATGGAAATATCTACACCGCTCTCTGTATAAATATGAAATATCTAAACCGCTATCTCTATAAAAGTGGAAATATCTACACTGCTATCTGTATAAACATGGAAATATCCTCACTGCTATCTCTATGAACATTGATTTATCTACACCGCTATCTCTATAAACATGGAACTATCTACACCGCCATCTCTATAAACTTGGAAACATCTACAGCGTCATCTGTATAAACATGGAAATATCTACACCGCTATCTGTATAAACATGGAAATATCTACAACGCTATCTGTATAAACATGGAAATATCTACACCGCGATCTGTATAAACATGGAAATATCTAAACCGCTATCTGTGTAAACATGGAAATATCTACACAGCTATCTCTATAAAAGTGGAAATATCTACACCGCCATCTGTATAAACAAGGAAATACCTACAAAGTCATCTGTATGAACATGGAAATATCTACACAGCCGTCTGTATAAACATGGAAATATCTACACAGCCATCTGTTTAAACCTGGAAATATCTGCACTGTCATCTATATAAACATGGAAATATCTACAGAGAACTCTGTATAAACATGGAAATATCGGCACAGCCATCTGTATAAACATGGAAATATCTACAACGCTATCTGTATAAACATGGAAATATCTACACCGCGATCTGTATAAACATGGAAATATCTAAACCGCTATCTGTGTAAACATGGAAATATCTACACAGCTATCTCTATAAAAGTGGAAATATCTACACCGCCATCTGTATAAACATGGAAATACCTACAAAGTCATCTGTATAAACATGGAAATATCTACACAGCCGTCTGTATAAACATGGAAATATCTACACAGCCATCTGTTTAAACCTGGAAATATCTGCACTGTCATCTATATAAACATGGAAATATCTACAGAGAACTCTGTATAAACATGGAAATATCGGCACAGCCATCTGTATAAACATGGAAATATCTACAACGCTATCTGTATAAACATGGAAATATCTACACCGCTATGTGTATTAACGTGGAAATATCTCCATTGCTATCTGTATAAACATGGACAAATCTCCACCGCAATATGTATAAACATGAAAATATCTACACTTCTATCTCTATAAACATGGAAATAACTACAGTGCCATCTGTACAAACATGGAAATCTCTACACAGTCATCTGTAGAAACATGGAAATATCTACACCGCTATCTCTATAAACATGGAAATAACTACACCGCTATCTCTATAAACATGGAAATATCTACACCGCTATCTCCATCAACATGGAAATGTACACACCGCCATCTCTTTAAACATGGAGGTATCTACAACGCCATCTACATAAACAAGAAAATATCTACACTGCCATCTATATAAACATGGAAATATCTACACCGCCATCTCTATACACATGGAAATATCTACACTGCCATTTGTAGAAAGATGGAAATATCTGCACCGCCATCTGTATAAACGTGGAAATATCTACACCGCTATCTGTATAAACATGGAAATATCTACACCGCAATCTGTATAAACATGGAAATATCTACACCGCTCTCTGTATAAATATGAAATATCTAAACCGCTATCTCTATAAAAGTGGAAATATCTACACTGCTATCTGTATAAACATGGAAATATCTACACCACGATCTGAATAAACATGGAAATATCTACACCACGATCTGCATAAACATGGAAATATCTAAACCGCTATCTGTGTAAACATGGAAATATCTACACAGCTATCTCTATAAACATGGAAATATCTACAACGCCATCTGTATAAACATGGAAATACCTACAAAGTCATCTGTATAAACATGGAAATATCTACACAGCCATCTGTATAAACATGGAAATATCTACACAGCCATCTGTATAAACCTGGAAATATCTGCACTGTCATCTATATAAACATGGAAATATCTACAGAGAACTCTGTATAAACATGGAAATATCGGCACAGCCATCTGTATAAATATGGAAATATCTACAACGCTATCTGTATAAACATGGAAATATCTACACCGCTATGTGTATTAATGAGGAAATATCTCCATTGCTATCTGTATAAACATGGACAAATCTCCACCGCAATATGTATAAACATGAAAATATCTACACTTCTATCTCTATAAACATGGAAATATCTACACTGCCATCTGTACAAACATGGAAATATCTACACAGTCATCAGTAGAAACATGGAAATATCTACAACGCTATCTCTATAAACATGGAAATAACTACACCGCTATCTCTATATACATGGAAATATCTACACCGCTATCTCCATCAACATGGAAATATACACACCGCCATCTCTTTAAACATGGAGGTATCTACAACGCCATCTACATAAACAAGAAAATATCTACACTGCCACCTATATAAACATGGAAATATCTACACCGCCATCTCTATAAACATGGAAATATCTACACTGCCATTTGTAGAAAGATGGAAATATCTACACCGCCATCTGTATAAACGTGGAAATATCTACACCGCTATCTGTATAAACATGGAAATATCTACACCGCAATCTGTATAAACATGGAAATATCTACACCGCTCTCTGTATAAATATGAAATATCTAAACCGCTATCTCTCTAAAACTGGAAATACCTACACTGCTATCTGTATAAACATGGAAATAACCTCACTGCTATCTCTATGAACATTGATATATCTACACCGCTATCTCTATAAACATGGAAATATCTACACCGCCATCTCTATAAACATGGAAATATCTACACCGTCATCTGAATAAACATAGAAATATCTACACCGCTATTGGTATAAACATGGAAATATCTACACCGCGATCTGTATAAACATGGAAATATCTACACCGCGATCTGTATAAACATGGAAATATCTAAACCGCTATCTGTGTAAACATGGAAATATCTACACAGCTATCTCTATAAACATGGAAATATCTACACCGCCATCTTTATAAACATGGAAATAGCTACAAAGTCATCTGTGTAAACATGGAAATATCTACACAGCCATCTGTATAAACATGGAAATATCTACACAGCCATCTGTTTAAACCTGGAAATATCTGCACTGTCATCTATATAAACATGGAAATATCTACAGAGAACTCTGTATAAACATGGAAATATCGGCACAGCCATCTGTATACACATGGAAATATCTACAACGCTATCTGTATAAACATGGAAATATCTACACCGCTATGTGTATTAACGTGGAAATATCTCCATTGCTATCTGTATAAACATGGACAAATCTCCACCGCAATATGTATAAACATGAAAATATCTACACTTCTATCTCTATAAACATGGAAATATCTACACTGCCATCTGTACACACATGGAAATATCTACACAGTCATCTGTAGAAACATGGAAATATCTACACCGCTATCTCTATAAACATGGAAATAACTACACTGCTATCTCTATAAATATGGAAATATCTACACCGCTATCTCCATCAACATGGAAATATACACACCGCCATCTCTTTAAACATGGAGGTATCTACAACGCCATCTACATAAACAAGAATATATCTACACTGCAAATCTATATAAACATGGAAATATCCACACCGCCATCTCTATAAACATGGAAATATCTACACCGCGATGTGTATAAACATGGAAATATCTACACCGCGATGTGTATAAACATGGAAATATCTAACCGCTATCTGTGTAAACATGGAAATATCTACACAGCTATCTCTATAAACATGGAAATATCTACACCGCCATCTCTATAAACATGGAAATATCTACACCGTCGTCTGTATAAACGTGGAAATATCTACACCGCTATCTGTATAAACATGGAAATATCTACACCACGATCTGTATAAACATGGAAATATCTACACCGCGATGTGTATAAACATGGAAATATCTAACGGCTATCTGTGTAAACATGGAAATATCTACACAGCTATCTCTATAAACATGGAAATATCTACACCGCAATCTCTATAAACATGGAAATATCTACACCGTCGTCTGTATAAACGTGGAAATATCTACACCGCTATCTGTATAAACATGGAAATATCTACACCACGATCTGTATAAACATGGAAATATCTACACCGCGATCTGTATAAACATGGAAATATCTAAACTGCTATCTGTGTAAACATGGAAATATCTACACAGCTATCTCTATAAACATGGAAATATCTACAACGCCATCTGTATAAACATGGAAACACCTACAAAGTCATCTGTATAAACATGGAAATATCTACACAGCCATCTGTATAAACATGGAAATATCTACACAGCCATCTGTATAAACCCGGAAATATCTGCACTGTCATCTATATAAACAGGGAAATATCTACAGAGAACTCTGTATAAACATGGAAATATCGGCACAGCCATCTGTATAAACATGGAAATATCTACAACGCTATCTGTATAAACATGGAAATATCTACACCGCTATGTGTATTAACGAGGAAATATCTCCATTGCTATCTGTATAAACATGGACAAATCTCCACCGCAATATGTATAAACATGAAAATATCTACACTTCTATCAATATAAACATGGAAATGTCTACACTGCCATCTGTACAAACATGGAAATATCTACACAGTCATCTGTAGAAACATGGAAATATCTACAACGCTTTCTCTATAAACATGGAAATAACTACACCGCTATCTCTATAAACATGGAAATATCTACACCGCTATCTCCATCAACATGGAAATATACACACCGCCATCTCTTTAAACATGGAGGTATCTACAACGCCATCTACATAAACAAGAAAATATCTACAGTGCCATCTATATAAACATGGAAATACCTACACCGCCATCTCTATAAACATGGAAATATCTACAGTGCCAATTGTAGAAAGATGGAAATATCTACACCGCCATCTGTATAAACGTGGAAATATCTACACCGCTATCTGTATAAACATGGAAATATCTACACCGCAATCTGTATAAACATGGAAATATCTACACCGCTCTCTGTATAAATATGAAATATCTAAACCGCTATCTCTCTAAAAGTGGAAATATCTACACTGCTATCTGTATAAACCTGGAAATAACTTCACTGCTATCTCTATGAACATTGATATATCTACACCGCTATCTCTATAAACATGGAAATATCTACACCGCCATCTCTATAAACATGGAAATATCTACACCGTCATCTGTATAAACATGGAAATATCTACACCGCTATTGGTATAAACATGGAAATATCTACACCGCGATCTGTATAAACATGGAAATATCTACACCGTGATCTTTATAAACATGGAAATATCTAAACCGCTATCTGTGTAAACATGGAAATATCTACATAGCTATCTCTATAAACATGGAAATATCTACACCGCCATCTGTATAAACATGGAAATACCTACAAAGTCATCTGTATAAACATGGAAATATCTACACAGCCATCTGTATAAACATGGAAATATCTGCACTTTCATCTATATAAACATGGAAATATCTACAGAGAACTCTGTATAAACATGGAAATATCGGCACAGCCATCTGTATAAACATGGAAATATCTACAACGCTATCTGTATAAACATGGAAATATCTACACCGCTATGTGTATTAACGTGGATGTATCTCCATTGCTATCTGTATAAACATTGACAAATCTCCACCGCAATATGTATAAACATGAAAATGTCTACACTTCTATCTCTATAAACATGGAAATATCTACACTGCCATCTGTACAAACATGGAAATATCTACACAGTCATCTGTAGAAACATGGAAATATCTACACCGCTATCTCTATAAACATGGAAATAAGTACACCGCTATCTCTATAAACATGGAAATATCTACACCGCTATCTCCATCAACATGGAAATATACACACCGCCATCTCTTTAAACATGGAGGTATCTACAACGCCATCTACATAAACAAGAAAATATCTACACTGCCATCTATATAAACATGGAAATATCTACACCGCCATCTCTATAAACATGGAAAAATCTACACTGCCATTTGTAGAAAGATGGAAATATCTACACCGCCATCTGTATAAACGTGGAAATATCTACACCGCTATCTGTATAAACATGGAAATATCTACACCGCAATATGTATAAACATGGAAATATCTAGACCGCTGTCTGTATAAATATGAAATATCTAAACCGATATCTCTATAAAAGTGGAAATATCTACACTGCTATCTGTATAAACATGGAAATATCCTCACTGCTATCTCTATGCACATTGATATATCTACACCGCTATCTCTATAAACATGGAAATATCTACACCACCATGTCTATAAACATGGAAATATCTACACCGTCATCTGTATAAACATGGAAATATCTACACCGCTATCGGTATAAACATGGAAATATCTACACCGCGATCTGTATAAACATGGAAATATCTAAACCGCTGTCTGTGTAAACATGGAAATATCTACACAGCTATCTCTATAAACATGGAAATATCTACACCGCCATCTGTATAAACATGGAAATACCTACAAAGTCGTCTGTATAAACATGGAAATATCTACACAGCCGTCTGTATAAACATGGAAATATCTACACAGCCATCTGTATAAACCTGGAAATATCTGCACTGTCATCTATATAAACATGGAAATATCTACAGAGAACTGTGTATAAACATGGAAATATCGGCACAGCCATCTGTATAAACATGGAAATATCTACAACGCTATCTGTATAAACATGGAAATATCTACACCGCTATGTGTATTAACGTGGAAATATCTCCATTGCTATCTGTATAAACATGGACAAATCTCCACCGCAATATTAATAAACATGAAAATATCTACACTTCTATCTCTATAAACATGGAAATATCTACACTGCCATCTGTACAAACATGGAAATATCTACACAGTCATCTGTAGAAACATGGAAATATCTACACCGCTATCTCTATAAACATGGAAATAACTACGCCGCTATCTCTATAAACATGGAAATATCTACACCGCTATCTCCATCAACATGGAAATATACACACCGCCATCTCTTTAAACATGGAGGTATCTACAACGCCATCTACATAAACAAGAAAATATCTACACTGCCATCTATATAAACATGGAAATATCTTCACCGCCATCTCTAAAAACATGGAAATATCTACACTGCCATTTGTAGAAAGATGGAAATATCTACACCGCCATCTGTATAAACGTGGAAATATCTACACCGCTATCTGTATAAACATGGAAATATCTACACCGCAATCTGTATAAACATAAAAATATCTACACCGCTCTCTGTATAAATATGAAATATCTAAACCGCTATCTCTATAAAAGTGGAAATATCTACACTGCTATCTGTATAAACATGGAAATATCCTCACTGCTATCTCTATGAACATTGATATATCTACACCGCTATCTCTATAAACATGGAAATATCTACACCGCCATCTCTGTAAACATGGAAACATCTACACCGTCATCTGTATAAACATGGAAATACCTACACCACTATCTGTATAAACATGGAAATATCTACACCGCTATGTGTATTAACGTGGAAATATCTCCATTGCTATCTGTATAAACATGGACAAATCTCCACCGCAATATGTATAAACATGAAAATATCTACACTTCTATCTCTGTAAACATGGAAATATCTACACTGCCATCTGTACAAACATGGAAATATCTACACAGTCATCTGTAGAAACATGGAAATATCTACACCGCTATCTCTATAAACATGGAAATAACTACACCGCTATCTCTATAAACATGGAAATATCTACACCGCTATCTCCATCAACATGGAAATATACACACCGCCATCTCTTTAAACATGGAGGTATCTACAACGCCATCTACATAAACAAGAAAATATCTACACTGCCATCTATATAAACGTGGAAATATCTACACCGCTATCTGTATAAACATGGAAATATCTACACCGCAATATGTATAAACATGGAAATATCTACACCGCTCTTTGTATAAATATGAAATATCTAAACCGCTATCTCTATAAAAGTGGAAATATCTACACTGCTATCTGTATAAACATGGAAATATCCTCACTGCTATCTCTATGAACACTGATAGATCTACACCGCTATCTCTATAAACATGGAAATATCTACACCGCCATCTCTATAAACATGGAAACATCTACACCGTCATCTGTATAAACATGGAAATATCTACACCGCTATCTGTATAAACATGGAAATATCTACACCGCGATCTGTATAAACATGGAAATATCTACACCGCTATCTCTATAAACATGGATATATCTACACCGCTATCTCCATCAACATGGAAATATACACACCGCCATCTCTTTAAACATGGAGGTATCTACACCGCCATCTACATAAACAAGAAAATATCTACACTGCCATCTATATAATCATGGAAATATCTACACCGCCATCTCTATACACATGGAAATATCTACACTGCCATTTGTAGAAAGATGGAAATATCTACACCGCCATCTGTATAAACGTGGAAATATCTACACCGCTATCTGTATAAACATGGAAATATCTACACCGCAATCTGTGTAAACATGGAAATATCTACACCGCTCTCTGTATAAATATGAAATATCTAAACCGCTATCTCTATAAAAGTGGAAATATCTACACTGCTATCTGTATAAACATGGAAATATCCTCACTGCTATCTCTATGAACATTGATTTATCTACACCGCTATCTCTATAAACATGGAACTATCTACACCGCCATCTCTATAAACTTGGAAACATCTACAGCGTCATCTGTATAAACATGGAAATATCTACACCGCTATCTGTATAAACATGGAAATATCTACAACGCTATCTGTATAAACATGGAAATATCTACACCGCGATCTGTATAAACATGGAAATATCTAAACCGCTATCTGTGTAAACATGGAAATATCTACACAGCTATCTCTATAAAAGTGGAAATATCTACACCGCCATCTGTATAAACATGGAAATACCTACAAAGTCATCTGTATGAACATGGAAATATCTACACAGCCGTCTGTATAAACATGGAAATATCTACACAGCCATCTGTTTAAACCTGGAAATATCTGCACTGTCATCTATATAAACATGGAAATATCTACAGAGAACTCTGTATAAACATGGAAATATCGGCACAGCCATCTGTATAAACATGGAAATATCTACAACGCTATCTGTATAAACATGGAAATATCTACACCGCGATCTGTATAAACATGGAAATATCTAAACCGCTATCTGTGTAAACATGGAAATATCTACACAGCTATCTCTATAAAAGTGGAAATATCTACACCGCCATCTCTATAAACATGGAAATACCTACAAAGTCATCTGTATAAACATGGAAATATCTACACAGCCGTCTGTATAAACATGGAAATATCTACACAGCCATCTGTTTAAACCTGGAAATATCTGCACTGTCATCTATATAAACATGGAAATATCTACAGAGAACTCTGTATAAACATGGAAATATCGGCACAGCCATCTGTATAAACATGGAAATATCTACAACGCTATCTGTATAAACATGGAAATATCTACACCGCTATGTGTATTAACGTGGAAATATCTCCATTGCTATCTGTATAAACATGGACAAATCTCCACCGCAATATGTATAAACATGAAAATATCTACACTTCTATCTCTATAAACATGGAAATAACTACAGTGCCATCTGTACAAACATGGAAATCTCTACACAGTCATCTGTAGAAACATGGAAATATCTACACCGCTATCTCTATAAACATGGAAATAACTACACCGCTATCTCTATAAACATGGAAATATCTACACCGCTATCTCCATCAACATGGAAATGTACACACCGCCATCTCTTTAAACATGGAGGTATCTACAACGCCATCTACATAAACAAGAAAATATCTACACTGCCATCTATATAAACATGGAAATATCTACACCGCCATCTCTATACACATGGAAATATCTACACTGCCATTTGTAGAAAGATGGAAATATCTGCACCGCCATCTGTATAAACGTGGAAATATCTACACCGCTATCTGTATAAACATGGAAATATCTACACCGCAATCTGTATAAACATGGAAATATCTACACCGCTCTCTGTATAAATATGAAATATCTAAACCGCTATCTCTATAAAAGTGGAAATATCTACACTGCTAACTGTATAAACATGGAAATATCTACACCACGATCTGTATAAACATGGAAATATCTACACCACGATCTGCATAAACATGGAAATATCTAAACCGCTATCTGTGTAAACATGGAAATATCTACACAGCTATCTCTATAAACATGGAAATATCTACAACGCCATCTGTATAAACATGGAAATACCTACAAAGTCATCTGTATAAACATGGAAATATCTACACAGCCATCTGTATAAACATGGAAATATCTACACAGCCATCTGTATAAACCTGGAAATATCTGCACTGTCATCTATATAAACATGGAAATATCTACAGAGAACTCTGTATAAACATGGAAATATCGGCACAGCCATCTGTATAAATATGGAAATATCTACAACGCTATCTGTATAAACATGGAAATATCTACACCGCTATGTGTATTAATGAGGAAATATCTCCATTGCTATCTGTATAAACATGGACAAATCTCCACCGCAATATGTATAAACATGAAAATATCTACACTTCTATCTCTATAAACATGGAAATATCTACACAGCCATCTGTACAAACATGGAAATATCTACACAGTCATCAGTAGAAACATGGAAATATCTACAACGCTATCTCTATAAACATGGAAATAACTACACCGCTATCTCTATAAACATGGAAATATCTACACCGCTATCTCCATCAACATGGAAATATACACACCGCCATCTCTTTAAACATGGAGGTATCTACAACGCCATCTACATAAACAAGAAAATATCTACACTGCCATCTATATAAACATGGAAATATCTACACCGCCATCTCTATAAACATGGAAATATCTGCACTGCCATTTGTAGAAAGATGGAAATATCTACACCGCCATCTGTATAAACGTGGAAATATCTACACCGCTATCTGTATAAACATGGAAATATCTACACCGCAATGTGTATAAACATGGAAATATCTACACCGCTCTCTGTATAAATATGAAATATCTAAACCGCTATCTCTCTAAAACTGGAAATACCTACACTGCTATCTGTATAAACATGGAAATAACCTCACTGCTATCTCTATGAACATTGATATATCTACACCGCTATCTCTATAAACATGGAAATATCTACACCGCCATCTCTATAAACATGGAAATATCTACACCGTCATCTGTATAAACATAGAAATATCTACACCGCTATTGGTATAAACATGGAAATATCTGCACCGCGATCTGTATAAACATGGAAATATCTACACCGCGATCTGTATAAACATGGAAATATCTACACAGCTATCTGTGTAAACATGGAAATATCTACACAGCTATCTCTATAAACATGGAAATATCTTCACCGCCATCTTTATAAACATGGAAATAGCTACAAAGTCATCTGTATAAACATGGAAATATCTACACAGCCATCTGTATAAACATGGAAATATCTACACAGCCATCTGTTTAAACCTGGAAATATCTGCACTGTCATCTATATAAACATGGAAATATCTACAGAGAACTCTGTATAAACATGGAAATATCGGCACAGCCATCTGTATAAACATGGAAATATCTACAACGCTATCTGTATAAACATGGAAATATCTACACCGCTATGTGTATTAACGTGGAAATATCTCCATTGCTATCTGTATAAACATGGACAAATCTCCACCGCAATATGTATAAACATGAAAATATCTACACTTCTATCTCTATAAACATGGAAATATCTACACCGCTATTGGTATAAACATGGAAATATCTACACCGCGATCTGTATAAACATGGAAATATCTACACCGTGATCTTTATAAACATGGAAATATCTAAACCGCTATCTGTGTAAACATGGAAATATCTACATAGCTATCTCTATAAACATGGAAATATCTACACCGCCATCTGTATAAACATGGAAATACCTACAAAGTCATCTGTATAAACATGGAAATATCTACACAGCCATCTGTATAAACATGGAAATATCTGCACTTTCATCTATATAAACATGGAAATATCTACAGAGAACTCTGTATAAACATGGAAATATCGGCACAGCCATCTGTATAAACATGGAAATATCTACAACGCTATCTGTATAAACATGGAAATATCTACACCGCTATGTGTATTAACGTGGATATATCTCCATTGCTATCTGTATAAACATTGACAAATCTCCACCGCAATATGTATAAACATGAAAATGTCTACACTTCTATCTCTATAAACATGGAAATATCTACACTGCCATCTGTACAAACATGGAAATATCTACACAGTCATCTGTAGAAACATGGAAATATCTACACCGCTATCTCTATAAACATGGAAATAAGTACACCGCTATCTCTATAAACATGGAAATATCTACACCGCTATCTCCATCAACATGGAAATATACACACCGCCATCTCTTTAAACATGGAGGTATCTACAACGCCATCTACATAAACAAGAAAATATCTACACTGCCATCTATATAAACATGGAAATATCTACACCGCCATCTCTATAAACATGGAAAAATCTACACTGCCATTTGTAGAAAGATGGAAATATCTACACCGCCATCTGTATAAACGTGGAAATATCTACACCGCTATCTGTATAAACATGGAAATATCTACACCGCAATATGTATAAACATGGAAATATCTAGACCGCTGTCTGTATAAATATGAAATATCTAAACCGATATCTCTATAAAAGTGGAAATATCTACACTGCTATCTGTATAAACATGGAAATATCCTCACTGCTATCTCTATGCACATTGATATATCTACACCGCTATCTCTATAAACATGGAAATATCTACACCGCCATGTCTATAAACATGGAAATATCTACACCGTCATCTGTATAAACATGGAAATATCTACACCGCTATCGGTATAAACATGGAAATATCTACACCGCGATCTGTATAAACATGGAAATATCTAAACCGCTGTCTGTGTAAACATGGAAATATCTACACAGCTATCTCTATAAACATGGAAATATCTACACCGCCATCTGTATAAACATGGAAATACCTACAAAGTCGTCTGTATAAACATGGAAATATCTACACAGCCGTCTGTATAAACATGGAAATATCTACACAGCCATCTGTATAAACCTGGAAATATCTGCACTGTCATCTATATAAACATGGAAATATCTACAGAGAACTGTGTATAAACATGGAAATATCGGCACAGCCATCTGTATAAACATGGAAATATCTACAACGCTATCTGTATAAACATGGAAATATCTACACCGCTATGTGTATTAACGTGGAAATATCTCCATTGCTATCTGTATAAACATGGACAAATCTCCACCGCAATATTAATAAACATGAAAATATCTACACTTCTATCTCTATAAACATGGAAATATCTACACTGCCATCTGTACAAACATGGAAATATCTACACAGTCATCTGTAGAAACATGGAAATATCTACACCGCTATCTCTATAAACATGGAAATAACTACGCCGCTATCTCTATAAACATGGAAATATCTACACCGCTATCTCCATCAACATGGAAATATACACACCGCCATCTCTTTAAACATGGAGGTATCTACAACGCCATCTACATAAACAAGAAAATATCTACACTGCCATCTATATAAACATGGAAATATCTTCACCGCCATCTCTAAAAACATGGAAATATCTACACTGCCATTTGTAGAAAGATGGAAATATCTACACCGCCATCTGTATAAACGTGGAAATATCTACACCGCTATCTGTATAAACATGGAAATATCTACACCGCAATCTGTATAAACATAAAAATATCTACACCGCTCTCTGTATAAATATGAAATATCTAAACCGCTATCTCTATAAAAGTGGAAATATCTACACTGCTATCTGTATAAACATGGAAATATCCTCACTGCTATCTCTATGAACATTGATATATCTACACCGCTATCTCTATAAACATGGAAATATCTACACCGCCATCTCTGTAAACATGGAAACATCTACACCGTCATCTGTATAAACATGGAAATACCTACACCACTATCTGTATAAACATGGAAATATCTACACCGCTATGTGTATTAACGTGGAAATATCTCCATTGCTATCTGTATAAACATGGACAAATCTCCACCGCAATATGTATAAACATGAAAATATCTACACTTCTATCTCTGTAAACATGGAAATATCTACACTGCCATCTGTACAAACATGGAAATATCTACACAGTCATCTGTAGAAACATGGAAATATCTACACCGCTATCTCTATAAACATGGAAATAACTACACCGCTATCTCTATAAACATGGAAATATCTACACCGCTATCTCCATCAACATGGAAATATACACACCGCCATCTCTTTAAACATGGAGGTATCTACAACGCCATCTACATAAACAAGAAAATATCTACACTGCCATCTATATAAACGTGGAAATATCTACACCGCTATCTGTATAAACATGGAAATATCTACACCGCAATATGTATAAACATGGAAATATCTACACCGCTCTTTGTATAAATATGAAATATCTAAACCGCTATCTCTATAAAAGTGGAAATATCTACACTGCTATCTGTATAAACATGGAAATATCCTCACTGCTATCTCTATGAACACTGATAGATCTACACCGCTATCTCTATAAACATGGAAATATCTACACCGCCATCTCTATAAACATGGAAACATCTACACCGTCATCTGTATAAACATGGAAATATCTACACCGCTATCTGTATAAACATGGAAATATCTACACCGCGATCTGTATAAACATGGAAATATCTACACCGCTATCTCTATAAACATGGATATATCTACACCGCTATCTCCATCAACATGGAAATATACACACCGCCATCTCTTTAAACATGGAGGTATCTACACCGCCATCTACATAAACAAGAAAATATCTACACTGCCATCTATATAATCATGGAAATATCTACACCGCCATCTCTATACACATGGAAATATCTACACTGCCATTTGTAGAAAGATGGAAATATCTACACCGCCATCTGTATAAACGTGGAAATATCTACACCGCTATCTGTATAAACATGGAAATATCTACACCGCAATCTGTGTAAACATGGAAATATCTACACCGCTCTCTGTATAAATATGAAATATCTAAACCGCTATCTCTATAAAAGTGGAAATATCTACACTGCTATCTGTATAAACATGGAAATATCCTCACTGCTATCTCTATGAACATTGATTTATCTACACCGCTATCTCTATAAACATGGAACTATCTACACCGCCATCTCTATAAACTTGGAAACATCTACAGCGTCATCTGTATAAACATGGAAATATCTACACCGCTATCTGTATAAACATGGAAATATCTACAACGCTATCTGTATAAACATGGAAATATCTACACCGCGATCTGTATAAACATGGAAATATCTAAACCGCTATCTGTGTAAACATGGAAATATCTACACAGCTATCTCTATAAAAGTGGAAATATCTACACCGCCATCTGTATAAACATGGAAATACCTACAAAGTCATCTGTATGAACATGGAAATATCTACACAGCCGTCTGTATAAACATGGAAATATCTACACAGCCATCTGTTTAAACCTGGAAATATCTGCACTGTCATCTATATAAACATGGAAATATCTACAGAGAACTCTGTATAAACATGGAAATATCGGCACAGCCATCTGTATAAACATGGAAATATCTACAACGCTATCTGTATAAACATGGAAATATCTACACCGCGATCTGTATAAACATGGAAATATCTAAACCGCTATCTGTGTAAACATGGAAATATCTACACAGCTATCTCTATAAAAGTGGAAATATCTACACCGCCATCTCTATAAACATGGAAATACCTACAAAGTCATCTGTATAAACATGGAAATATCTACACAGCCGTCTGTATAAACATGGAAATATCTACACAGCCATCTGTTTAAACCTGGAAATATCTGCACTGTCATCTATATAAACATGGAAATATCTACAGAGAACTCTGTATAAACATGGAAATATCGGCACAGCCATCTGTATAAACATGGAAATATCTACAACGCTATCTGTAGAAACATGGAAATATCTACACCGCTATGTGTATTAACGTGGAAATATCTCCATTGCTATCTGTATAAACATGGACAAATCTCCACCGCAATATGTATAAACATGAAAATATCTACACTTCTATCTCTATAAACATGGAAATAACTACAGTGCCATCTGTACAAACATGGAAATCTCTACACAGTCATCTGTAGAAACATGGAAATATCTACACCGCTATCTCTATAAACATGGAAATAACTACACCGCTATCTCTATAAACATGGAAATATCTACACCGCTATCTCCATCAACATGGAAATGTACACACCGCCATCTCTTTAAACATGGAGGTATCTACAACGCCATCTACATAAACAAGAAAATATCAACACTGCCATCTATATAAACATGGAAATATCTACACCGCCATCTCTATACACATGGAAATATCTACACTGCCATTTGTAGAAAGATGGAAATATCTGCACCGCCATCTGTATAAACGTGGAAATATCTACACCGCTATCTGTATAAACATGGAAATATCTACACCGCAATCTGTATAAACATGGAAATATCTACACCGCTCTCTGTATAAATATGAAATATCTAAACCGCTATCTCTATAAAAGTGGAAATATCTACACTGCTAACTGTATAAACATGGAAATATCTACACCACGATCTGTATAAACATGGAAATATCTACACCACGATCTGCATAAACATGGAAATATCTAAACCGCTATCTGTGTAAACATGGAAATATCTACACAGCTATCTCTATAAACATGGAAATATCTACAACGCCATCTGTATAAACATGGAAATACCTACAAAGTCATCTGTATAAACATGGAAATATCTACACAGCCATCTGTATAAACATGGAAATATCTACACAGCCATCTGTATAAACCTGGAAATATCTGCACTGTCATCTATATAAACATGGAAATATCTACAGAGAACTCTGTATAAACATGGAAATATCGGCACAGCCATCTGTATAAATATGGAAATATCTACAACGCTATCTGTATAAACATGGAAATATCTACACCGCTATGTGTATTAATGAGGAAATATCTCCATTGCTATCTGTATAAACATGGACAAATCTCCACCGCAATATGTATAAACATGAAAATATCTACACTTCTATCTCTATAAACATGGAAATATCTACACAGCCATCTGTACAAACATGGAAATATCTACACAGTCATCAGTAGAAACATGGAAATATCTACAACGCTATCTCTATAAACATGGAAATAACTACACCGCTATCTCTATAAACATGGAAATATCTACACCGCTATCTCCATCAACATGGAAATATACACACCGCCATCTCTTTAAACATGGAGGTATCTACAACGCCATCTACATAAACAAGAAAATATCTACACTGCCATCTATATAAACATGGAAATATCTACACCGCCATCTCTATAAACATGGAAATATCTGCACTGCCATTTGTAGAAAGATGGAAATATCTACACCGCCATCTGTATAAACGTGGAAATATCTACACCGCTATCTGTATAAACATGGAAATATCTACACCGCAATGTGTATAAACATGGAAATATCTACACCGCTCTCTGTATAAATATGAAATATCTAAACCGCTATCTCTCTAAAACTGGAAATACCTACACTGCTATCTGTATAAACATGGAAATAACCTCACTGCTATCTCTATGAACATTGATATATCTACACCGCTATCTCTATAAACATGGAAATATCTACACCGCCATCTCTATAAACATGGAAATATCTACACCGTCATCTGTATAAACATAGAAATATCTACACCGCTATTGGTATAAACATGGAAATATCTGCACCGCGATCTGTATAAACATGGAAATATCTACACCGCGATCTGTATAAACATGGAAATATCTACACAGCTATCTGTGTAAACATGGAAATATCTACACAGCTATCTCTATAAACATGGAAATATCTTCACCGCCATCTTTATAAACATGGAAATAGCTACAAAGTCATCTGTATAAACATGGAAATATCTACACAGCCATCTGTATAAACATGGAAATATCTACACAGCCATCTGTTTAAACCTGGAAATATCTGCACTGTCATCTATATAAACATGGAAATATCTACAGAGAACTCTGTATAAACATGGAAATATCGGCACAGCCATCTGTATAAACATGGAAATATCTACAACGCTATCTGTATAAACATGGAAATATCTACACCGCTATGTGTATTAACGTGGAAATATCTCCATTGCTATCTGTATAAACATGGACAAATCTCCACCGCAATATGTATAAACATGAAAATATCTACACTTCTATCTCTATAAACATGGAAATATCTACACTGCCATCTGTACACACATGGAAATATCTACACAGTCATCTGTAGAAACATGGAAATATCTACACCGCTATCTCTATAAACATGGAAATAACTACACTGCTATCTCTATAAATATGGAAATATCTACACCGCTATCTCCATCAACATGGAAATATACACACCGCCATCTCTTTAAACATGGAGGTATCTACAACGCCATCTACATAAACAAGAATATATCTACACTGCAATCTATATAAACATGGAAATATCTACACCGCCATCTCTATAAACAAGGAAATATCTAAACCGCGATGTGTATAAACATGGAAATATCTACACCGCGATGTGTATAAACATGGAAATATCTAACCGCTATCTGTGTAAACATGGAAATATCTACACAGCTATCTCTATAAACATGGAAATATCTACACCGCCATCTCTATAAACATGGAAATATCTACACCGTCGTCTGTATAAACGTGGAAATATCTACACCGCTATCTGTATAAACATGGAAATATCTACACCACGATCTGTATAAACATGGAAATATCTACACCGCGATGTGTATAAACATGGAAATATCTAACCGCTATCTGTGTAAACATGGAAATATCTACACAGCTATCTCTATAAACATGGAAATATCTACACCGCCATCTCTATAAACATGGAAATATCTACACCGTCGTCTGTATAAACGTGGAAATATCTACACCGCTATCTGTATAAACATGGAAATATCTACACCACGATCTGTATAAACATGGAAATATCTACACCGCGATCTGTATAAACATGGAAATATCTAAACCGCTATCTGTGTAAACATGGAAATATCTACACAGCTATCTCTATAAACATGGAAATATCTACAACGCCATCTGTATAAACATGGAAACACCTACAAAGTCATCTGTATAAACATGGAAATATCTACACAGCCATCTGTATAAACATGGAAATATCTACACAGCCATCTGTATAAACCCGGAAATATCTGCACTGTCATCTATATAAACAGGGAAATATCTACAGAGAACTCTGTATAAACATGGAAATATCGGCACAGCCATCTGTATAAACATGGAAATATCTACAACGCTATCTGTATAAACATGGAAATATCTACACCGCTATGTGTATTAACGAGGAAATATCTCCATTGCTATCTGTATAAACATGGACAAATCTCCACCGCAATATGTATAAACATGAAAATATCTACACTTCTATCAATATAAACATGGAAATGTCTACACTGCCATCTGTACAAACATGGAAATATCTACACAGTCATCTGTAGAAACATGGAAATATCTACAACGCTTTCTCTATAAACATGGAAATAACTACACCGCTATCTCTATAAACATGGAAATATCTACACCGCTATCTCCATCAACATGGAAATATACACACCGCCATCTCTTTAAACATGGAGGTATCTACAACGCCATCTACATAAACAAGAAAATATCTACAGTGCCATCTATATAAACATGGAAATACCTACACCGCCATCTCTATAAACATGGAAATATCTACAGTGCCAATTGTAGAAAGATGGAAATATCTACACCGCCATCTGTATAAACGTGGAAATATCTACACCGCTATCTGTATAAACATGGAAATATCTACACAGCAATCTGTATAAACATGGAACTATCTACACCGCTCTCTGTATAAATATGAAATATCTAAACCGCTATCTCTCTAAAAGTGGAAATATCTACACTGCTATCTGTATAAACCTGGAAATAACTTCACTGCTATCTCTATGAACATTGATATATCTACACCGCTATCTCTATAAACATGGAAATATCTACACCGCCATCTCTATAAACATGGAAATATCTACACCGTCATCTGTATAAACATGGAAATATCTACACCGCTATTGGTATAAACATGGAAATGTCTACACCGCGATCTGTATAAACATGGAAATATCTACACCGTGATCTTTATAAACATGGAAATATCTAAACCGCTATCTGTGTAAACATGGAAATATCTACATAGCTATCTCTATAAACATGGAAATATCTACACCGCCATCTGTATAAACATGGAAATACCTACAATGTCATCTGTATAAACATGGAAATATCTACACAGCCATCTGTATAAACATGGAAATATCTGCACTTTCATCTATATAAACATGGAAATATCTACAGAGAACTCTGTATAAACATGGAAATATCGGCACAGCCATCTGTATAAACATGGAAATATCTACAACGCTATCTGTATAAACATGGAAATATCTACACCGCTATGTGTATTAACGTGGATATATCTCCATTGCTATCTGTATAAACATTGACAAATCTCCACCGCAATATGTATAAACATGAAAATATCTACACTTCTATCTCTATAAACATGGAAATATCTACACTGCCATCTGTACAAACATGGAAATATCTACACAGTCATCTGTAGAAACATGGAAATATCTACACCGCTATCTCTATAAACATGGAAATAAGTACACCGCTATCTCTATAAACATGGAAATATCTACACCGCTATCTCCATCAACATGGAAATATACACACCGCCATCTCTTTAAACATGGAGGTATCTACAACGCCATCTACATAAACAAGAAAATATCTACACTGCCATCTATATAAACATGGAAATATCTACACCGCCATCTCTATAAACATGGAAAAATCTACACTGCCATTTGTAGAAAGATGGAAATATCTACACCGCCATCTGTATAAACGTGGAAATATCTACACCGCTATCTGTATAAACATGGAAATATCTACACCGCAATATGTATAAACATGGAAATATCTACACCGCTGTCTGTATAAATATGAAATATCTAAACCGCTATCTCTATAAAAGTGGAAATATCTACACTGCTATCTGTATAAACATGGAAATATCCTCACTGCTATCTCTATGCACATTGATATATCTACACCGCTATCTCTATAAACATGGAAATATCTACACCGCCATGTCTATAAACATGGAAATATCTACACCGTCATCTGTATAAACATGGAAATATCTACACCGCTATCGGTATAAACATGGAAATATCTACACCGCGATCTGTATAAACATGGAAATGTCTACACCGCGATCTGTATAAACATGGAAATATCTAAACCGCTGTCTGTGTAAACATGGAAATATCTACACAGCTATCTCTATAAACATGGAAATATCTACACCGCCATCTGTATAAACATGGAAATACCTACAAAGTCGTCTGTATAAACATGGAAATATCTACACAGCCATCTGTATAAACATGGAAATATCTACACAGCCATCTGTATAAACCTGGAAATATCTGCACTGTCATCTATATAAACATGGAAATATCTACAGAGAACTGTGTATAAACATGGAAATATCGGCACAGCCATCTGTATAAACATGGAAATATCTACAACGCTATCTGTATAAACATGGAAATATCTACACCGCTATGTGTATTAACGTGGAAATATCTCCATTGCTATCTGTATAAACATGGACAAATCTCCACCGCAATATGTATAAACATGAAAATAGCTACACTTCTATCTCTATAAACATGGAAATATCTACACTGCCATCTGTACAAACATGGAAATATCTACACAGTCATCTGTAGAAACATGGAAATATCTACACCGCTATCTCTATACATGGAAATAACTACACCGCTATCTCTATAAACATGGAAATATCTACACCGCTAGCTCCATCAACATGGAAATATACACACCGCCATCTCTTTGAACATGGAGGTATCTACAATGCCATCTACATAAACAAGAAAATATCTACACTGACATCTACATAAACATGGAAATATCTACACCGCCATCTCTATAAACATGGAAATATCTACACTGCCATTTGTAGAAAGATGGAAATATCTACACCGCCATCTGTATAAACGTGGAAATATCTACACCGCTATCTGTATAAACATGGAAATATCTACACCGCAATCTGTATAAACATGGAAATATCTACACCGCTCTATGTATAAATATGAAATATCTAAACCGCTATCTCTATAAATGTGGAAATATCTACACTGCTATCTGTATAAACATGGACATATCCTCACTGCTATCACTATGCACATTTATATATCTACACCGCTATCTCTATAAACATGGAAATATCTACAACGCCATCTCTATAAACATGGAAATATCTACACCGTCATCTGTATAAACATGGAAATATCTACACCGCTATCTGTATAAACATGGAAATATCTACACGGCGATCTGTATAAACATGGAAATATCTACACCGCGATCTGTATAAACATGAAAATATCTAAACCGCTATCTGTGTAAACATGGAAACATCTACACAGCTATCTCTATAAACATGGAAATATCTACACCGCCATCTGTATAAACTTGGAAATACCTACAAAGTCACCTGGATAACATGGAAATAACTACATAGCCGTCTGTATAAACATGGAAATATCTACACAGCCATCTGTATAAACCTGGAAATATCTGCACTGTCATTTATATAAACATGGAAATATCTACAGAGAACTCTGTATAAACATGGAAATATCAGCACAGCCATCTGTATAAACATGGAAATATCTACAACGCTATCTGTATAAACATGGAAATATCTACAGCGCTATGTGTATTAACGTGGAAATATCTCCATTGCTCTCTGTATAAACATGGACAAATCCCCACCGCAATATGTATAAACATGAAAATATCTACAGTTCTATCTCTATAAACATGGAAATATCTACACTGCCATCTGTACAAACATGGAAATATATTCACAGTCATCTGTAGAAACATGGAAATATATACACCGCTATCTCTATAAACATGGAAATATCTACACCGCTATCTCTATAAACATGGAAATATCTACACCGCTATCTCTATAAACATGGAAATATCTACACCGCTATCTGCATCAACAAGGAAATATACACACCGCCATCTCTTTAAACATGGAGGTATCTACAACGCCATCTACATAAACAAGAAAATATCTACACTGCCATGTACATAAACATGGAAATATCTACACCGCCGTCTCTATAAACATGGAAATATCTACACTGCCATTTTTAGAAAGATGGAAATATCTACACCGCCATCTGTATAAACGTGGAAATATCTACACCGCTATCTGTATAAACATGGAAATATCTACACCGCAATCTGCATAAACATGGAAATATCTACACCGCTGTCTGTATAAATATGAAATATCTAAACCGCTATCTCTATAAAAGTGGAAATATCTACACCGCCATCTGTATAAACATGGAAATACCTACAAAGTCATCTGTATAAACATGGAAATATCTACACAGCCGTCTGTATAAACATGGAAATATCTACACAGCCATCTGTATAAACCTGGAAATATCTGCACTGTCGTCTATATAAACATGGAAATATCTACAGAGAACTCTGTATAAACATGGAAATATCGGCACAGCCATCTGTATAAACATGGAAATATCTACAACGCTATCTGTATAAACATGGAAATATCTACACCGCTATGTGTATTAACGTTTAAATATCTCCATTGCTATCTGTATAAACATGGACAAATCTCCACCGCAATATGTATAAACATGAAAATAGCTACACTTCTATCTCTATAAACATGGAAATATCTACACAGTCATCTGTAGAAACATGGAAATATCTACACCGCTATCTCTATACATGGAAATAACTACACCGCTATCTCTATAAACATGGAAATATCTACACCGCTATCTCCATCAACATGGAAATATACACACCGCCATCTCTTTAAACATGGAGGTATCTACAACGCCATCTACATAAACAAGAAAATATCTACACTGCCATCTACATAAACATGGAAATATCTACACCGCCATCTCTATAAACAAGGAAATACCTACACTGCCATTTGTAGAAAGATGGAAATATCTACACCGCCATCTGTATAAACGTGGAAATATCTACACCGCTATCTGTATAAACATGGAAATATCTACACCGCTCTCTGTATAAATATGAAATATCTTAACTGTTATCTCTATAAAAGTGGAAATATCTACACCGCGATCTGTATAAACATGGAAATGTCTACACCGCGATCTGTATAAACATGGAAATATCTAAACCGCTGTCTGTGTAAACATGGAAATATCTACACAGCTATCTCTATAAACATGGAAATATCTACACCGCCATCTGTATAAACATGGAAATACCTACAAAGTCGTCTGTATAAACATGGAAATATCTACACAGCCGTCTGTATAAACATGGAAATATCTACACAGCCATCTGTATAAACCTGGAAATATCTGCACTGTCATCTATATAAACATGGAAATATCTACAGAGAACTGTGTATAAACATGGAAATATCGGCACAGCCATCTGTATAAACATGGAAATATCTACAACGCTATCTGTATAAACATGGAAATATCTACACCGCTATGTGTATTAACGTGGAAATATCTCCATTGCTATCTGTATAAACATGGACAAATCTCCACCGCAATATGTATAAACATGAAAATAGCTACACTTCTATCTCTATAAACATGGAAATATCTACACTGCCATCTGTACAAACATGGAAATATCTACACAGTCATCTGTAGAAACATGGAAATATCTACACCGCTATCTCTATACATGGAAATAACTACACCGCTATCTCTATAAACATGGAAATATCTACACCGCTAGCTCCATCAACATGGAAATATACACACCGCCATCTCTTTGAACATGGAGGAATCTACAATGCCATCTACATAAACAAGAAAATATCTACACTGACATCTACATAAACATGGAAATATCTACACCGCCATCTCTATAAACATGGAAATATCTACACTGCCATTTGTAGAAAGATGGAAATATCTACACCGCCATCTGTATAAACGTGGAAATATCTACACCGCTATCTGTATAAACATGGAAATATCTACACCGCAATCTGTATAAACATGGAAATATCTACACCGCTCTATGTATAAATATGAAATATCTAAACCGCTATCTCTATAAATGTGGAAATATCTACACTGCTATCTGTATAAACATGGACATATCCTCACTGCTATCACTATGCACATTTATATATCTACACCGCTATCTCTATAAACATGGAAATATCTACAACGCCATCTCTATAAACATGGAAATATCTACACCGTCATCTGTATAAACATGGAAATATCTACACCGCTATCTGTATAAACATGGAAATATCTACACGGCGATCTGTATAAACATGGAAATATCTACACCGCGATCTGTATAAACATGAAAATATCTAAACCGCTATCTGTGTAAACATGGAAACATCTACACAGCTATCTCTATAAACATGGAAATATCTACACCGCCATCTGTATAAACTTGGAAATACCTACAAAGTCACCTGGATAACATGGAAATAACTACATAGCCGTCTGTATAAACATGGAAATATCTACACAGCCATCTGTATAAACCTGGAAATATCTGCACTGTCATTTATATAAACATGGAAATATCTACAGAGAACTCTGTATAAACATGGAAATATCAGCACAGCCATCTGTATAAACATGGAAATATCTACAACGCTATCTGTATAAACATGGAAATATCTACACCGCTATGTGTATTAACGTGGAAATATCTCCATTGCTCTCTGTATAAACATGGACAAATCCCCACCGCAATATGTATAAACATGAAAATATCTACAGTTCTATCTCTATAAACATGGAAATATCTACACTGCCATCTGTACAAACATGGAAATATATTCACAGTCATCTGTAGAAACATGGAAATATATACACCGCTATCTCTATAAACATGGAAATATCTACACCGCTATCTCTATAAACATGGAAATAACTACACCGCTATCTCTATAAACATGGAAATATCTACACCGCTATCTGCATCAACAAGGAAATATACACACCGCCATCTCTTTAAACATGGAGGTATCTACAACACCATCTACACAAACAAGAAAATATCTACACTGCCATGTACATAAACATGGAAATATCTACACCGCCGTCTCTATAAACATGGAAATATCTACACTGCCATTTTTAGAAAGATGGAAATATCTACACCGCCATCTGTATAAACGTGGAAATATCTACACCGCTATCTGTATAAACATGGAAATATCTACACCGCAATCTGCATAAACATGGAAATATCTACACCGCTGTCTGTATAAATATGAAATATCTAAACCGCTATCTCTATAAAAGTGGAAATATCTACACCGCCATCTGTATAAACATGGAAATACCTACAAAGTCATCTGTATAAACATGGAAATATCTACACAGCCGTCTGTATAAACATGGAAATATCTACACAGCCATCTGTATAAACCTGGAAATATCTGCACTGTCGTCTATATAAACATGGAAATATCTACAGAGAACTCTGTATAAACATGGAAATATCGGCACAGCCATCTGTATAAACATGGAAATATCTACAACGCTATCTGTATAAACATGGAAATATCTACACCGCTATGTGTATTAACGTTTAAATATCTCCATTGCTATCTGTATAAACATGGACAAATCTCCACCGCAATATGTATAAACATGAAAATAGCTACACTTCTATCTCTATAAACATGGAAATGTCTACACTGCCATCTGTACAAACATGGAAATATCTACACAGTCATCTGTAGAAACATGGAAATATCTACACCGCTATCTCTATACATGGAAATAACTACACCGCTATCTCTATAAACATGGAAATATCTACACCGCTATCTCCATCAACATGGAAATATACACACCGCCATCTCTTTAAACATGGAGGTATCTACAACGCCATCTACATAAACAAGAAAATATCTACACTGCCATCTACATAAACATGGAAATATCTACACCGCCATCTCTATAAACAAGGAAATACCTACACTGCCATTTGTAGAAAGATGGAAATATCTACACCGCCATCTGTATAAACGTGGAAATATCTACACCGCTATCTGTATAAATATGAAATATCTTAACTGTTATCTCTATAAAAGTGGAAATATCTACACTGCTATCTGTATAAACATGGAAATATCCTCACTGCTATCTCTATGAACATTGATATATCTACACCGCTATCGCTATAAACATGGAAATATCTACACCGCCATCTCTATAAACATGGAAATATCTACAACGCCATCTGTATAAACATGGAAATAACTACACCGCTATCGGTATAAACATGGAAATATCTACAGCGCGATCTGTATAAACATGGAAATATCTACACCGCGATCTGTATAAACATGGAAATATCTAAACCGCTATCTGTGTAAACATGGAAATATCTACACAGCTATCTCTATAAAGATGGAAATATCTACACCGCCATCTGTATAAACATGGAAATACCTACAAAGTCATCTGAATAAACATGGAAATATCTACACAGCCATCTGTATAAACATGGAAATATCTACACAGCCATCTGTATATACCTGGAAATATCTGCACTGTCATCTATACAAACATGGAAATATCTACAGAGAACTCTGTATAAACATGGAAATATCGGCACAGCCATCTGTATAAACATGGAAATATCTACAACGCTATCTGTATAAACATGGAAATATCTACACCGCTATGTGTATTAACGTGGATATATCTCCATTGCTATCTGTATAAACATGGACAAATCTCCACCACAATATGTATAAACATGAAAATATCTACACTTCTATCTCTATAAACATGGAAATATCTACACTGCCATCTGTACAAACATGGAAATATCTACACAGTCATCTGTAGAAACATGTAAATATCTACACCGCTATCTCTATAAACATGGAAATAACTACACCGCTATCTCTATAAACATGGAAATATCTACACCGCTATCTCCATCAACATGGAAATATACACACCGCCATCTCTTTAAACATGGAGGTATCTACAACGCCATCTACATAAACAAGAAAATATCTACACTGCCATCTATGTAAACATGGAAATATCTACACCGCCATCTCTATAAACATGGAAATATCTACACTGCCATTTTTAGAAAGATGGAAATATCTACACCGCCATCTGTATAAACGTGGAAATATCTACACCGCTATCTGTATAAACATGGAAATATCTACACCGCAATCTGCATAAACATGGAAATATCTACACCGCTGTCTGTATAAATATGAAATATCTAAACCGCTATCTCTATAAAAGTGGAAATATCTACACCGCCATCTGTATAAACATGGAAATACCTACAAAGTCATCTGTATAAACATGGAAATATCTTCACAGCCGTCTGTATAAACATGGAAATTTCTACACAGCCATCTGTATAAACCTGGAAATATCTGCACTGTCATCTATATAAACATGGAAATATCTACAGAGAACTCTGTATAAACATGGAAATATCGGCACAGCCATCTGTATAAACATGGAAATATCTACAACGCTATCTGTATAAACATGGAAATATCTACACCGCTATGTGTATTAACGTTTAAATATCTCCATTGCTATCTGTATAAACATGGACAAACCTCCACCGCAATATGTATAAACATGAAAATAGCTACACTTCTATCTCTATAAACATGGAAATGTCTACACTGCCATCTGTACAAACATGGAAATATCTACACAGTCATCTGTAGAAACATGGAAATATCTACACCGCTATCTCTATACATGGAAATAACAACACCGCTATCTCTATAAACATGGAAATATCTACACCGCTATCTCCATCAACATGGAAATATACACACCGCCATCTCTTTAAACATGGAGGTATCTACAACGCCGTCTACATAAACAAGAAAATATCTACACTGCCATCTACATAAACATGGAAATATCTACACCGCCATCTCTATAAACAAGGAAATACCTACACTGCCATTTGTAGAAAGATGGAAATATCTACACCGCCATCTGTATAAACGTGGAAATATCTACACCGCTATCTGTATAAACATGGAAATATCTACACCGCTCTCTGTATAAATATGAAATATCTTAAATGTTATCTCTATAAAAGTGGAAATATCTACACTGCTATCTGTATAAACATGGAAATATCCTCACTGCTATCTCTATGAACATTGATATATCTAAACCGCTATCGCTATAAACATGGAAATATCTACACCGCCATCTCTATAAACATGGAAATATCTACAACGCCATCTGTATAAACATGGAAATAACTACACCGCTATCGGTATAAACATGGAAATATCTACAGCGCGATCTGTATAAACATGGAAATATCTACACCGCGATCTGTATAAACATGGAAATATCTAAACCGCTATCTGTGTAAACATGGAAATATCTACACAGCTATCTCTATAAACATGGAAATATCTACACCGCCATCTGTATAAACATGGAAATACCTACAAAGTCATCTGAATAAACATGGAAATATCTACACAGCCATCTGTATAAACATGGAAATATCTACACAGCCATCTGTATAAACCTGGAAATATCTGCACTGTCATCTATACAAACATGGAAATATCTACAGAGAACTCTGTATAAACATGGAAATATCGGCACAGCCATCTGTATAAACATGGAAATATCTACAACGCTATCTGTATAAACATGGAAATATCTACACCGCTATGTGTATTAACGTGGATATATCTCCATTGCTATCTGTATAAACATGGACAAATCTCCACCACAAAATGTATAAACATGAAAATATCTACACTTCTATCTCTATAAACATGGAAATATCTACACTGCCATCTGTACAAACATGGAAATATCTACACAGTCATCTGTAGAAACATGTAAATATCTACACCGCTATCTCTATAAACATGGAAATAACTACACCGCTATCTCTATAAACATGGAAATATCTACACCACTATCTCCATCAACATGGAAATATACACACCGCCATCTCTTTAAACATGGAGGTATCTACAACGCCATCTACATAAACAAGAAAATATCTACACTGCCATCTATATAAACATGGAAATATCTACACCGCCATCTCTATAAACATGGAAATATCTACACTGCCATTTGTAGAAAGATGGAAATATCTACACCGCCATCAGTATAAACGTGGAAATACATACACCGCTATCTGTATAAACATGGAAATATCTACACCACAATCTGTATAAACATGGAAATATCTACACCGCTCTCTGTATAAATATGAAATATGTAAACCGCTATCTCTATAAAAGTGGAAATATCTACACTGCTATCTGTATAAACATGGAAATATCCTCACTGCTATCTCTATGAACATTGATAGATCTACACCGCTATCTCTATAAACATGGAAATATCTACACCGCCATCTCTATAAACATGGAAATATCTACACCGTCATCTGTATAAACATGGAAATATCTACACCGCTATCTGTATAAACATGGAAATATCTACACCGCGATCTCTATAAACATGGAAATATCTACACCGTGATCTGCATAAACATGGAAATATCTAAACCGCTATCTGTGTAAACATGGAAATATCTTCACAGCTATCTCTATAAGCATGGAAATATCTACACCGCCATCTGTATAAACATGGAAATACCTACAAACTCATCTGTATAAACATGGAAATATCTAAACAGCCATCTGTATAAACATGGAAATATCTACACAGCCATCTGTATAAACCTGGAAATATCTGCACTGTCATCTATATAAACATGGAAATATCTGCAGAGAACTCTGTATAAACATGGAAATATCGGCACAGCCATCTGTATAAACATGGAAATATCCACAACGCTATCTGTATAAACATGGAAATATCTACACCGCTATGTGTATTAACGTGGAAATATCTCCATTGCTATCTGTATAAACATGGACAAATCTCCACCGCAATATGTATAAACATGAAAATATCTACACTTCTATCTCTATAAACATGGAAATATCTACACTGCCATCTGTACAAACATGGAAATATCTACACAGTCATCTGTAGAAACATGGAAATATCTACACCGCTATCTCTATAAACATGGAAATATCTACACCGCCATCTCTATAAACATGGAAACATCTACACCGTCATCTGTATAAACATGGAAATATCTACACCGCTATCTGTATAAACATGGAAATATCTACACCGCGATCTGTATAAACATGGAAATATCTACACCGCTATCTCTGTAAACATGGATATATCTACACCGCTATCTCCATCAACATGGAAATATACACACCGCCATCTCTTTAAACAGGGAGGTATCTACACCGCCATCTACATAAACAAGAAAATATCTACACTGCCATCTATATAATCATGGAAATATCTACACCGCCATCTCTATACACATGGAAATATCTACACTGCCATTTGTAGAAAGATGGAAATATCTACACCGCCATCTGTATAAACGTGGAAATATCTACACCGCTATCTGTATAAACATGGAAATATCTACACCGCAATCTGTGTAAACATGGAAATATCTACACCGCTCTCTGTATAAATATGAAATATCTAAACCGCTATCTCTATAAAAGTGGAAATATCTACACTGCTATCTGTATAAACATGGAAATATCCTCACTGCTCTCTCTATGAACATTGATTTATCTACACCGCTATCTCTATAAACATGGAACTATCTACACCGCCATCTCTATAAACATGGAAACATCTACAGCGTCATCTGTATAAACATGGAAATATCTACACCGCTATCTGTATAAACATGGAAATATCTACAACGCTATCTGTATAAACATGGAAATATCTACACCGCGATCTGTATAAACATGGAAATATCTAAACCGCTATCTGTGTAAACATGGAAATATCTACACAGCTATCTCTATAAAAGTGGAAATATCTACACCGCCATCTGTATAAACATGGAAATACCTACAAAGTCATCTGTATAAACATGGAAATATCTACACAGCCGTCTGTATAAACATGGAAATATCTACACAGCCATCTGTTTAAACCTGGAAATATCTGCACTGTCATCTATATAAACATGGAAATATCTACAGAGAACTCTGTATAAACATGGAAATATCGGCACAGCCATCTGTATAAACATGGAAATATCTACAACGCTATCTGTATAAACATGGAAATATCTACACTGCTATGTGTATTACCGTGGAAATATCTCCATTGCTATCTGTATAAACCTGGACAAAACTCCACCGCAATATGTATAAACATGAAAATATCTACACTTCTATCTCTATAAACATGGAAATATCTACAGTGCCATCTGTACAAACATGGAAATCTCTACACAGTCATCTGTAGAAACATGGAAATATCTACACCGCTATCTCTATAAACGTGGAAATAACTACACCGCTATCTCTATAAACATGGAAATATCTACACCGCTATCTCCATCAACATGGAAATATACACACCGCCATCTCTTTAAACATGGAGGTATCTACACCGCCATCTACATAAACAAGAAAATATCTACACTGCCATCTATATAATCATGGAAATATCTACACCGCCATCTCTATACACATGGAAATATCTACACTGCCGTCTACATATCCATAGAAATATCTGTGCCGCCATCTGTACAAACGTGGAAATATCTACACCGCTATCTGTATAAACATGGAAATATCTACACCGCAATCTGTATAAACATGGAAATATCTACACCGCTCTCTGTATAAATATGAAATATCTAAACCGCTATCTCTATAAATGTGGAAATATCTACACTGCTATCTGTATAAACATGGAAATATCTACACCACGATCTTTATAAGCATGGAAATATCTACACCACGATCTGTATAAACATGGAAATATCTAAACCGCTATCTGTGTAAACATGGAAATATCTACACAGCTATCTCTATAAACATGGAAATATCTACAACGCCATCTGTATAAACATGGAAATACCTACAAAGTCATCTGTATAAACATGGAAATATCTACACAGCCATCTGTATAAACATGGAAATATCTACACAGCCATCTGTATAAACCTGGAAATATCTGCACTGTCATCTATATAAACATGGAAATATCTACAGAGAACTCTGTATAAACATGGAAATATCGGCACAGCCATCTGTATAAACATGGAAATATCTACAACGCTATCTGTATAAACATGGAAATATCTACACCGCTATGTGTATTAACATGGAAATATCTCCATTGCTGTCTGTATAAACATGGACAAATCTCCACTGCAATATGTATAAACATGAAAATATCTACACTTCTATCTCTATAAACATGGAAATATCTACACTGCCATCTGTACACACATGGAAATATCTACACAGTCATCTGTAGAAACATGGAAATATCTACACCGCTATCTCCATCAACATGGAAATATACACACCGCCATCTCTTTAAACATGGAGGTATCTACAACGCCATCTACATAAACAAGAAAATATCTACACTGCAATCTATATAAACATGGAAATATCTACACCGCCATCTCTATAAACATGGAAATATCTACACTGCCATTTGTAGAAAGATGGAAATATCTACACCGCCATCTGTATAAACGTGGAAATATCTACACCGCTATCTGTATAAACATGGAAATATCTACACCGCAATCTGTATAAACATGGAAATATCTACACTGCTCTCTGTATAAATATGAAATATCTAAACCGCTATCTCAATAAAAGTGGAAATAACTACACTGCTATCTGTATAAACATGAAAATATAATCACTGCTATCTCCATGAACATTAATAGATCTACACCGCTATCTCTATAAACATGGAACTATCTACATCGCCATCTCTATAAACATGGAAATATCTACACCGTCATCTGTATAAACATGGAAATATCTACACCGCTATCGGTATAAACATGGAAATATCTACACCGCGATCTGTATAAACATGGAAATATCTACACCGCAATGTGTATAAACATGGAAATATCTAACCGCTATCTGTGTAAACATGGAAATATCTACACAGCTATCTCTATAAACATGGAAATATCTACACCGCCATCTGTATAAACATGGAAATAACTACAAAGTCATCGGTATAAACATGGAAATATCTACACAGCCATCTGTATAAACATGGAAATGTCTACACAGCCATCTGTATAAACTGGAAATATCTGCACTGTCATCTATATAAACATGGAAATATCTACAGAGAACTCTGTAAACATGGAAATATCGGCACAGCCATCTGTATAAACATGGAAATATCTACAACGCTATCTGTATAAACATGGAAATATCTACACCGCGATCTGTATAAACATGGAAATATCTAAACCGCTATCTGTGTAAACATGGACATATCTACACAGCTATCTCTATAAAAGTGGAAATATCTACACCGCCATCTGTATAAACATGGAAATACCTACAAAGTCATCTGTATAAACATGGAAATATCTACACAGCCGTCTGTATAAACATGGAAATATCTACACAGCCATCTGTTTAAACCTGGAAATATCTGCACTTTCATCTATATAAACATGGAAATATCTACAGAGAACTCTGTATAAACATGGAAATATCGGCACAGCCATCTGTATAAACATGGAAATATCTACAACGCTATCTGTATAAACATGGAAATATCTACACTGCTATGTGTATTAACGTGGAAATATCTCCATTGCTATCTGTATAAACATGGACAAAACTCCACCGCAATATGTATAAACATGAAAATATCTACACTTCTATCTCTATAAACATGGAAATATCTACACCGCCATCTCTATAAACATGGAAAAATCTACACTGCCATTTGTAGGAAGATGGAAATATCTACACCGCCATCTGTATAAACGTGGAAATATCTACACCGCTATCTGTATAAACATGGAAATATCTACACCGCAATATGTAGAAACATGGAAATATCTACACCGCTGTCTGTATAAATATGAAATATCTAAACCGATATCTCTATAAAAGTGGAAATATCTACACTGCTATCTGTATAAACATGGAAATATCCTCACTGCTATCTCTATGCACATTGATATATCTACACCGCTATCTCTATAAACATGGAAATATCTACACCGCCATGTCTATAAACATGGAAATATCTACACCGTCATCTGTATAAACATGGAAATATCTACACCGCTATCGCTATAAACATGGAAATATCTACACCGCGATCTGTATAAACATGGAAATATCTACACCGCGATCTGTATAAACATGGAAATATCTAAACCGCTATCTGTGTAAACATGGAAATATCTACACAGCTATCTCTATAAACATGGAAATATCTACACCGCCATCTGTATAAACATGGAAATACCTACAAAGTCGTCTGTATAAACATGGAAATATCTACACAGCCGTCTGTATAAACATGGAAATATCTACACAGCCATCTGTATAAACCTGGAAATATCTGCACTGTCATCTATATAAACATGGAAATATCTACAGAGAACTGTGTATAAACATGGAAATGTCGGCATAGCCATCTGTATAAACATGGAAATATCTACAACGCTATCTGTATAAACATGGAAATATCTACACCGCTATGTGTATTAACGTGGATATATCTCCATTGCTATCTGTATAAACATGGACAAATCTCCACCACAATATGTATAAACATGAAAATATCTACAGTTCTATCTCTATAAACATGGAAATATCTACACTGCCATCTGTACAAACATGGAAATATCTACACAGTCATCTGTAGAAACATGGAAATATCTACACCGCTATCTCTATAAACATGGAAATATCTACACCGCTATCTCTATAAACATGGAAATAACTACACCGCTATCTCTATAAACATGGAAATATCTACACTGCTATCTGCATCAACAAGGAAATATACACACCGCCATCTCTTTAAACATGGAGGTATCTACAACGCCATCTATATAAACAAGAAAATATCTACACTGCCATCTACATAAACATGGAAATATCTACACCGCCGTCTCTATAAACATGGAAATATCTACACTGCCATTTGTAGAAAGATGGAAATATCTACACCGCCATCTGTATAAACGTGGAAATATCTACACCGCTATCTGTATAAACATGGAAATATCTACACCGCAATCTGTATAAACATGGAAATATCTACACCGCTGTCTGTATAAATATGAAATATCTAAACCGCTATCTCTATAAAAGTGGAAATATCTACACCGCCATCTGTAAAAACATGGAAATACCTACAAAGTCATCTGTATAAACATGGAAATATCTACACAGCCGTCTGTATAAACATGGAAATATCTACACAGCCATCTGTATAAACCTGGAAATATCTGCACTGTCATCTATATAAACATGGAAATATCTACAGAGAACTCTGTATAAACATGGAAATATCGGCACAGCCATCTGTATAAACATGGAAATATCTACAACGCTATCTGTATAAACATGGAAATATCTACACCGCTATGTGTATTAACGTTTAAATATCTCCATTGCTATCTGTATAAACATGGACAAATCTCCACCGCAATATGTATAAACATGAAAATAGCTACACTTCTTTCTCTATAAACATGGAAATGTCTACACTGCCATCTGTACAAACATGGAAATATCTACACAGTAATCTGTAGAAACATGGAAATATCTACACCGCTATCTCTATACATGGAAATAACTACACCGCTATCTCTATAAACATGGAAATATCTACACCGCTATCTCCATCAACATGGAAATATACACACCGCCATCTCTTTAAACATGGAGGTATCTACAACGCCGTCTACATAAACAAGAAAATATCTACACTGCCATCTACATAAACATGGAAATATCTACACCGCCATCTCTATAAACAAGGAAATATCTACACTGCCATTTGTAGAAAGATGGAAATATCTACACCGCCATCTGTATAAACGTGGAAATATCTACACCGCTATCTGTATAAACATGGAAATATCTACACCGCTCTCTGTATAAATATGAAATATCTAAACCGCTATCTCTGTAAAAGTGGAAATATCTACCCTGCTATCTGTATAAACATGGAAATATCCTCACAGCTATCTCTATGAACATTGATAGATCTACACCGCTATCTCTATAAACATGGAAATATCTACACCGCCATCTCTATAAACATGGAAATATCTACACCGCGATCTGTATAAACATGGAAATATCTACACAGCCATCTGTATAAACTTGGAAATATCTGCACTGTCATCTATATAAACATGGAAATATCTACAGAGAACTCTGTATAAACATGGAAATATCGGCACAGCCATCTGTATAAACATGGAAATATCTACAACGCTATCTGTATAAACTTGGAAATATCTACACCGCTATGTGTACTAACGTGGAAATATCTCCATTGCTATCTGTATAAACATGGACAAATCTCCACCGCAATATGTGTAAACATGAAAATATCTACACTTCTATCTCTATAAACATGGAAATATCTACACCGCTATCTGTATAAACATGGAAATATCTACACCGCGATCTGTATGAACATGGAAATATCTACACCGCGATCTGTATAAACGTGGAAATATCTAAACCGCTATCTTAGTAAACATGGAAATATCTACACAGCTATCTCTATAAACATGGAAATATCTACACCGCCATCTGTATAAACATGGATATACCTACAAAATCATCTGTATAAACATGGAAATATCTACACAGCCATCTGTATAAACATGGAAATATCTACACTGCCATCTGTATAAACCTGGAAATATCTGCACTGTCATCTATATAAACATGGAAATATCTACAGAGAACTTTGTATAAACATGGAAATATCGGCACTGCCACCTGCATAAACATGGAAATATCTACAACGCTATCTGTATAAACATGGAAATATCTACACCGCTATGTGTATTAACGTGGAAATATCTCCATTCCTATCTGTATAAACATGGACAAATCTCCACCGCAATATGTATAACTATGAAAATATCTACACTTCTATCTCTATAAACATGGAAATATCTACACTGCCATCTGTACAAACATGGAAATATCTACACAGTCATCTGTAGAAACATGGAAATATCTACACCGCTATCTCTATAAACATGGAAATAACTTCACCGCTATCTCTATAAACATGGAAATATCTACACCGCTATCTCCATCAACATGGAAATATACACACCGCCATCTCTTTAAACATGGAGGTATCTACAACGCCATCTACAAAAACAAGAAAATATCTACACTGCCATCTATATAAACATGGAAATATCTACACCGCCACTTCTATAAACATGGAAATATCTACACTGCCATTTGTAGAAAGATGGAAATATCTACACTGCCATCTGTATAAACGTGGAAATATCTACACCGCTATCTGTATAAACATGGAAATATCTACACCGCAATCTGCATAAAGATGGAAATATCTACACCGCTCTCTGTATAAATATGAAATATCTAAACCGCTATCTCTATAAAAGTGGAAATATCTACACTGCTATCTGTATAAACATGGAAATATCCTCACAGCTATCTCTATGAACATTGATAGATCTACACCGCTATCTCTATAAACATGGAAATATCTACACCGCCATCTCTATAAACATGGAAATATCTACACCGTCATCTGTATAAACATGGAAATATCTACACAGCCATCTGTATAAACCTGGAAATATCTGCACTGTCATCTATATAAACATGGAAATATCTACAGAGAACTCTGTATAAACATGGAAATATCGGCACAGCCATCTGTATAAACATGGAAATATCTACAACGCTATCTGTATAAACTTGGAATTATCTACACCGCTATGTGTATTAACGTGGAAATATCTCCATTGCTATCTGTATAAACATGGACAAATCTCCACCGCAATATGTGTAAACATGAAAATATCTACAACGCTATGTCTATAAACATGGAAATATCTACACTGCCATCTGTACAAACATGGAAATATCTACACAGTCATCTGTAGAAACATGGAAATATCTACACCGCTATCTCTATAAACATGGAAATAACTACACCGCTATCTCTATAAACATGGAAATATCTACACCGCTATCTCCATCAACATGGAAATATACACACCGCCATCTCTTTAAACATGGAGGTATCTACAACGCCATCTACATAAACAAGAAAATATCTACACTGCCATCTATATAAACATGGAAATATCTACACCGCCATCTCTATAAACATGGAAATATCTACACTGCCATTTATAGAAAGATGGAAATATCTACACCGCCATCTGTATAAACGTGGAAATATCTACACCGCTATTTGTATAAACATGGAAATATCTACACCGCAATCTGTATAAACATGAAAATATCTACACCGCTCTCTGTATAAATATGAAATATCTAAACCGCTATCTCTATAAAAGTGGAAATATCTACACTGCTATCTGTATAAACATGGAAATATCCTCACAGCTATCTCTATGAATATTGATAGATCTACACCGCTATCTCTATAAACATGGAAATATCTACACCGCCATCTCCATAAACATGGAAATATCTACACCGTCATCTGTATAAACATGGAAATATCTACACCGCTATCTGTATAAACATGGAAATATCTACACCGCGATCTGTATAAACATGGAAGTATCTACACCGCGATCTGTATAAACATGGAAATATCTAAACCGCTATCTGTGTAAACACGGAAATATCTACACAGCTATCTCTATAAACATGGAAATATCTACACCGCCATCTGTATAAACATGGAAATATCTACACCGCTGTTTGTATAAATATGAAATACCTAAACCGCTATCTCTATAAAAGTGGAAATATCTACACTGCTATCTGTATAAACAAGGAAATATCCTCACTGCTATCTCTATGAACATTGATATATCTACACCGCTATCTCTAAAAACATGGAAATATCTACACCGCCATCTCTGTAAACATGGAAACATCTACACCGTCATCTGTATAAACATGGAAATACCTACACCGCTATCTGTATAAACATGGAAATATCTACACCGCTATGTGTATTAACGTGGAAATATCTCCATTGCTATCTGTATAAACATGGACAAATCTCCACTGCAATATGTATAAACATGAAAATATCTACACTTCTATCTCTGTAAACATGGAAATATCTACACTGCCATCTGTACAAACATGGAAATATCTACACAGTCATCTGTAGAAACATGGAAATATCTACACCGCTATCTCTATAAACATGGAAATAACTACACCGCTATCTCTATAAACATGGAAATATCTACACCGCTATCTCCATCAACATGGAAATATACACACCGCCATCTCTTTAAACATGGAGGTATCTACAACGCCATCTACATAAACAAGAAAATATCTACACTGCCATCTATATAAACATGAAAAATATCTACACCGCCATCTCTATAAACATGGAAATATCTACACTGCCATTTATAGAAAGATGGAAATATCTACACCGCCATCTGTATAAACGTGGAAATATCTACACCGCTATCTGTATAAACATGGAAATATCTACACCGCAATCTGTATAAACATGAAAATATCTACACCGCTCTCTGTATAAATATGAAATATCTAAACCGCTATCTCTATAAAAGTGGAAATATCTACACTGCTATCTGTATAAACATGGAAATATCCTCACAGCTATCCCTATGAACATTGATAGATCTACACCGCTATCTCTATAAACATGGAAATATCTACACCGCCATCTCTATAAACATGGAAATATCTACACCGCCATCTGTATAAACATGGAAATATCTACACCGCGATCTGTATAAACATGGAAATATCTACACAGCCATCTGTATAAACCTGGAAATATCTGCACTGTCATCTATATAAACATGGAAATATCTACAGAGAACTCTGTATAATCATGGAAATATCGGCACAGCCATCTGTATAAACATGGAAATATCTACAACGCTATCTGTATAAACTTGGAAATATCTACACCGCTATGTGTATTAACGTGGAAATATCTCCATTGCTATCTGTATAAACATGGACAAATCTCCACCGCAATATGTGTAAACATGAAAATATCTACACTTCTATCTCTATAAACATGGAAATATCTACACCGCTATCTGTATAAACATGGAAATATCTACACCGCGGTCTGTATAAACTTGGAAATATCTAAACCGCTATCTGTGTAAACATGGAAATATCTACACAGCTATCTCTATAAACATGGAAATATCTACACCGCCATCTGTATAAACATGGATATACCTACAAAATCATCTGTATAAACATGGAAATATCTACACAGCCATCTGTATAAACATGGAAATATCTACACTGCCATCTGTATAAACCTGGAAATATCTGCACTGTCATCTATATAAACATGGAAATATCTACAGAGAACTCTGTATAAACATGGAAATATCGGCACTGCCACCTGTATAAACATGGAAATATCTACAACGCTATCTGTATAAACATGGAAATATCTACACCGCTATGTGTATTAACGTGGAAATATCTCCATTCCTATCTGTATAAACATGGACAAATCTCCACCGCAATATGTATAAATATGAAAATATCTACACTTCTATCTCTATAAACATGGAAATATCTACACTGCCATCTGTACAAACATGGAAATATCTACACAGTCATCTGTAGAAACATGGAAATATCTACACCGCTATCTCTATAAACATGGAAATAACTACACCGCTATCTCTATAAACATGGAAATATCTACACCGCTATCTCCATCAACATGGAAATATACACACCGCCATCTCTTTAAACATGGAGGTATCTACAACGCCATCTACAAAAACAAGAAAATATCTACACTGCCATCTATATAAACATGGAAATATCTACACCGCCACTTCTATAAACATGGAAATATCTACACTGCCATTTGTAGAAAGATGGAAATATCTACACCGCCATCTGTATAAACGTGGAAATATCTACACCGCTTTCTGTATAAACATGGAAATATCTACACCGCAATCTGTATAAACATGGAAATATCTACACCGCTCTCTGTATAAATATGAAATATCTAAACCGCTATCTCTATAAAAGTGGAAATATCTACACTGCTATCTGTATAAACATGGAAATATCCTCACTGCTATCTCTATGAACATTGATTTATCTACACCGCTATCTCTATAAACATGGAACTATCTACACCGCCATCTCTATAAACATGGAAACATCTACAGCGTCATCTGTATAAACATGGAAATATCTACACCGCTATCTGTATAAACATGGAAATATCTACAACGCTATCTGTATAAACATGGAAATATCTACACCGCGATCTGTATAAACATGGAAATATCTAAACCGCTATCTGTGTAAACATGGAAATATCTACACAGCTATATCTATAAAAGTGGAAATATCTACACCGCCATCTGTATAAACATGGAAATACCTACAAAGTCATCTGTATAAACATGGAAATATCTACACAGCCGTCTGTATAAACATGGAAATATCTACACAGCCATCTGCATAAACCTAGAAATATCTGCACTGTCATCTATATAAACATGGAAATATCTACAGGGAACTCTGTATAAACATGGAAATATCGGCACAGCCATCTCTATAAACATGGAAATATCTACAACGCTATCTGTATAAACATGGAAATATCTACACTGCCATTTGTAGAAAGATGGAAATATCTACACCGCCATCTGTATAAACGTGGAAATATCTACACCGCTTTCTGTATAAACATGGAAATATCTACACCGCAATGTGTATAAACACGGAAATATCTACACCGCTCTCTGTATAAATATGAAATATCTAAACCGCTATCTCTATAAAAGTGGAAATGTCTACACTGCTATCTGTATAAACATGGAAATATCCTCACTGCTATCTCTATGAACATTGATTTATCTACACCGCTATCTCTATAAACATGGAACTATCTACACCGCCATCTCTATAAACATGGAAACATCTACAGAGTCATCTGTATAAACATGGAAATATCTACACCGCTATCTGTATAAACATGGAAATATCTACAACGCTATCTGTAAAAACATGGAAATATCTACAACGCGATCTGTATAACCATGGAAATATCTAAACCGCTATCTGTGTAAACATGGAAATATCTACACAGCTATCTCTATAAAAGTGGAAATATCTACACCGCCATCTGTATAAACATGGAAATACCTACAAAGTCATCTGTATAAACATGGAAATATCTACACAGCCGTCTGTATAAACATGGAAATATCTACACAGCCATCTGTTTAAACCTGGAAATATCTGCACTGTCATCTATACAAACATGGAAATATCTACAGAGAACGCTGTATAAACATGGAAATATCGGCACAGCCATCTGTATAAACATGGAAGTATCTACAACACTATCTGTATAAACATGGAAATATCTACACCGCTATGTGTATTAACGAGGAAATATCTCCATTGCTATCTGTATAAACATGGACAAACCTCCACCGCAGTATGTATAAACATGAAAATATCTACACTTCTATCTCTATAAACATGGAAATAACTACAGTGCCATCTGTACAAACATGGAAATCTCTACACAGTCATCTGTAGAAACATGGAAATATCTACACCGCTATCTCTATAAACATGGAAATATCTACACCGCTATCTCCATCAACATGGAAATATACACACCGCCATCTCTTTAAACATGGAGGTATGTACAACGCCATCTACATAAACAAGAAAATATCTACACTGCCATCTATATAAACATGGAAATATCTACACCGCCATCTCTATACACATGGAAATATCTACACTGCCATTTGTAGAAAGATGGAAATATCTACACCGCCATCTGTATAAACGTGGAAATATCTACACCGCTATCTGTATAAACATGGAAATATCTACACCGCAATCTGTATAAACATGGAAATATCTACACCGCTCTCTGTATAAATATGAAATATGTAAACCGCTATCTCAATAAAAGTGGAAATAACTACACTGCTATCTGTATAAACATGGAAATATCCTCACTGCTATCTCCGTGAACATTAATAGATCTACACCGCTATCTCTATAAACATGGAACTATCTACACCGCCATCTCTATAAACATGGAAATATCTACACCGTCATCTGTATAAACATGGAAATATCTACACCGCTATCGGTATAAACATGGAAATATCTACACCGCGATCTGTATAAACATGGAAATATCTACACCGCGATCTGTATAAACATGGAAATATCTAACCGCTATCTGTGTAAACATGGAAATATCTACACAGCTATCTCTATAAACATGGAAATATCTACACCGCCATCTGTATAAACATGGAAATACCTACAAAGTCATTGGTATAAACATGGAAATATCTACACAGCCATCTGTATAAACATGGAAATGTCTACACAGCCATCTGTATAAACTGGAAATATCTGCACTGTCATCTATATAAACATGGAAATATCTACAGAGAACTCTGTATAAACATGGAAATATCGGCACAGCCAACTGTATAAACATGGAAATATCTACAACGCTATCTGTATAAACATGGAAATATCTACACCGCAATCTGTATAAACATGGAAATATCTACACCGCTCTCTGTATAAATATGAAATATCTAAACCGCTATCTCTATAAAAGTGGAAATATCTACACTGCTATCTGTATAAACATGGAAATATCTACACCACGATCTGTATAAACTTGGAAATATCTACACCACGATCTGTATAAACATGGAAATATCTAAACCGCTATCTGTGTAAACATGGACACATCTACACAGCTATCTCTATAAAAGTGGAAATATCTACACCGCCATCTGTATAAACATGGAAATACCTACAAAGTCATCTGTATAAACATGGAAATATCTACACAGCCGTCTGTATAAACATGGAAATATCTACACAGCCATCTGTTTAAACCTGGAAATATCAGCACTGTCATCTATATAAACATGGAAATATCTACAGAGAACTCTGTATAAACATGGAAATATCGGCACAGCCATCTGTATAAACATGGAAATATCTACAACGCTATCTGTAGAAACATGGAAATATCTACACTGCTATGTGTATAAACGTGGAAATATCTCCATTGCTATCTGTATAAACATGGACAAAACTACGCCGCAATATGTATAAACATGAAAATATCTACACTTCTATATCTATAAACATGGAAATATCTACACTGCCATCTGTACAAACATGGAAATCTCTACACAGTCATCTGTAGAAACATGGAAATATCTACACCGCTATCTCTATAAACATGGAAATAACTACACCGCTATCTCTATAAACATGGAAATATCTACACCGCTATCTCCATCAACATGGAAATATACACACCGCCATCTCTTTAAACATGGAGGTATCTACACCGCCATCTACATAAACAAGAAAATATCTACACTGCCATCTATATAATCATGGAAATATCTACACCGCCATCTCTATACACATGGAAATATCTACACTGCCATTTGTAGAAAGATGGAAATATCTACACCGCCATCTGTATAAACGTGGAAATATCTACACCGCTATCTGTATAAACATGGAAATATCTACACCGCAATCTGTATAAACATGGAAATATCTACACCGCTCTCTGTATAAATATGAAATATCTAAACCGCTATCTCTATAAAAGTGGAAATATCTACACTACTATCTGTATAAACATGGAAATATCCTCACTGCTATCTCTATGAACATTGATTTATCTACACCGCTATCTCTATAAACATGGAACTATCTACACCGCCATCTCTATAAACATGGTAATATCTACACCGTCATCTGTATAAACGTGGAAATATCTACACCGCTATCTGTATAAACATGGAAATATCTACACCACGATCTGTATAAACATGGAAATATCTAAACCGCTATCTGTGTAAACATGGAAATATCTACACAGCTATCTCTATAAACATGGAAATATCTACAACGCCATCTGTATAAACATGGAAATACCTACAAAGTCATCTGTATAAACATGGAAATATCTACACAGCCATCTGTATAAACATGGAAATATCTACACAGCCATCTGTATAAACCCGGAAGTATCTGCACTGTCATCTATATAAACATGGAAATATCTACAGAGAACTCTGTATAAACATGGAAATATCGGCACAGCCATCTGTATAAACATGGAAATATCTACAACGCTATCTGTATAAATATGGAAATATCTACACCGCTATGTGTATTAACGAGGAAATATCTCCATTGCTATCTGTATAAACATGGACAAATCTCCACCGCAATATGTATAAACATGAAAATATCTACACTTCTATCAATATAAACATGGAAATATCTACACTGCCATCTGTACAAACATGGAAATATCTACACAGTCATCTGTAGAAACATGGAAATATCTACAACGCTTTCTCTATAAACATGGAAATAACTACACCGCTATCTCTATAAACATGGAAATATCTACACCGCTATCGCCATCAACATGGAAATATACACACCGCCATCTCTTTAAACATGGAGGTATATGCAACGCCATCTACATAAACAAGAAAATATCTAAACTGCCACCTCTATAAACATGGAAATACCTACACCGCCATCTCTATAAACATGGAAATATCTACACTGCCATTTGTAGAAAGATGGAAATATCTACACCGCCATCTGTATAAACGTGGAAATATCTACACCGCTATCTGTATAAACATGGAAATATCTACACCGCAATCTGTATAAACATGGAACTATCTACACCGCTCTCTGTATAAATATGAAATATCTAAACCGCTATCTCTCTAAAAGTGGAAATATCTACACTGCTATCTGTATAAACCTGGAAATAACTTCACTGCTATCTCTATGAACATTGATATATCTACACCGCTATCTCTATAAACATGGAATTATCTACACCGCCATCTCTATAAACATGGAAATATCTACACCGTCATCTGTATAAACATGGAAATATCTACACCGCTATTGGTATAAACATGGAAATATCTACACCGCGATCTGTATAAACATGGAAATATCTACACCGTGATCTGTATAAACATGGAAATATCTAAACCGCTATCTGTGTAAACATGGAAATATCTACACAGCTATCTCTATAAACATGGAAATATCTACACCGCCATCTGTATAAACATGGAAATACCTACAAAGTCATCTGTATAAACATGGAAATATCTACACAGCCATCTGTATAAACATGGAAATATCTGCACTTTCATCTATATAAACATGGAAATATCTACAGAGAACTCTGTATAAACATGGAAATATCGGCACAGCCATCTCTATAAACATGGAAATATCTACAACGCTATCTGTATAAACATGGAAATATCTACACCGCTATGTGTATTAACGTGGATATATCTCCATTGCTATCTGTATAAACATTGACAAATCTCCACCGCAATATGTATAAACATGAAAATATCTACACTTCTATCTCTATAAACATGGAAATATCTACAATGCCATCTGTACAAACATGGAAATATCTACACAGTCATCTGTAGAAACATGGAAATATCTACACCGCTATCTCTATAAACATGGAAATAAGTACACCGCTATCTCTATAAACATGGAAATATCTACACCGCTATCTCCATCAACATGGAAATATACACACCGCCATCTCTTTAAACATGGAGGTATCTACAACGCCATCTACATAAACAAGAAAATATCTACACTGCCATCTATATAAACATGGAAATATCTACACCGCTATCTCTTTAAACATGGAAATATCTACACCGCCATGTCTATAAACATGGAAATATCTACACCGTCATCTGTATAAACATGGAAATATCTACACCGCTATCGGTATAAACATGGAAATATCTACACCGCGATCTGTATAAACATGGAAATATCTACACCGCGATCTCTATAAACATGGAAATATCTAAACCGCTATCTATGTAAACATGGAAATATCTACACAGCTATCTCTATAAACATGGAAATATCTACACCGCCATCTGTATAAACATGGAAATACCTACAAAGTCGTCTGTATAAACATGGAAATATCTACACCGTCATCTGTATAAACATGGAAATATCTACACCGCTATCGGTATAAACATGGAAATATCTACACCGCGATCTGTATAAACATGGAAATATCTACACCGCTATCTCTATAAACATGGAAATATCTACACCGCTATCTCTATAAACATGGAAATAACTACACTGCTATCTCTATAAACATGGAAATATCTACACTGCTATCTCCATCAACAAGGAAATATACACACCGCCATCTCTTTAAACATGGAGGTATCTATAAAGCCATCTACATAAACAAGAAAATATCTACACTGCCATCGACATAAACATGGAAATATCTACACCGCCGTCTCTATAAACATGGAAATATCTACACTGCCATTTGTAGAAAGATGGAAATATCTACACCACCATCTGTATAAACGTGGAAATATCTACACCGCTATCTGTATAAACATGGAAATATCTACACCGAAATCTGCATAAACATGGAAATATCTACAGAGAACTGTGTATAAACATGGAAATATCGGCACAGCCATCTGTATAAACATGGAAATATCTACAACGCTATCTGTATAAACATGGAAATATCTACACCGCTATGTGTATTAACGTGGAAATATCTCCATTGCTATCTGTATAAACTTGGACAAATCTCCACCGCAATATGTATAAACATGAAAATAGCTACACTTCTATCTCTATAAACATGGAAATATCTACACTGCCATCTGTACAAACATGGAAATATCTACACAGTCATCTGTAGAAACATGGAAATATCTACACCGCTATCTCTATACATGGAAATAACTACACCGCTATCTCTATAAACATGGAAATATCTACACCGCTATCTCCATCACCATGGAAATATACACACCGCCATCTCTTTAAACATGGAGGTATCTACAACGCCATCTACATAAACAAGAAAATATCTACACTGCCATCTACATAAACATCGAAATATCTACACCGCCATCTCTATAAACATGGAAATATCTACACTGCCATTTGTAGAAAGATGGAAATATCTACACCGCCATCTGTATAAACGTGGAAATATCTACACCGCTATCTGTATAAACATCGAAATATCTACACCGCTCTCTGTATAAATATGAAATATCTTAACTGCTATCTCTATAAAAGTGGAAATATCTACCCTGCTATCTGTATAAACATGGAAATATCCTCACTGCTATCTCTATGAACATTGATATATCTACACCGCTATCTCTATAAACATGGAAATATCTACACCGCCATCTCTATAAACATGGAAATATCTACACCGTCATCTGTATAAACATGGAAATAACTACACCGCTATCGGTATAAATATGGAAATATCTACACGGCGATCTGTATAAACATGGAAATATCTACACCGCGATCTGTATAAACATGGAAATATCTACACCGCCATCTGTATAAACATGGAAATACCTACAAAGTCATCTGTATAAACATGGAAATATCTACACAGCCATCTGTATAAACATGGAAATATCTACACAGCCATCTGTATAAACCTGGAAATATCTGCACTGTCATCTATATAAACATGGAAATATCTACAGAGAACTCTGTATAAACATGGAAATATCGGCACAGCCATCTGTATAAACATGGAAATATCTACAACGCTATCTGTATAAACATGGAAATATCTACACCGCTATGTGTATTAACGTGGAAATATCTCCATTGCTATCTGTATAAACATGGACAAATCTCCACCGCAATATGTATAAACATGAAAATAGCTACACTTCTATCTCTATAAACATGGAAATATCTACACTGCCATCTGTACAAACATGGAAATATCTACATAGTCATCTGTAGAAACATGGAAATATCTACACCGCTATCTCTATACATGGAAATAACTACACCGCTATCTCTATAAACATGGAAATATCTACACCGCTATCTCCATCACCATGGAAATATACACACCGCCATCTCTTTAAACATGGAGGTATCTACAACGCCATCTACATAAACAAGAAAATATCTACACTGCCATCTACATAAACATCGAAATATCTACACCGCCATCTCTATAAACATGGAAATATCTACACTGCCATTTGTAGAAAGATGGAAATATCTACACCGCCATCTGTATAAACGTGGAAATATCTACACCGCTATCTGTATAAACATCGAAATATCTACACCGCTCTCTGTATAAATATGAAATATCTTAACTGCTATCTCTATAAAAGTGGAAATATCTACCCTGCTATCTGTATAAACATGGAAATATCCTCACTGCTATCTCTATGAACATTGATATATCTACACGGCTATCTCTATAAACATGGAAATATCTACACCGCAATCTCTATAAACATGGAAATATCTACACCGTCATCTGTATAAACATGGAAATAACTACACCGCTATCGGTATAAATATGGAAATATCTACACGGCGATCTGTATAAACATGGAAATATCTACACCGCGATCTGTATAAACATGGAAATATCTAAACCGCTATCTGTGTAAACATGGAAATATCTACACAGCTATCTCTATAAACATGGAAATATCTACACCGCCATCTGTATAAACATGGAAATACCTACAAAGTCATCTGTATAAACATGGAAATATCTACACAGCCATCTGTATAAACATGGAAATATCTACACAGCCATCTGTATAAACCTGGAAATATCTGCACTGTCATCTATATAAACATGGAAATATCTACAGAGAACTGTGTATAAACATGGAAATATCGGCACAGCCATCTGTATAAACATGGAAATATCTACAACGCTATCTGTATAAACATGGAAATATCTACACCGCTATGTGTATTAACGTGGAAATATCTCCATTGCTATCTGTATAAACATGGACAAATCTCCACCGCAATATGTATAAACATGAAAATAGCTACACTTCTATCTCTATAAACATGGAAATATCTACACTGCCATCTGTACACACATGGAAATATCTACACAGTCATCTGTAGAAACATGGAAATATCTACACCGCTATCTCTATACATGGAAATAACTACACCGCTATCTCTATAAACATGGAAATATCTACACCGCTATCTCCATCACCATGGAAATATACACACCGCCATCTCTTTAAACATGGAGGTATCTACAACGCCATCTACATAAACAAGAAAATATCTACACTGCCATCTACATAAACATGGAAATATCTACACCGCCATCTCTATAAACATGGAAATATCTACACTGCCATTTGTAGAAAGATGGAAATATCTACACCGCCATCTGTATAAACGTGGAAATATCTACACCGCTATCTGAATAAACATCGAAATATCTACACCGCTCTCTGTATAAATATGAAATATCTTAACTGCTATCTCTATAAAAGTGGAAATATCTACCCTGCTATCTGTATAAACATGGAAATATCCTCACTCCTATCTCTATGAACATTGATATATCTACACCGCTATCTCTATAAACATGGAAATATCTACACCGCCATCTCTATAAACATGGAAATAACTACACCGTTATCTGTATAAACATGGAAATAACTACACCGCTATCGGTATAAATATGGAAATATCTACACGGCGATCTGTATAAACATGGAAATATCTACACCGCCATCTGTATAAACATGGAAATATCTAAACCGCTATCTGTGTAAACATGGAAATATCTACACAGCTATCTCTATAAACATGGAAATATCTACACCGCCATCTGTATAAACATGGAAATACCTACAAAGTCACCTGTATAACATGGAAATATCTACATAGCCGTCTGTATAAACATGGAAATATCTACACAGCCATCTGTATAAACCTGGAAATATCTGCACTGTCATTTATATGAACATGGAAATATCTACAGAGAACTCTGTATAAACATGGAAATATCAGCACAGCCATCTGTATAAACATGGAAATATCTACAACGCTATCTGTATAAACATGGAAATATCTACACCGCTATGTGTATTAACGTGGAAATATCTCCATTGCTCTCTGTATAAACATGGACAAATCTCCACCGCAATATGTATAAACATGAAAATATCTACAGTTCTATCTCTATAAACATGGAAATATCTACACTGCCATCTGTACAAACATGGAAATATATTCACAGTCATCTGTAGAAACATGGAAATATCTACACCGCTATCTCTATAAACATGGAAATATCTACACCGCTATCTCTATAAACATGGAAATAACTACACCGCTATCTCTATAAACATGGAAATATCTACACCGCTATCTGCATCAACAAGGAAATATACACAACGCCATCTCTTTAAACATGGAGGTATCTACAACGCCATCTACATAAACAAGAAAATATCTACACTGCCATCTACATAAACATGGAAATATCTACACCGCCGTCTCTATAAACATGGAAATATCTACACTGCCATTTGTAGAAAGATGGAAATATCTACACCGCCATCTGTATAAACGTGGAAATATCTACACCGCTATCTGTATAAACATGGAAATATCTACACCGCAATCTGTATAAACATGGAAATATCTACACCGCTCTCTGTATAAATATGAAATATCTAAACCGCTATCTCTATAAAAGTGGAAATATCTACACCGCCATCTGTATAAACATGGAAATACCTACAAAGTCATCTGTATAAACATGGAAATATCTACACAGCCGTCTGTATAAACATGGAAATATCTACACAGCCATCTGTATAAACCTGGAAATATCTGCACTGTCATCTATATAAACATGGAAATATCTACAGAGAACTCTGTATAAACATGGAAATATCGGCACAGCCATCTGTATAAACATGGAAATATCTACAACGCTATCTGTATAAACATGGAAATATCTACACCGCTATGTGTATTAACGTTTAAATATCTCCATTGCTATCTGTATAAACATGGACAAATCTCCACCGCAATATGTATAAACATGAAAATAGCTACACTTCTATCTCTATAAACATGGAAATGTCTACACTGCCATCTGTACAAACATGGAAATATCTACACAGCCATCTGTAGAAACATGGAAATATCTACACCGCTATCTCTATACATGGAAATAACTACACCGCTATCTCTATAAACATGGAAATATCTACACCGCTATCTCCATCAACATGGAAATATACACACCGCCATCTCTTTAAACATGGAGGTATCTACAACGCCATCTACATAAACAAGAAAATATCTACACTGCCATCTACATAAACATGGAAATATCTACACCGCCATCTCTATAAACAAGGAAATATCTACACTGCCATTTGTAGAAAGATGGAAATATCTACACCGCCATCTGTATAAACGTGGAAATATCTACACCGCTATCTATATAAACATGGAAATATCTACACCGCTCTCTGTATAAATATGAAATATCTTAACTGTTATCTCTATAAAAGTGGAAATATCTACACTGCTATCTGTATAAACATGGAAATATCCTCACTGCTATCTCTATGAACATTGATATATCTACACCGCTATCGCTATAAACATGGAAATATCTACACCGCCATCTCTATAAACATGGAAATATCTACAACGCCATCTGTATAAACATGGAAATAACTACACCGCTATCGGTATAAACATGGAAATATCTACACCGCGATCTGTATAAACATGGAAATATCTACACCGCGATCTGTATAAACATGGAAATATCTAAACCGCTATCTGTGTAAACATGGAAATATCTACACAGCTATCTCTATAAACATGGAAATATCTACACCGCCATCTGTATAAACATGGAAATACCTACAAAGTCATCTGAATAAACATGGAAATATCTACAGAGAACTCTGTATAAACATGGAAATATCGGCACAGCCATCTGTATAAACATGGAAATATCTACAACGCTATCTGTATAAACATGGAAATATATACACCGCTATGTGTATTAACGTGGATATATCTCCATTGCTATCTGTATAAACATGGACAAATCTCCACCACAATATGTATAAACATGAAAATATCTACACTTCTATCTCTATAAACATGGAAATATCTACACTGCCATCTGTACAAACATGGAAATATCTACACAGTCATCTGTAGAAACATGGAAATATCTACACCGCTATCTCTATAAACATGGAAATAACTACACCGCTATCTCTATAAACATGGAAATATCTACACCGCTATCTCCATCAACATGGAAATATACACACCGCAATCTCTTTAAACATGGAGGTATCTACAACGCCATCTACATAAACAAGAAAATATCTACACTGCCATCTATGTAAACATGGAAATATCTACACCGCCATCTCTATAAACATGGAAATATCTACACTGCCATTTGTAGAAAGATGGAAATATCTACACCGCCATCTGTATAAACGTGGAAATATCTACACCGCTATCTGTATAAACATGGTAATATCTACACCGCAATCTGTATAAACATGGAAATATCTACACCGCTCTCTGTATAAATGTGAAATATCTAAACCGCTATCTCTGTAAAAGTGGAAATATCTACACCGCTATCTCTATAAACATGGAAATATCTACACCGCCATCTCTATAAACATGGAAATATCTACACCATCATCTGTATAAACATGGAAATATCTACACCGCTATCTGTATAAACATGGAAATATCTACACCGCGATCTGTATAAACATGGAAATATCTACACCGCGATCTGTATAAACATGAGAATATCTAAACCGCTATCTGTGTAAACATGGAAATATCTACACAGCGATCTCTATAAACATGGAAATATCTACACTGCCATTTGTAGAAAGATGGAAATATCTACACCGCCATCTGTATAAACATGGAAATATCTACACCGCTATCTGTATAAACATCGAAATATCTACACCGCTCTCTGTATAAATATGAAATATCTTAACTGCTATCTCTATAAAAGTGGAAATATCTACCCTGCTATCTGTATAAACATGGAAATATCCTCACTGCTATCTCTATGAACATTGATATATCTACACCGCTATCTCTATAAACATGGAAATATCTACAACGCCATCTCTATAAACATGGAAATATCTACACCGTCATCTGTATAAACATGGAAATATCTACACCGCTATCTGTATAAACATGGAAATATCTACACCGCGATCTGTATAAACATGGAAATATCTACACCGCGATCTGTATAAACATGGAAATATCTAAACCGCTATCTGTGTAAACATGGAAATATCTACACAGCTATCTCTATAAACATGGAAATATCTACACCGCCATCTGTATAAACTTGGAAATACCTACAAAGTCACCTGTATAACATGGAAATATCTACATAGCCGTCTGTATAAACATGGAAATATCTACACAGCCATCTGTATAAACCTGGGAATATCTGCACTGTCATTTATATAAACATGGAAATATCTACAGAGAACTCTGTATAAACATGGAAATATCAGCACAGCCATCTGTATAAACATGGAAATATCTACAACGCTATCTGTATAAACATGGAAATATCTACACCGCTATGTGTATTAACGTGGAAATATCTCCATTGCTCTCTGTATAAACATGGACAAATCTCCACCGCAATATGTATAAACATGAAAATATCTACAGTTCTATCTCTATAAACATGGAAATATCTACACTGCCATCTGTGCAAACATGGAAATATATTGACAGTCATCTGTAGAAACATGGAAATATCTACACCGCTATCTCTATAAACATGGAAATATCTACACCGCTATCTCTATAAACATGGAAATAACTACACCACTATCTCTATAAACATGGAAATATCTACACCGCTATCTGCATCAACAAGGAAATATACACACCGCCATCTCTTTAAACATGGAGGTATCTACAACGCCATCTACATAAACAAGAAAATATCTACACTGCCATCTACATAAACATGGAAATATCTACACCGCCGTCTCTAGAAACATGGAAATAAGTACACCGCTATCTCTATAAACATGGAAATATCTACACCGCTATCTCCATCAACATGGAAATATACACACCGCCATCTCTTTAAACATGGAGGTATCTACAACGCCATCTACATAAACAAGAAAATATCTACACTGCCATCTATATAAACATGGAAATATCTACACCGCTATCTCTTTAAACATGGAAATATCTACACCGCCATGTCTATAAACATGGAAATATCTACACCGTCATCTGTATAAACATGGAAATATCTACACCGCTATCGGTATAAACATGGAAATATCTACACCGCGATCTGTATAAACATGGAAATATCTACACCGCGATCTCTATAAACATGGAAATATCTAAACCGCTATCTATGTAAACATGGAAATATCTACACAGCTATCTCTATAAACATGGAAATATCTACACCGCCATCTGTATAAACATGGAAATACCTACAAAGTCGTCTGTATAAACATGGAAATATCTACACCGTCATCTGTATAAACATGGAAATATCTACACCGCTATCGGTATAAACATGGAAATATCTACACCGCGATCTGTATAAACATGGAAATATCTACACCGCTATCTCTATAAACATGGAAATATCTACACCGCTATCTCTATAAACATGGAAATAACTACACTGCTATCTCTATAAACATGGAAATATCTACACTGCTATCTCCATCAACAAGGAAATATACACACCGCCATCTCTTTAAACATGGAGGTATCTATAAAGCCATCTACATAAACAAGAAAATATCTACACTGCCATCGACATAAACATGGAAATATCTACACCGCCGTCTCTATAAACATGGAAATATCTACACTGCCATTTGTAGAAAGATGGAAATATCTACACCACCATCTGTATAAACGTGGAAATATCTACACCGCTATCTGTATAAACATGGAAATATCTACACCGAAATCTGCATAAACATGGAAATATCTACAGAGAACTGTGTATAAACATGGAAATATCGGCACAGCCATCTGTATAAACATGGAAATATCTACAACGCTATCTGTATAAACATGGAAATATCTACACCGCTATGTGTATTAACGTGGAAATATCTCCATTGCTATCTGTATAAACTTGGACAAATCTCCACCGCAATATGTATAAACATGAAAATAGCTACACTTCTATCTCTATAAACATGGAAATATCTACACTGCCATCTGTACAAACATGGAAATATCTACACAGTCATCTGTAGAAACATGGAAATATCTACACCGCTATCTCTATACATGGAAATAACTACACCGCTATCTCTATAAACATGGAAATATCTACACCGCTATCTCCATCACCATGGAAATATACACACCGCCATCTCTTTAAACATGGAGGTATCTACAACGCCATCTACATAAACAAGAAAATATCTACACTGCCATCTACATAAACATCGAAATATCTACACCGCCATCTCTATAAACATGGAAATATCTACACTGCCATTTGTAGAAAGATGGAAATATCTACACCGCCATCTGTATAAACGTGGAAATATCTACACCGCTATCTGTATAAACATCGAAATATCTACACCGCTCTCTGTATAAATATGAAATATCTTAACTGCTATCTCTATAAAAGTGGAAATATCTACCCTGCTATCTGTATAAACATGGAAATATCCTCACTGCTATCTCTATGAACATTGATATATCTACACCGCTATCTCTATAAACATGGAAATATCTACACCGCCATCTCTATAAACATGGAAATATCTACACCGTCATCTGTATAAACATGGAAATAACTACACCGCTATCGGTATAAATATGGAAATATCTACACGGCGATCTGTATAAACATGGAAATATCTACACCGCGATCTGTATAAACATGGAAATATCTACACCGCCATCTGTATAAACATGGAAATACCTACAAAGTCATCTGTATAAACATGGAAATATCTACACAGCCATCTGTATAAACATGGAAATATCTACACAGCCATCTGTATAAACCTGGAAATATCTGCACTGTCATCTATATAAACATGGAAATATCTACAGAGAACTCTGTATAAACATGGAAATATCGGCACAGCCATCTGTATAAACATGGAAATATCTACAACGCTATCTGTATAAACATGGAAATATCTACACCGCTATGTGTATTAACGTGGAAATATCTCCATTGCTATCTGTATAAACATGGACAAATCTCCACCGCAATATGTATAAACATGAAAATAGCTACACTTCTATCTCTATAAACATGGAAATATCTACACTGCCATCTGTACAAACATGGAAATATCTACATAGTCATCTGTAGAAACATGGAAATATCTACACCGCTATCTCTATACATGGAAATAACTACACCGCTATCTCTATAAACATGGAAATATCTACACCGCTATCTCCATCACCATGGAAATATACACACCGCCATCTCTTTAAACATGGAGGTATCTACAACGCCATCTACATAAACAAGAAAATATCTACACTGCCATCTACATAAACATCGAAATATCTACACCGCCATCTCTATAAACATGGAAATATCTACACTGCCATTTGTAGAAAGATGGAAATATCTACACCGCCATCTGTATAAACGTGGAAATATCTACACCGCTATCTGTATAAACATCGAAATATCTACACCGCTCTCTGTATAAATATGAAATATCTTAACTGCTATCTCTATAAAAGTGGAAATATCTACCCTGCTATCTGTATAAACATGGAAATATCCTCACTGCTATCTCTATGAACATTGATATATCTACACGGCTATCTCTATAAACATGGAAATATCTACACCGCAATCTCTATAAACATGGAAATATCTACACCGTCATCTGTATAAACATGGAAATAACTACACCGCTATCGGTATAAATATGGAAATATCTACACGGCGATCTGTATAAACATGGAAATATCTACACCGCGATCTGTATAAACATGGAAATATCTAAACCGCTATCTGTGTAAACATGGAAATATCTACACAGCTATCTCTATAAACATGGAAATATCTACACCGCCATCTGTATAAACATGGAAATACCTACAAAGTCATCTGTATAAACATGGAAATATCTACACAGCCATCTGTATAAACATGGAAATATCTACACAGCCATCTGTATAAACCTGGAAATATCTGCACTGTCATCTATATAAACATGGAAATATCTACAGAGAACTGTGTATAAACATGGAAATATCGGCACAGCCATCTGTATAAACATGGAAATATCTACAACGCTATCTGTATAAACATGGAAATATCTACACCGCTATGTGTATTAACGTGGAAATATCTCCATTGCTATCTGTATAAACATGGACAAATCTCCACCGCAATATGTATAAACATGAAAATAGCTACACTTCTATCTCTATAAACATGGAAATATCTACACTGCCATCTGTACACACATGGAAATATCTACACAGTCATCTGTAGAAACATGGAAATATCTACACCGCTATCTCTATACATGGAAATAACTACACCGCTATCTCTATAAACATGGAAATATCTACACCGCTATCTCCATCACCATGGAAATATACACACCGCCATCTCTTTAAACATGGAGGTATCTACAACGCCATCTACATAAACAAGAAAATATCTACACTGCCATCTACATAAACATGGAAATATCTACACCGCCATCTCTATAAACATGGAAATATCTACACTGCCATTTGTAGAAAGATGGAAATATCTACACCGCCATCTGTATAAACGTGGAAATATCTACACCGCTATCTGAATAAACATCGAAATATCTACACCGCTCTCTGTATAAATATGAAATATCTTAACTGCTATCTCTATAAAAGTGGAAATATCTACCCTGCTATCTGTATAAACATGGAAATATCCTCACTCCTATCTCTATGAACATTGATATATCTACACCGCTATCTCTATAAACATGGAAATATCTACACCGCCATCTCTATAAACATGGAAATAACTACACCGTTATCTGTATAAACATGGAAATAACTACACCGCTATCGGTATAAATATGGAAATATCTACACGGCGATCTGTATAAACATGGAAATATCTACACCGCCATCTGTATAAACATGGAAATATCTAAACCGCTATCTGTGTAAACATGGAAATATCTACACAGCTATCTCTATAAACATGGAAATATCTACACCGCCATCTGTATAAACATGGAAATACCTACAAAGTCACCTGTATAACATGGAAATATCTACATAGCCGTCTGTATAAACATGGAAATATCTACACAGCCATCTGTATAAACCTGGAAATATCTGCACTGTCATTTATATGAACATGGAAATATCTACAGAGAACTCTGTATAAACATGGAAATATCAGCACAGCCATCTGTATAAACATGGAAATATCTACAACGCTATCTGTATAAACATGGAAATATCTACACCGCTATGTGTATTAACGTGGAAATATCTCCATTGCTCTCTGTATAAACATGGACAAATCTCCACCGCAATATGTATAAACATGAAAATATCTACAGTTCTATCTCTATAAACATGGAAATATCTACACTGCCATCTGTACAAACATGGAAATATATTCACAGTCATCTGTAGAAACATGGAAATATCTACACCGCTATCTCTATAAACATGGAAATATCTACACCGCTATCTCTATAAACATGGAAATAACTACACCGCTATCTCTATAAACATGGAAATATCTACACCGCTATCTGCATCAACAAGGAAATATACACAACGCCATCTCTTTAAACATGGAGGTATCTACAACGCCATCTACATAAACAAGAAAATATCTACACTGCCATCTACATAAACATGGAAATATCTACACCGCCGTCTCTATAAACATGGAAATATCTACACTGCCATTTGTAGAAAGATGGAAATATCTACACCGCCATCTGTATAAACGTGGAAATATCTACACCGCTATCTGTATAAACATGGAAATATCTACACCGCAATCTGTATAAACATGGAAATATCTACACCGCTCTCTGTATAAATATGAAATATCTAAACCGCTATCTCTATAAAAGTGGAAATATCTACACCGCCATCTGTATAAACATGGAAATACCTACAAAGTCATCTGTATAAACATGGAAATATCTACACAGCCGTCTGTATAAACATGGAAATATCTACACAGCCATCTGTATAAACCTGGAAATATCTGCACTGTCATCTATATAAACATGGAAATATCTACAGAGAACTCTGTATAAACATGGAAATATCGGCACAGCCATCTGTATAAACATGGAAATATCTACAACGCTATCTGTATAAACATGGAAATATCTACACCGCTATGTGTATTAACGTTTAAATATCTCCATTGCTATCTGTATAAACATGGACAAATCTCCACCGCAATATGTATAAACATGAAAATAGCTACACTTCTATCTCTATAAACATGGAAATGTCTACACTGCCATCTGTACAAACATGGAAATATCTACACAGCCATCTGTAGAAACATGGAAATATCTACACCGCTATCTCTATACATGGAAATAACTACACCGCTATCTCTATAAACATGGAAATATCTACACCGCTATCTCCATCAACATGGAAATATACACACCGCCATCTCTTTAAACATGGAGGTATCTACAACGCCATCTACATAAACAAGAAAATATCTACACTGCCATCTACATAAACATGGAAATATCTACACCGCCATCTCTATAAACAAGGAAATATCTACACTGCCATTTGTAGAAAGATGGAAATATCTACACCGCCATCTGTATAAACGTGGAAATATCTACACCGCTATCTATATAAACATGGAAATATCTACACCGCTCTCTGTATAAATATGAAATATCTTAACTGTTATCTCTATAAAAGTGGAAATATCTACACTGCTATCTGTATAAACATGGAAATATCCTCACTGCTATCTCTATGAACATTGATATATCTACACCGCTATCGCTATAAACATGGAAATATCTACACCGCCATCTCTATAAACATGGAAATATCTACAACGCCATCTGTATAAACATGGAAATAACTACACCGCTATCGGTATAAACATGGAAATATCTACACCGCGATCTGTATAAACATGGAAATATCTACACCGCGATCTGTATAAACATGGAAATATCTAAACCGCTATCTGTGTAAACATGGAAATATCTACACAGCTATCTCTATAAACATGGAAATATCTACACCGCCATCTGTATAAACATGGAAATACCTACAAAGTCATCTGAATAAACATGGAAATATCTACAGAGAACTCTGTATAAACATGGAAATATCGGCACAGCCATCTGTATAAACATGGAAATATCTACAACGCTATCTGTATAAACATGGAAATATATACACCGCTATGTGTATTAACGTGGATATATCTCCATTGCTATCTGTATAAACATGGACAAATCTCCACCACAATATGTATAAACATGAAAATATCTACACTTCTATCTCTATAAACATGGAAATATCTACACTGCCATCTGTACAAACATGGAAATATCTACACAGTCATCTGTAGAAACATGGAAATATCTACACCGCTATCTCTATAAACATGGAAATAACTACACCGCTATCTCTATAAACATGGAAATATCTACACCGCTATCTCCATCAACATGGAAATATACACACCGCAATCTCTTTAAACATGGAGGTATCTACAACGCCATCTACATAAACAAGAAAATATCTACACTGCCATCTATGTAAACATGGAAATATCTACACCGCCATCTCTATAAACATGGAAATATCTACACTGCCATTTGTAGAAAGATGGAAATATCTACACCGCCATCTGTATAAACGTGGAAATATCTACACCGCTATCTGTATAAACATGGTAATATCTACACCGCAATCTGTATAAACATGGAAATATCTACACCGCTCTCTGTATAAATGTGAAATATCTAAACCGCTATCTCTGTAAAAGTGGAAATATCTACACCGCTATCTCTATAAACATGGAAATATCTACACCGCCATCTCTATAAACATGGAAATATCTACACCATCATCTGTATAAACATGGAAATATCTACACCGCTATCTGTATAAACATGGAAATATCTACACCGCGATCTGTATAAACATGGAAATATCTACACCGCGATCTGTATAAACATGAGAATATCTAAACCGCTATCTGTGTAAACATGGAAATATCTACACAGCGATCTCTATAAACATGGAAATATCTACACTGCCATTTGTAGAAAGATGGAAATATCTACACCGCCATCTGTATAAACATGGAAATATCTACACCGCTATCTGTATAAACATCGAAATATCTACACCGCTCTCTGTATAAATATGAAATATCTTAACTGCTATCTCTATAAAAGTGGAAATATCTACCCTGCTATCTGTATAAACATGGAAATATCCTCACTGCTATCTCTATGAACATTGATATATCTACACCGCTATCTCTATAAACATGGAAATATCTACAACGCCATCTCTATAAACATGGAAATATCTACACCGTCATCTGTATAAACATGGAAATATCTACACCGCTATCTGTATAAACATGGAAATATCTACACCGCGATCTGTATAAACATGGAAATATCTACACCGCGATCTGTATAAACATGGAAATATCTAAACCGCTATCTGTGTAAACATGGAAATATCTACACAGCTATCTCTATAAACATGGAAATATCTACACCGCCATCTGTATAAACTTGGAAATACCTACAAAGTCACCTGTATAACATGGAAATATCTACATAGCCGTCTGTATAAACATGGAAATATCTACACAGCCATCTGTATAAACCTGGGAATATCTGCACTGTCATTTATATAAACATGGAAATATCTACAGAGAACTCTGTATAAACATGGAAATATCAGCACAGCCATCTGTATAAACATGGAAATATCTACAACGCTATCTGTATAAACATGGAAATATCTACACCGCTATGTGTATTAACGTGGAAATATCTCCATTGCTCTCTGTATAAACATGGACAAATCTCCACCGCAATATGTATAAACATGAAAATATCTACAGTTCTATCTCTATAAACATGGAAATATCTACACTGCCATCTGTGCAAACATGGAAATATATTGACAGTCATCTGTAGAAACATGGAAATATCTACACCGCTATCTCTATAAACATGGAAATATCTACACCGCTATCTCTATAAACATGGAAATAACTACACCACTATCTCTATAAACATGGAAATATCTACACCGCTATCTGCATCAACAAGGAAATATACACACCGCCATCTCTTTAAACATGGAGGTATCTACAACGCCATCTACATAAACAAGAAAATATCTACACTGCCATCTACATAAACATGGAAATATCTACACCGCCGTCTCTAGAAACATGGAAATATCTACACTGCCATCTGTAGAAAGATGGAAATACCTACACCGCCATCTGTATAAACGTGGAAATATCTACACCGCTATCTGTATAAACATGGAAATATCTACACCGCAATCTGTATAAACATGGAAATATCTACACCGCTCTCTGTATAAATATGAAATATCTAAACCGCTATCTCTATAAAAGTGGAAATATCTACACCGCCATCTGTATAAACATGGAAATACCTACAAAGTCATCTGTATAAACATGGAAATATCTACACAGCCGTCTGTATAAACATGGAAATATCTACACAGCCATCTGTATAAACCTGGAAATATCTGCACTGTCATCTATATAAACATGGAAATATCTACAGAGAACTCTGTATAAACATGGAAATATCGGCACAGCCATCTGTATAAACATGGAAATATCTACAACGCTATCTGTATAAACATGGAAATATCTACACCGCTACGTGTATTAACGTTTAAATATCTCCATTGCTATCTGTATAAACATGGACAAATCTCCACCGCAATATGTATAAACATGAAAATAGCTACACATCTATCTCTATAAACATGGAAATGTCTACACTGCCATCTGTACAAACATGGAAATATCTACACTGTCATCTGTAGAAACATGGAAATATCTACACTGCTATCTCTATACATGGAAATAACTACACCGCTATCTCTATAAACATGGAAATATCTACACCGCTATCTCCATCAACATGGAAATATACACACCGCCATCTCTTTAAACATGGAGGTATCTACAACGCCATCTACATAAACAAGAAAATATCTACACTGCCATCTACATAAACATGGAAATATCTACACCGCCATCTCTATAAACAAGGAAATATCTAGACTGCCATTTGTAGAAAGATGGAAATATCTACACCGCCATCTGTATAAACGTGGAAATATCTACACTGCTATCTGTATAAACATGGAAATATCTACACCGCTCTCTGTATAAATATGAAATATCTTAACTGTTATCTCTATAAAAGTGGAAATATGTACACTGCTATCTGTATAAACATGGAAATATCCTCACTGCTATCTCTATGAACATTGATATATCTACACCGCTATCGCTATAAACATGGAAATATCTACACCACCATCTCTATAAACATGGAAATATCTACAACGCCATCTGTATAAACATGGACATAACTACACCGCTATCGGTATAAACATGGAAATATCTACACCGCGATCTGTATAAACATGGAAATATCTACACCGCGATCTGTATAAACATGGAAATATCTAAACCGCTATCTGTGTAAACATGGAAATATCTACACAGCTATCTCTATAAACATGGAAATATCTACACCGCCATCTGTATAAACATGGAAATACCTACAAAGTCATCTGAATAAATATGGAAATATCTACACAGCCATCTGTATAAACATGGAAATATCTACACAGCCATCTGTATAAACCTGGAAATATCTGCACTGTCATCTATACAAACATGGAAATATCTACGGAGAACTCTGTATAAACATGGAAATATCGGCACAGCCATCTGTATAAACATGGAAATATCTACAACGCTATCTGTATAAACATGGAAATATCTACACCGCTATGTGTATTAACGTGGATATATCTCCATTGCTATCTGTATAAACATGGACAAATCTCCACCACAATATGTATAAATATGAAAATATCTACACTTCTATCTCTATAAACATGGAAATATCTACACTGCCATCTGTACAAACATGGAAATATCTACACAGTCATCTGTAGAAACATGGAAATATCTACACCGCTATCTCTATAAACATGGAAATAACTACACCGCTATCTCTATAAACATGGAAATATCTACACCGCTATCTCCATCAACATTGAAATATACACACCGCCATCTCTTTAAACATGGAGGTATCTACAACGCCATCTACATAAACAAGAAAATATCTACACTGCCATCTATGTAAACATGGAAATATCTACACTGCCATCTCTATAAACATGGAAATATCTACACTGCCATTTGTAGAAAGATGGAAATATCTACAACGCCATCTGTATAAACGTGGAAATATCTACACCGCTATCTGTATAAACATGGAAATATCTACACCGCAATCTGTATAAACATGGAAATATCTACACCGCTCTCTGTATAAATGTGAAATATTTAAACCGCTATCTCTGTAAAAGTGGAAATATCTACACCGCTATCTCTATAAACATGGAAATATCTACACCGCCATCTCTATAAACATGGAAATATCTACACCATCATCTGTATAAACATGGAAATATCTACACCGCTATCTGTATAAACATGGAAATATCTACACCGCGATCTGTATAAACATGGAAATATCTACACCGCGATCTGTATAAACATGAGAATATCTAAACCGCTATCTGTGTAAACATGGAAATATCTACACAGCGATCTCTATAAACATGGAAATATCTACACCGCCATCTGTATAAACTTGGAAATACCTACAAAGTCATCTGTATAAACATGGAAATATCTACACAGCCGTCTGTTTAAACATGGAAATATCTACACAGCCATCTGTATAAACCTGGAAATATCTGCACTGTCATCTATATAAACATGGAAATATCTACAGAGAACTCTGTATAAACATGGAAATATCGGCACAGCCATCTCTATAAACATGGAAATATCTACAACGCTATCTGTATAAACATGGAAATGTCTACACTGCCATTTGTAGAAAGATGGAAATATCTACACCGCAATCTGTATAAACGTGGAAATATCTACACCGCTATCTGTATAAACATGGAAATATCTACACCGCAATCTGTATAAACATGGAAATATCTACACCGCTCTCTGTATAAATATGAAATATCTAAACCGCTATCTCTATAAATGTGGAAATATCTACACTGCTATCTGTATAAACATGGACATATCCTCACTGCTATCTCTATGCACATTGATATATCTACACCGCTATCTCTATAAACATGGAAATATCTACACCGCCATCTCTATAAACATGGAAATATCTACACCGTCATCTGTATAAACATGGAAATATCTACACCGCTATCTGTATAAACATGGAAATATCTACACCGCGATCTGTATAAACATGGAAATATCTACACCGCGATCTGTATAAACATGGAAATATCTTAACCGCTATCTGTGTAAACATGGAAATATCTACACAGCTATCTCTATAAACATGGAAATATCTACACCGCCATCTGTATAAACTTGGAAATACCTACAAAGTCACCTGTATAACATGGAAATATCTACATAGCCGTCTGTAAAAACATGGAAATATCTACACAGCCATCTGTATAAACCTGGAAATATCTGCACTGTCATTTAAATAAACATGGAAATATCTACAGAGAACTCTGTATAAACATGGAAATATCAGCACAGCCATCTGTATAAACATGGAAATATCTACAACGCTATCTGTATAAACATGGAAATATCTACACCGCTATGTGTATTAACGTGGAAATATCTCCATTGCTATCTGTATAAACATGGACAAATCTCCACCGCAATATGTATAAACATGAAAATATCTACACTTCTATCTCTATAAACATGGAAATATCTACACTGCCATCTGTACAAACATGGAAATATATTCACAGTCATCTGTAGAAACATGGAAATATCTACACCGCTATCTCTATAAACATGGAAATATCTACACCGCTATCTCTATAAACATGGAAATAACTACACCGCTATCTCTATAAACATGGAAATATCTACACCGCTATCTGCATCAACAAGGAAATATACACACCGCCATCTCTTTAAACATGGAGGTATCTACAACGCCATCTACATAAACAAGAAAATATCTACACTGCCATCTACATAAACATGGAAATATCTACACCGCCGTCTCTATAAACATGGAAATATCTACACTGCCATTTGTAGAAAGATGGAAATATCTACACCGCCATCTGTATAAACGTGGAAATATCTAAACCGCTATCTGTATAAACATGGAAATATCTACACCGCAATCTGTATAAACATGGAAATATCTACACCGCTCTCTGTATAAATATGAAATATCTTAACTGCTATCTCTATAAAAGTGGAAATATCTACCCTGCTATCTGTATAAACATGGAAATATCCTCACTGCTATCTCTATGAACATTGATATATCTACACCGCTATCTCTATAAACATGGAAATATCTACACCGCCATCTCTATAAACATGGAAATATCTACACCGTCATCTGTATAAACATGGAAATATCTACACCGCTATCTGTATAAACATGGAAATATCTACACCGCGATCTGTATAAACATGGAAATATCTACACCACGATCTGTATAAACATGAAAATATCTAAACCGCTATCTGTGTAAACATGGAAATATATACACAGCTATCTCTATAAACATGGAAATATCTACACCGCCATCTGTATAAACTTGGAAATACCTACAAAGTCACCTGTATAACATGGAAATATCTACATAGCCGTCTGTATAAACGTGGAAATATCTACACAGCCATCTGTATAAACCTGGAAATATCTGCACTGTCATTTATATAAACATGGAAATATCTACAGAGAACTCTGTATAAACATGGAAATATCAGCACAGCCATCTGTATAAACATGGAAATATCTACAACGCTATCTGTATAAACAAGGAAATATCTACACCGCTATGTGTATTAACGTGGAAATATCTCCATTGCTCTCTGTATAAACATGGACAAATCTCCACCGCAATATGTATAAACATGAAAATATCTACAGTTCTATCTCTATAAACATGGAAATATCTACACTGCAATCTGTACAAACATGGAAATATATTCACAGTCATCTGTAGAAACATGGAAATATCTAGACCGCTATCTCTATAAACATGGAAATATCTACCCCGCTATCTCTATAAACATGGAAATAACTACACCACTATCTCTATAAACATGGAAATATCCACACCGCTATCTGCATCAACAAGGAAATATACACACCGCCATCTCTTTAAACATGGAGGTATCTACAACGCCATCTACATAAACAAGAAAATATCTACACTGCCATCTACATAAACATGGAAATATCTACACCGCCGTCTCTATAAACATGGAAATATCTACACTGCCATTTGTAGAAAGATGGAAATATCTGCACCGCCATCTGTATAAACGTGGAAATATCTACACCGCTATCTGTATAAACATGGAAATATCTACACCTCAATCTGTATAAACATGGAAATATCTACACCGCTCTCTGTATAAATATGAAATATCTAAACCGCTATCTCTATAAAAGTGGAAATATCTACACCGCCATCTGTATAAACATGGAAATACCTACAAAGTCATCTGTATAAACATGTAAATATCTACACAGCCGTCTGTATAAACATGGAAATATCTACACAGCCATCTGTATAAACCTGGAAATATCTGCACTGTCATCTATATAAACATGGAAATATCTACAGAGAACTCTGTATAAACATGGAAATATCGGCACAGCCATCTGTATAAACATGGAAATATCTACAACGCTATCTGTGTAAACATGGAAATATCTACACCGCTATGTGTATTAACGTTTAAATATCTCCATTGCTATCTGTATAAACATGGACAAATCTCCACCGCAATATGTATAAACATGAAAATAGCTACACTTCTATCTCTATAAACATGGAAATGTCTACACTGCCATCTGTACAAACATGGAAATATCTACACAGTCATCTGTAGAAACATGGAAATATCTACACCGCTATCTCTATACATGGAAATAACTACACCGCTATCTCTATAAACATGGAAATATCTATACCGCTATCTCCATCAACATGGAAATATACACACCGCCATCTCTTTAAACATGGAGGTATCTACAATGCCATCTACATAAACAAGAAAATATCTACACTGCCATCTACATAAACATGGAAATATCTACACCGCCATCTCTATAAACAAGGAAATATCTACACTGCCATTTGTAGAAAGATGGAAATATCTACACCGCCATCTGTATAAACGTGGAAATATCTACACCGCTATCTGTATAAACATGGAAATATCTACACCGCTCTCTGTATAAATATGAAATATCTTAACTGATATCTCTATAAAAGTGGAAATATCTACCCTGCTATCTGTATAAACATGGAAATATCCTCACTGCTATCTCTATGAACATTGATATATCTACACCGCTATCTCTATAAACATGGAAATATCTAAAACGCCATCTCTATAAACATGGAAATATCTACACCGTCATCTGTATAAACATGGAAATATCTACACCGCTATCTGTATAAACATGGAAATATCTACACCGCGATCTGTATAAACATGGAAATATCTACACAGCTATCTGCGTAAACATGGAAATATCTACACAGCTATCTCTATAAACATGGAAATATCTACACCGCCATCTGTATAAACTTGGAAATACCTACAAAGTCACCTGTATAACATGGAAATATCTACATAGCCGTCTGTATAAACATGGAAATATCTACACAGCCATCTGTATAAACCTGGAAATATCTGCACTGTCATTTATATAAACATGGAAATATCTACAGAGAACTCTGTATAAACATGGAAATATCAGCACAGCCATCTGTATAAACATGGAAATATCTACAACGCTATCTGTATAAACATGGAAATATCTACACCGCTATGTGTATTAACGTGGAAATATCTCCATTGCTCTCTGTATAAACATGGACAAATCTCCACCGCAATATGTATAAACATGAAAATATCTACAGTTCTATCTCTATAAACATGGAAATATCTACACTGCCATCTGTACAAACATGGAAATATATTCACAGTCATCTGTAGAAACATGGAAATATCTAGACCGCTATCTCTAAAAACATGGAAATATCTACACCGCTATCTCTATAATCATGGAAATAACTACACCACTATCTCTATAAACATGGAAATATCTACACCGCTATCTGCATCAACAAGGAAATATACACACCGCCGTCTCTTTAAACATGGAGGTATCTACAACGCCATCTAAATAAACAAGAAAATATCTACACTGCCATCTACATAAACATGGAAATATCTACACCGCCGTCTCTATAAACATGGAAATATCTACACTGCCATTTGTAGAAAGATGGAAATATCTACACCGCCATCTGTATAAACGTGGAAATATCTACACCGCTATCTGTATAAACATGGAAATATCTACACCGCAATCTGTATAAACATGGAAATATCTACACCGCTCTCTGTATAAATATGAAATATCTAAACCGCTATCTCTATAAAAGTGGAAATATCTACACCGCCATCTGTATAAACATGGAAATACCTACAAAGTCATCTGTATAAACATGGAAATATCTACACAGCCGTCTGTATAAACATGGAAATATCTACACAGCCATCTGTATAAACCTGGAAATATCTGCACTGTCATCTATATAAACATGGAAATATCTACAGAGAACTCTGTATAAACATGGAAATATCGGCACAGCCATCTGTATAAACATGGAAATATCTACAACGCTATCTGTATAAACATGGAAATATCTACACCGCTATGTGTATTAACGTTTAAATATCTCCATTGCTATCTGTATAAACATGGACAAATCTCCACCGCAATATGTAAAAACATGAAAATAGCTACACTTCTATCTCTATAAACATGGAAATGTCTACACTGCCATCTGTACAAACATGGAAATATCTACACAGTCATCTGTAGAAACATGGAAATATCTACACCGCTATCTCTATACATGGAAATAACTACACCGCTATCTCTATAAACATGGAAATACCTACACCGCTATCTCCATCAACATGGAAATATACACACCGCCATCTCTTTAAACATGGAGGTATCTACAACGCCATCTACATAAACAAGAAAATATCTACACTGCCATCTACATAAACATGGAAATATCTACACCGCCATCTCTATAAACAAGGAAATATCTACACTGCCATTTGTAGAAAGATGGAAATATCTACACCGCCATCTGTATAAACGTGGAAATATCTACACCGCTATCTGTATAAACATGGAAATATCTACACCGCTCTCTGTATAAATATGAAATATCTTAACTGTTATCTCTATAAAAGTGGAAATATCTACACTGCTATCTGTATAAACATGGAAATATCCTCACTGCTATCTCTATGAACATTGATATATCTACACCGCTATCGCTATAAACATGGAAATATCTACACCGCCATCTCTATAAACATGGAAATATCTACAACGCCATCTGTATAAACATGGAAATAACTACACCGCTATCGGTATAAACATGGAAATATCTACACCGCGATCTGTATAAACATGGAAATATCTACACCGCGATCTGTATAAACATGGAAATATCTAAACCGCTAGTTGTGTAAACATGGAAATATCTACACAGCGATCTCTATAAACATGGAAATATCTACACCGCCATCTGTATAAACATGGAAATACCTACAAAGTCATCTGAATAAACATGGAAATATCTACACAGCCATCTGTATAAACATGGAAATATCTACACAGCCATCTGTATAAACCTGGAAATATCTGCACTGTCATCGATATAAACATGGAAATATCTACAGAGAACTCTGTATAAACATGGAAATATCGGCACAGCCATCTGTATAAACATGGAAATATCTACAACGCTATCTGTATAAACATGGAAATATCTACACCGCTATGTGTATTAACGTGGATATATCTCCATTGCTATCTGTATAAACATGGACAAATCTCCACCACAATATGTATAAACATGAAAATATCTACACTTCTATCTCTATAAACATGGAAATATCTACACTGCCATCTGTACAAACATGGAAATATCTACACAGTCATCTGTAGAAACATGGAAATATCTACACCGCTATCTCTATAAACATGGAAATAACTACACCGCTATCTCTATAAACATGGAAATATCTACACCATTGTCTCCATCAACATGGAAATATACACACCGCCATCTCTTTAAACATGGAGGTATCTACAACGCCATCTACATAAACAAGAAAATATCTACACTGCCATCTATGTAAACATGGAAATATCTACACCGCCATCTCTATAAACATGGAAATATCTACACAGCCATTTGTAGAAAGATGGAAATATCTACACGGCCATCTGTATAAACATGGAAATATCTACACCGCTATCTGTATAAACATGGAAATATCTACACCGCAATCTGTATAAACATGGAAATATCTACACCGCTCTCTGTATAAATGTGAAATATCTAAACCGCTATCTCTGTAAAAGTGGAAATATCTACACTGCTATCTGTATAAACATGAAAATATCCTCACTGCTATCTCTATGCACATTGATATATCTACACCGCTATCTCTATAAACATGGAAATATCTACACCGCCATCTCTATAAACATGGAAATATCTACACCATCATCTGTATAAACATGGAAATATCTACACCGCTATCTGTATAAACATGGAAATATCTACACCGCGATCTGTATAAACATGGAAATATCTACACCGCGATCTGTATAAACATGAGAATATCTAAACCGCTATCTGTGTAAACATGGAAATATCTACACAGCGATCTCTATAAACATGGAAATATCTTCACCGCCATCTATATAAACTTGGAAATACCTACAAAGTCATCTGTATAAACATGGAAATATCTACACAGCCGTCTGTATAAACATGGAAATATCTACACAGCCATCTGTATAAACCTGGAAATATCTGCACTGTCATCTATATAAACATGGAAATATCTACAGAGAACTCTGTATAAACATGGAAATATCGGCACAGCCATCTCTATAAACATGGAAATATCTACAACGCTATCTGTATAAACATGGAAATATCTACACCGCTATGTGTATTAACGTGGAAATGTCTCCATTGCTATCTGTATAAACATGGACAAAACTCCACCGCAATATGTATAAACATGAAAATAGCTACACTTCTATCTCTATAAACATGGAAATATCTACACTGCCATCTGTACAAACATGGAAATATCTTCACAGTCATCTGTAGAAACATGGAAATATCTACACCGCTATCTCTATAAACATGGAAATATCTACACCGCTATCTCTATAAACATGGAAATAACTACACCGCTATCTCTATAAACATGGAAATATCTACACCGCTGTCTCCATCAACAAGGAAATATACACACCGCCATCTCTTTAAACATGGAGGTATCTACAACGCCATCTACATAAACAAGAAAATATCTACAATGCCAGCTACATAAACATGGAAATATCTACACCGACATCTCTATAAACATGGAAATATCTACACTGCCATTTGTAGAAAGATGGAAATATCTACACCGCCATCTGTATAAACGTGGAAATATCTACACCGCTATCTGTATAAACATGGAAATATCTACACCGCAATCTGTATAAACATGGAAATATCTACACCGCTCTCTGTATGAATATGAAATATCTAAACTGCTATCTATAAAAGTGGAAATATGTACACTGCTATCGGTATAAACATGGAAATATCCTCACTGCTATCTCTATGAACATTGATATATCTACACCGCTATCTCTATAAACATGGAAATATCTACACTGCCATCTCTATAAACATGGAAATATCTACACCGTCATCTGTATAAACATGGAAATAACTACACCGCAATCGGTATAAACATGGAAATATCTACACCGTGATCTGTATAAACATGGAAATATCTACACCGCGATCTGTATAAACATGGAAATATCTAAACTGCTATCTGTGTAAACATGGAAATATCTACACAGCTATCTCTATAAACATGGAAATATCTACACCGCCATCTGTATAAACATGGAAAGACCTACAAAGTCATCTTTATAAACATGGAAATATCTACACAGCCATCTGTATAAACATGGAAATATCTACACAGCCATCTGTATAAACCTGGAAATATCTGCACTGTCATCTATATAAACATGGAAATATCTACAGAGAACTCTGTATAAACATGGAAATACCGGCACAGCCATCTGTATAAACATGGAAATATCTACAACGCTATCTGCATAAACATGGAAATATCTACACCGCTATGTGTATTAACGTGGATATATCTCCATTGATATCTGTATAAACATGGAGAAATCTCCACCGCAATATGTATAAACATGAAAATAGCTACACTTCTATCTCTATAAACATGGAAATATCTACACTGCCATCTGTACAAACATGGAAATATCTACACAGTCATCTGTAGAAACATGGAAATATCTACACCGCTATCTCTATAAACATGGAAATAACTACACCGCTATCTCTATAAACGTGGAAGTATCTACACCGCTATCTCCATCAACATGGAAATATACACACCGCCATCTCTTTAAACATGGAGGTATCTACAACGCCATCTACAGAAACAAGAAAATATCTACACTGCCATCTCCATAAACATGGAAATATCTACACCGCCGTCTCTATAAACATGGAAATATCTACACTGCCATTTGTTGAAAGATGGAAATATCTACACCGCCATCTGTATAAACGTGGAAATATCTACACCGCTATCTGTATAAACATGGAAATATCTACACCGCAATCTGTATAAACATGGAAATATCTACACCGCTCTATGTATAAATATGAAATATCTAAACCGCTATCTCTATAAAAGTGGAAATATCTACACTGCTATCTGTATAAACATGGAAATATCCTCACTGCTATCTCTATGCACATTGATATATCTACACCGCTATCTCTATAAACATGGAAATATCTACACCGCCATCTCTATAAACATGGAAATATCTACACCATCATCTGTATAAACATGGAAATATCTACACCGCTATCTGTATAAACATGGAAATATCTACACCGCGATCTGTATAAACATGGAAATATCTACACCGCGATCTGTATAAACATGAAAATATCTAAACCGCTATCTGTGTAAACATGGAAATATCTACACAGCGATCTCTATAAACATGGAAATATCTACACCGCCATCTGTATAAACTTGGAAATACCTACAAAGTCATCTGTATAAACATGGAAATATCTACACAGCCGTCTGTATAAACATGGAAATATCTACACAGCCATCTGTATAAACCTGGAAATATCTGCACTGTCATCTATATAAACATGGAAATATCTACAGAGAACTCTGTATAAACATGCAAATATCGGCACAGCCATCTGTATAAACACGGAAATATCTACAACGCTATCTGTATAAACATGGAAATATCTACACCGCTATGTGTATTAACGTGGAAATATCTCCATTGCTATCTGTATAAACATGGACAAATCTCCACCGCAATATGTATAAACATGAAAATATCTACACTTCTATCTCTACAAACATGGAAATATCTACACTGCCATCTGTACAAACATGGAAATATCTACACCGTCATCTGTAGAAACATGGAAATATCTACACCGCTATCTCTATAAACATGGAAATAACTACACCGCTATCCCTATAAACATGGAAATATCTACACCGCTATCTGCATCAACAAGGAAATATACACACCGCCATCTCTTTAAACATGGAGGTATCTACAACGCCATCTACATAAACAAGAAAATATCTACACTGCCATCTACATAAACATGGAAATATCTACACCGCCATCTCTATAAACATGGAAATATCTACACTGCCATTTGTAGAAAGATGGAAATATCTACACCGCCATCTGTATAAATGTGGAAATATCTACACCGCTATCTGTATAAACATGGAAATATCTACACCGCAATCTGTATAAACATGGAAATATCTACACCACGATCTGTATAAACATGGAAATATCTACACCGCTCTCTGTATAAATATGAAATATCTTAACTGTTATCTCTATAAAAGTGGAAATATCTACACTGCTATCTGTATAAACATGGAAATATCCTCACTGCTATCTCTATGAACATTGATATATCTACACCGCTATCGCTATAAACATGGAAATATCTACACCGCCATCTCTATAAACATGGAAATATCTACAACGCCATCTGTATAAACATGGAAATAACTACACCGCTATCGGTATAAACATGGAAATATCTACACCGCGATCTGTATAAACATGGAAATATCTACACCGCGATCTGTATAAACATGGAAATATCTAAACCGCTATCTGTGTAAACATGGAAATATCTACACAGCTATCTCTATAAACATGGAAATATCTACACCGCCATCTGTATAAACATGGAAATACCTACAAAGTCATCTGAATAAACATGGAAATATCTACAGAGAACTCTGTATAAACATGGAAATATCGGCACAGCCATCTGTATAAACATGGAAATATCTACAACGCTATCTGTATAAACATGGAAATATATACACCGCTATGTGTATTAACGTGGATATATCTCCATTGCTATCTGTATAAACATGGACAAATCTCCACCACAATATGTATAAACATGAAAATATCTACACTTCTATCTCTATAAACATGGAAATATCTACACTGCCATCTGTACAAACATGGAAATATCTACACAGTCATCTGTAGAAACATGGAAATATCTACACCGCTATCTCTATAAACATGGAAATAACTACACCGCTATCTCTATAAACATGGAAATATCTACACCGCTATCTCCATCAACATGGAAATATACACACCGCAATCTCTTTAAACATGGAGGTATCTACAACGCCATCTACATAAACAAGAAAATATCTACACTGCCATCTATGTAAACATGGAAATATCTACACCGCCATCTCTATAAACATGGAAATATCTACACTGCCATTTGTAGAAAGATGGAAATATCTACACCGCCATCTGTATAAACGTGGAAATATCTACACCGCTATCTGTATAAACATGGTAATATCTACACCGCAATCTGTATAAACATGGAAATATCTACACCGCTCTCTGTATAAATGTGAAATATCTAAACCGCTATCTCTGTAAAAGTGGAAATATCTACACCGCTATCTCTATAAACATGGAAATATCTACACCGCCATCTCTATAAACATGGAAATATCTACACCATCATCTGTATAAACATGGAAATATCTACACCGCTATCTGTATAAACATGGAAATATCTACACCGCGATCTGTATAAACATGGAAATATCTACACCGCGATCTGTATAAACATGAGAATATCTAAACCGCTATCTGTGTAAACATGGAAATATCTACACAGCGATCTCTATAAACATGGAAATATCTACACTGCCATTTGTAGAAAGATGGAAATATCTACACCGCCATCTGTATAAACATGGAAATATCTACACCGCTATCTGTATAAACATCGAAATATCTACACCGCTCTCTGTATAAATATGAAATATCTTAACTGCTATCTCTATAAAAGTGGAAATATCTACCCTGCTATCTGTATAAACATGGAAATATCCTCACTGCTATCTCTATGAACATTGATATATCTACACCGCTATCTCTATAAACATGGAAATATCTACAACGCCATCTCTATAAACATGGAAATATCTACACCGTCATCTGTATAAACATGGAAATATCTACACCGCTATCTGTATAAACATGGAAATATCTACACCGCGATCTGTATAAACATGGAAATATCTACACCGCGATCTGTATAAACATGGAAATATCTAAACCGCTATCTGTGTAAACATGGAAATATCTACACAGCTATCTCTATAAACATGGAAATATCTACACCGCCATCTGTATAAACTTGGAAATACCTACAAAGTCACCTGTATAACATGGAAATATCTACATAGCCGTCTGTATAAACATGGAAATATCTACACAGCCATCTGTATAAACCTGGGAATATCTGCACTGTCATTTATATAAACATGGAAATATCTACAGAGAACTCTGTATAAACATGGAAATATCAGCACAGCCATCTGTATAAACATGGAAATATCTACAACGCTATCTGTATAAACATGGAAATATCTACACCGCTATGTGTATTAACGTGGAAATATCTCCATTGCTCTCTGTATAAACATGGACAAATCTCCACCGCAATATGTATAAACATGAAAATATCTACAGTTCTATCTCTATAAACATGGAAATATCTACACTGCCATCTGTGCAAACATGGAAATATATTGACAGTCATCTGTAGAAACATGGAAATATCTACACCGCTATCTCTATAAACATGGAAATATCTACACCGCTATCTCTATAAACATGGAAATAACTACACCACTATCTCTATAAACATGGAAATATCTACACCGCTATCTGCATCAACAAGGAAATATACACACCGCCATCTCTTTAAACATGGAGGTATCTACAACGCCATCTACATAAACAAGAAAATATCTACACTGCCATCTACATAAACATGGAAATATCTACACCGCCGTCTCTAGAAACATGGAAATATCTACACTGCCATCTGTAGAAAGATGGAAATACCTACACCGCCATCTGTATAAACGTGGAAATATCTACACCGCTATCTGTATAAACATGGAAATATCTACACCGCAATCTGTATAAACATGGAAATATCTACACCGCTCTCTGTATAAATATGAAATATCTAAACCGCTATCTCTATAAAAGTGGAAATATCTACACCGCCATCTGTATAAACATGGAAATACCTACAAAGTCATCTGTATAAACATGGAAATATCTACACAGCCGTCTGTATAAACATGGAAATATCTACACAGCCATCTGTATAAACCTGGAAATATCTGCACTGTCATCTATATAAACATGGAAATATCTACAGAGAACTCTGTATAAACATGGAAATATCGGCACAGCCATCTGTATAAACATGGAAATATCTACAACGCTATCTGTATAAACATGGAAATATCTACACCGCTACGTGTATTAACGTTTAAATATCTCCATTGCTATCTGTATAAACATGGACAAATCTCCACCGCAATATGTATAAACATGAAAATAGCTACACATCTATCTCTATAAACATGGAAATGTCTACACTGCCATCTGTACAAACATGGAAATATCTACACTGTCATCTGTAGAAACATGGAAATATCTACACTGCTATCTCTATACATGGAAATAACTACACCGCTATCTCTATAAACATGGAAATATCTACACCGCTATCTCCATCAACATGGAAATATACACACCGCCATCTCTTTAAACATGGAGGTATCTACAACGCCATCTACATAAACAAGAAAATATCTACACTGCCATCTACATAAACATGGAAATATCTACACCGCCATCTCTATAAACAAGGAAATATCTAGACTGCCATTTGTAGAAAGATGGAAATATCTACACCGCCATCTGTATAAACGTGGAAATATCTACACTGCTATCTGTATAAACATGGAAATATCTACACCGCTCTCTGTATAAATATGAAATATCTTAACTGTTATCTCTATAAAAGTGGAAATATGTACACTGCTATCTGTATAAACATGGAAATATCCTCACTGCTATCTCTATGAACATTGATATATCTACACCGCTATCGCTATAAACATGGAAATATCTACACCACCATCTCTATAAACATGGAAATATCTACAACGCCATCTGTATAAACATGGACATAACTACACCGCTATCGGTATAAACATGGAAATATCTACACCGCGATCTGTATAAACATGGAAATATCTACACCGCGATCTGTATAAACATGGAAATATCTAAACCGCTATCTGTGTAAACATGGAAATATCTACACAGCTATCTCTATAAACATGGAAATATCTACACCGCCATCTGTATAAACATGGAAATACCTACAAAGTCATCTGAATAAATATGGAAATATCTACACAGCCATCTGTATAAACATGGAAATATCTACACAGCCATCTGTATAAACCTGGAAATATCTGCACTGTCATCTATACAAACATGGAAATATCTACGGAGAACTCTGTATAAACATGGAAATATCGGCACAGCCATCTGTATAAACATGGAAATATCTACAACGCTATCTGTATAAACATGGAAATATCTACACCGCTATGTGTATTAACGTGGATATATCTCCATTGCTATCTGTATAAACATGGACAAATCTCCACCACAATATGTATAAATATGAAAATATCTACACTTCTATCTCTATAAACATGGAAATATCTACACTGCCATCTGTACAAACATGGAAATATCTACACAGTCATCTGTAGAAACATGGAAATATCTACACCGCTATCTCTATAAACATGGAAATAACTACACCGCTATCTCTATAAACATGGAAATATCTACACCGCTATCTCCATCAACATTGAAATATACACACCGCCATCTCTTTAAACATGGAGGTATCTACAACGCCATCTACATAAACAAGAAAATATCTACACTGCCATCTATGTAAACATGGAAATATCTACACTGCCATCTCTATAAACATGGAAATATCTACACTGCCATTTGTAGAAAGATGGAAATATCTACAACGCCATCTGTATAAACGTGGAAATATCTACACCGCTATCTGTATAAACATGGAAATATCTACACCGCAATCTGTATAAACATGGAAATATCTACACCGCTCTCTGTATAAATGTGAAATATTTAAACCGCTATCTCTGTAAAAGTGGAAATATCTACACCGCTATCTCTATAAACATGGAAATATCTACACCGCCATCTCTATAAACATGGAAATATCTACACCATCATCTGTATAAACATGGAAATATCTACACCGCTATCTGTATAAACATGGAAATATCTACACCGCGATCTGTATAAACATGGAAATATCTACACCGCGATCTGTATAAACATGAGAATATCTAAACCGCTATCTGTGTAAACATGGAAATATCTACACAGCGATCTCTATAAACATGGAAATATCTACACCGCCATCTGTATAAACTTGGAAATACCTACAAAGTCATCTGTATAAACATGGAAATATCTACACAGCCGTCTGTTTAAACATGGAAATATCTACACAGCCATCTGTATAAACCTGGAAATATCTGCACTGTCATCTATATAAACATGGAAATATCTACAGAGAACTCTGTATAAACATGGAAATATCGGCACAGCCATCTCTATAAACATGGAAATATCTACAACGCTATCTGTATAAACATGGAAATGTCTACACTGCCATTTGTAGAAAGATGGAAATATCTACACCGCAATCTGTATAAACGTGGAAATATCTACACCGCTATCTGTATAAACATGGAAATATCTACACCGCAATCTGTATAAACATGGAAATATCTACACCGCTCTCTGTATAAATATGAAATATCTAAACCGCTATCTCTATAAATGTGGAAATATCTACACTGCTATCTGTATAAACATGGACATATCCTCACTGCTATCTCTATGCACATTGATATATCTACACCGCTATCTCTATAAACATGGAAATATCTACACCGCCATCTCTATAAACATGGAAATATCTACACCGTCATCTGTATAAACATGGAAATATCTACACCGCTATCTGTATAAACATGGAAATATCTACACCGCGATCTGTATAAACATGGAAATATCTACACCGCGATCTGTATAAACATGGAAATATCTTAACCGCTATCTGTGTAAACATGGAAATATCTACACAGCTATCTCTATAAACATGGAAATATCTACACCGCCATCTGTATAAACTTGGAAATACCTACAAAGTCACCTGTATAACATGGAAATATCTACATAGCCGTCTGTAAAAACATGGAAATATCTACACAGCCATCTGTATAAACCTGGAAATATCTGCACTGTCATTTAAATAAACATGGAAATATCTACAGAGAACTCTGTATAAACATGGAAATATCAGCACAGCCATCTGTATAAACATGGAAATATCTACAACGCTATCTGTATAAACATGGAAATATCTACACCGCTATGTGTATTAACGTGGAAATATCTCCATTGCTATCTGTATAAACATGGACAAATCTCCACCGCAATATGTATAAACATGAAAATATCTACACTTCTATCTCTATAAACATGGAAATATCTACACTGCCATCTGTACAAACATGGAAATATATTCACAGTCATCTGTAGAAACATGGAAATATCTACACCGCTATCTCTATAAACATGGAAATATCTACACCGCTATCTCTATAAACATGGAAATAACTACACCGCTATCTCTATAAACATGGAAATATCTACACCGCTATCTGCATCAACAAGGAAATATACACACCGCCATCTCTTTAAACATGGAGGTATCTACAACGCCATCTACATAAACAAGAAAATATCTACACTGCCATCTACATAAACATGGAAATATCTACACCGCCGTCTCTATAAACATGGAAATATCTACACTGCCATTTGTAGAAAGATGGAAATATCTACACCGCCATCTGTATAAACGTGGAAATATCTAAACCGCTATCTGTATAAACATGGAAATATCTACACCGCAATCTGTATAAACATGGAAATATCTACACCGCTCTCTGTATAAATATGAAATATCTTAACTGCTATCTCTATAAAAGTGGAAATATCTACCCTGCTATCTGTATAAACATGGAAATATCCTCACTGCTATCTCTATGAACATTGATATATCTACACCGCTATCTCTATAAACATGGAAATATCTACACCGCCATCTCTATAAACATGGAAATATCTACACCGTCATCTGTATAAACATGGAAATATCTACACCGCTATCTGTATAAACATGGAAATATCTACACCGCGATCTGTATAAACATGGAAATATCTACACCACGATCTGTATAAACATGAAAATATCTAAACCGCTATCTGTGTAAACATGGAAATATATACACAGCTATCTCTATAAACATGGAAATATCTACACCGCCATCTGTATAAACTTGGAAATACCTACAAAGTCACCTGTATAACATGGAAATATCTACATAGCCGTCTGTATAAACGTGGAAATATCTACACAGCCATCTGTATAAACCTGGAAATATCTGCACTGTCATTTATATAAACATGGAAATATCTACAGAGAACTCTGTATAAACATGGAAATATCAGCACAGCCATCTGTATAAACATGGAAATATCTACAACGCTATCTGTATAAACAAGGAAATATCTACACCGCTATGTGTATTAACGTGGAAATATCTCCATTGCTCTCTGTATAAACATGGACAAATCTCCACCGCAATATGTATAAACATGAAAATATCTACAGTTCTATCTCTATAAACATGGAAATATCTACACTGCAATCTGTACAAACATGGAAATATATTCACAGTCATCTGTAGAAACATGGAAATATCTAGACCGCTATCTCTATAAACATGGAAATATCTACCCCGCTATCTCTATAAACATGGAAATAACTACACCACTATCTCTATAAACATGGAAATATCCACACCGCTATCTGCATCAACAAGGAAATATACACACCGCCATCTCTTTAAACATGGAGGTATCTACAACGCCATCTACATAAACAAGAAAATATCTACACTGCCATCTACATAAACATGGAAATATCTACACCGCCGTCTCTATAAACATGGAAATATCTACACTGCCATTTGTAGAAAGATGGAAATATCTGCACCGCCATCTGTATAAACGTGGAAATATCTACACCGCTATCTGTATAAACATGGAAATATCTACACCTCAATCTGTATAAACATGGAAATATCTACACCGCTCTCTGTATAAATATGAAATATCTAAACCGCTATCTCTATAAAAGTGGAAATATCTACACCGCCATCTGTATAAACATGGAAATACCTACAAAGTCATCTGTATAAACATGTAAATATCTACACAGCCGTCTGTATAAACATGGAAATATCTACACAGCCATCTGTATAAACCTGGAAATATCTGCACTGTCATCTATATAAACATGGAAATATCTACAGAGAACTCTGTATAAACATGGAAATATCGGCACAGCCATCTGTATAAACATGGAAATATCTACAACGCTATCTGTGTAAACATGGAAATATCTACACCGCTATGTGTATTAACGTTTAAATATCTCCATTGCTATCTGTATAAACATGGACAAATCTCCACCGCAATATGTATAAACATGAAAATAGCTACACTTCTATCTCTATAAACATGGAAATGTCTACACTGCCATCTGTACAAACATGGAAATATCTACACAGTCATCTGTAGAAACATGGAAATATCTACACCGCTATCTCTATACATGGAAATAACTACACCGCTATCTCTATAAACATGGAAATATCTATACCGCTATCTCCATCAACATGGAAATATACACACCGCCATCTCTTTAAACATGGAGGTATCTACAATGCCATCTACATAAACAAGAAAATATCTACACTGCCATCTACATAAACATGGAAATATCTACACCGCCATCTCTATAAACAAGGAAATATCTACACTGCCATTTGTAGAAAGATGGAAATATCTACACCGCCATCTGTATAAACGTGGAAATATCTACACCGCTATCTGTATAAACATGGAAATATCTACACCGCTCTCTGTATAAATATGAAATATCTTAACTGATATCTCTATAAAAGTGGAAATATCTACCCTGCTATCTGTATAAACATGGAAATATCCTCACTGCTATCTCTATGAACATTGATATATCTACACCGCTATCTCTATAAACATGGAAATATCTAAAACGCCATCTCTATAAACATGGAAATATCTACACCGTCATCTGTATAAACATGGAAATATCTACACCGCTATCTGTATAAACATGGAAATATCTACACCGCGATCTGTATAAACATGGAAATATCTACACAGCTATCTGCGTAAACATGGAAATATCTACACAGCTATCTCTATAAACATGGAAATATCTACACCGCCATCTGTATAAACTTGGAAATACCTACAAAGTCACCTGTATAACATGGAAATATCTACATAGCCGTCTGTATAAACATGGAAATATCTACACAGCCATCTGTATAAACCTGGAAATATCTGCACTGTCATTTATATAAACATGGAAATATCTACAGAGAACTCTGTATAAACATGGAAATATCAGCACAGCCATCTGTATAAACATGGAAATATCTACAACGCTATCTGTATAAACATGGAAATATCTACACCGCTATGTGTATTAACGTGGAAATATCTCCATTGCTCTCTGTATAAACATGGACAAATCTCCACCGCAATATGTATAAACATGAAAATATCTACAGTTCTATCTCTATAAACATGGAAATATCTACACTGCCATCTGTACAAACATGGAAATATATTCACAGTCATCTGTAGAAACATGGAAATATCTAGACCGCTATCTCTAAAAACATGGAAATATCTACACCGCTATCTCTATAATCATGGAAATAACTACACCACTATCTCTATAAACATGGAAATATCTACACCGCTATCTGCATCAACAAGGAAATATACACACCGCCGTCTCTTTAAACATGGAGGTATCTACAACGCCATCTAAATAAACAAGAAAATATCTACACTGCCATCTACATAAACATGGAAATATCTACACCGCCGTCTCTATAAACATGGAAATATCTACACTGCCATTTGTAGAAAGATGGAAATATCTACACCGCCATCTGTATAAACGTGGAAATATCTACACCGCTATCTGTATAAACATGGAAATATCTACACCGCAATCTGTATAAACATGGAAATATCTACACCGCTCTCTGTATAAATATGAAATATCTAAACCGCTATCTCTATAAAAGTGGAAATATCTACACCGCCATCTGTATAAACATGGAAATACCTACAAAGTCATCTGTATAAACATGGAAATATCTACACAGCCGTCTGTATAAACATGGAAATATCTACACAGCCATCTGTATAAACCTGGAAATATCTGCACTGTCATCTATATAAACATGGAAATATCTACAGAGAACTCTGTATAAACATGGAAATATCGGCACAGCCATCTGTATAAACATGGAAATATCTACAACGCTATCTGTATAAACATGGAAATATCTACACCGCTATGTGTATTAACGTTTAAATATCTCCATTGCTATCTGTATAAACATGGACAAATCTCCACCGCAATATGTAAAAACATGAAAATAGCTACACTTCTATCTCTATAAACATGGAAATGTCTACACTGCCATCTGTACAAACATGGAAATATCTACACAGTCATCTGTAGAAACATGGAAATATCTACACCGCTATCTCTATACATGGAAATAACTACACCGCTATCTCTATAAACATGGAAATACCTACACCGCTATCTCCATCAACATGGAAATATACACACCGCCATCTCTTTAAACATGGAGGTATCTACAACGCCATCTACATAAACAAGAAAATATCTACACTGCCATCTACATAAACATGGAAATATCTACACCGCCATCTCTATAAACAAGGAAATATCTACACTGCCATTTGTAGAAAGATGGAAATATCTACACCGCCATCTGTATAAACGTGGAAATATCTACACCGCTATCTGTATAAACATGGAAATATCTACACCGCTCTCTGTATAAATATGAAATATCTTAACTGTTATCTCTATAAAAGTGGAAATATCTACACTGCTATCTGTATAAACATGGAAATATCCTCACTGCTATCTCTATGAACATTGATATATCTACACCGCTATCGCTATAAACATGGAAATATCTACACCGCCATCTCTATAAACATGGAAATATCTACAACGCCATCTGTATAAACATGGAAATAACTACACCGCTATCGGTATAAACATGGAAATATCTACACCGCGATCTGTATAAACATGGAAATATCTACACCGCGATCTGTATAAACATGGAAATATCTAAACCGCTAGTTGTGTAAACATGGAAATATCTACACAGCGATCTCTATAAACATGGAAATATCTACACCGCCATCTGTATAAACATGGAAATACCTACAAAGTCATCTGAATAAACATGGAAATATCTACACAGCCATCTGTATAAACATGGAAATATCTACACAGCCATCTGTATAAACCTGGAAATATCTGCACTGTCATCGATATAAACATGGAAATATCTACAGAGAACTCTGTATAAACATGGAAATATCGGCACAGCCATCTGTATAAACATGGAAATATCTACAACGCTATCTGTATAAACATGGAAATATCTACACCGCTATGTGTATTAACGTGGATATATCTCCATTGCTATCTGTATAAACATGGACAAATCTCCACCACAATATGTATAAACATGAAAATATCTACACTTCTATCTCTATAAACATGGAAATATCTACACTGCCATCTGTACAAACATGGAAATATCTACACAGTCATCTGTAGAAACATGGAAATATCTACACCGCTATCTCTATAAACATGGAAATAACTACACCGCTATCTCTATAAACATGGAAATATCTACACCATTGTCTCCATCAACATGGAAATATACACACCGCCATCTCTTTAAACATGGAGGTATCTACAACGCCATCTACATAAACAAGAAAATATCTACACTGCCATCTATGTAAACATGGAAATATCTACACCGCCATCTCTATAAACATGGAAATATCTACACAGCCATTTGTAGAAAGATGGAAATATCTACACGGCCATCTGTATAAACATGGAAATATCTACACCGCTATCTGTATAAACATGGAAATATCTACACCGCAATCTGTATAAACATGGAAATATCTACACCGCTCTCTGTATAAATGTGAAATATCTAAACCGCTATCTCTGTAAAAGTGGAAATATCTACACTGCTATCTGTATAAACATGAAAATATCCTCACTGCTATCTCTATGCACATTGATATATCTACACCGCTATCTCTATAAACATGGAAATATCTACACCGCCATCTCTATAAACATGGAAATATCTACACCATCATCTGTATAAACATGGAAATATCTACACCGCTATCTGTATAAACATGGAAATATCTACACCGCGATCTGTATAAACATGGAAATATCTACACCGCGATCTGTATAAACATGAGAATATCTAAACCGCTATCTGTGTAAACATGGAAATATCTACACAGCGATCTCTATAAACATGGAAATATCTTCACCGCCATCTATATAAACTTGGAAATACCTACAAAGTCATCTGTATAAACATGGAAATATCTACACAGCCGTCTGTATAAACATGGAAATATCTACACAGCCATCTGTATAAACCTGGAAATATCTGCACTGTCATCTATATAAACATGGAAATATCTACAGAGAACTCTGTATAAACATGGAAATATCGGCACAGCCATCTCTATAAACATGGAAATATCTACAACGCTATCTGTATAAACATGGAAATATCTACACCGCTATGTGTATTAACGTGGAAATGTCTCCATTGCTATCTGTATAAACATGGACAAAACTCCACCGCAATATGTATAAACATGAAAATAGCTACACTTCTATCTCTATAAACATGGAAATATCTACACTGCCATCTGTACAAACATGGAAATATCTTCACAGTCATCTGTAGAAACATGGAAATATCTACACCGCTATCTCTATAAACATGGAAATATCTACACCGCTATCTCTATAAACATGGAAATAACTACACCGCTATCTCTATAAACATGGAAATATCTACACCGCTGTCTCCATCAACAAGGAAATATACACACCGCCATCTCTTTAAACATGGAGGTATCTACAACGCCATCTACATAAACAAGAAAATATCTACAATGCCAGCTACATAAACATGGAAATATCTACACCGACATCTCTATAAACATGGAAATATCTACACTGCCATTTGTAGAAAGATGGAAATATCTACACCGCCATCTGTATAAACGTGGAAATATCTACACCGCTATCTGTATAAACATGGAAATATCTACACCGCAATCTGTATAAACATGGAAATATCTACACCGCTCTCTGTATGAATATGAAATATCTAAACTGCTATCTATAAAAGTGGAAATATGTACACTGCTATCGGTATAAACATGGAAATATCCTCACTGCTATCTCTATGAACATTGATATATCTACACCGCTATCTCTATAAACATGGAAATATCTACACTGCCATCTCTATAAACATGGAAATATCTACACCGTCATCTGTATAAACATGGAAATAACTACACCGCAATCGGTATAAACATGGAAATATCTACACCGTGATCTGTATAAACATGGAAATATCTACACCGCGATCTGTATAAACATGGAAATATCTAAACTGCTATCTGTGTAAACATGGAAATATCTACACAGCTATCTCTATAAACATGGAAATATCTACACCGCCATCTGTATAAACATGGAAAGACCTACAAAGTCATCTTTATAAACATGGAAATATCTACACAGCCATCTGTATAAACATGGAAATATCTACACAGCCATCTGTATAAACCTGGAAATATCTGCACTGTCATCTATATAAACATGGAAATATCTACAGAGAACTCTGTATAAACATGGAAATACCGGCACAGCCATCTGTATAAACATGGAAATATCTACAACGCTATCTGCATAAACATGGAAATATCTACACCGCTATGTGTATTAACGTGGATATATCTCCATTGATATCTGTATAAACATGGAGAAATCTCCACCGCAATATGTATAAACATGAAAATAGCTACACTTCTATCTCTATAAACATGGAAATATCTACACTGCCATCTGTACAAACATGGAAATATCTACACAGTCATCTGTAGAAACATGGAAATATCTACACCGCTATCTCTATAAACATGGAAATAACTACACCGCTATCTCTATAAACGTGGAAGTATCTACACCGCTATCTCCATCAACATGGAAATATACACACCGCCATCTCTTTAAACATGGAGGTATCTACAACGCCATCTACAGAAACAAGAAAATATCTACACTGCCATCTCCATAAACATGGAAATATCTACACCGCCGTCTCTATAAACATGGAAATATCTACACTGCCATTTGTTGAAAGATGGAAATATCTACACCGCCATCTGTATAAACGTGGAAATATCTACACCGCTATCTGTATAAACATGGAAATATCTACACCGCAATCTGTATAAACATGGAAATATCTACACCGCTCTATGTATAAATATGAAATATCTAAACCGCTATCTCTATAAAAGTGGAAATATCTACACTGCTATCTGTATAAACATGGAAATATCCTCACTGCTATCTCTATGCACATTGATATATCTACACCGCTATCTCTATAAACATGGAAATATCTACACCGCCATCTCTATAAACATGGAAATATCTACACCATCATCTGTATAAACATGGAAATATCTACACCGCTATCTGTATAAACATGGAAATATCTACACCGCGATCTGTATAAACATGGAAATATCTACACCGCGATCTGTATAAACATGAAAATATCTAAACCGCTATCTGTGTAAACATGGAAATATCTACACAGCGATCTCTATAAACATGGAAATATCTACACCGCCATCTGTATAAACTTGGAAATACCTACAAAGTCATCTGTATAAACATGGAAATATCTACACAGCCGTCTGTATAAACATGGAAATATCTACACAGCCATCTGTATAAACCTGGAAATATCTGCACTGTCATCTATATAAACATGGAAATATCTACAGAGAACTCTGTATAAACATGCAAATATCGGCACAGCCATCTGTATAAACACGGAAATATCTACAACGCTATCTGTATAAACATGGAAATATCTACACCGCTATGTGTATTAACGTGGAAATATCTCCATTGCTATCTGTATAAACATGGACAAATCTCCACCGCAATATGTATAAACATGAAAATATCTACACTTCTATCTCTACAAACATGGAAATATCTACACTGCCATCTGTACAAACATGGAAATATCTACACCGTCATCTGTAGAAACATGGAAATATCTACACCGCTATCTCTATAAACATGGAAATAACTACACCGCTATCCCTATAAACATGGAAATATCTACACCGCTATCTGCATCAACAAGGAAATATACACACCGCCATCTCTTTAAACATGGAGGTATCTACAACGCCATCTACATAAACAAGAAAATATCTACACTGCCATCTACATAAACATGGAAATATCTACACCGCCATCTCTATAAACATGGAAATATCTACACTGCCATTTGTAGAAAGATGGAAATATCTACACCGCCATCTGTATAAATGTGGAAATATCTACACCGCTATCTGTATAAACATGGAAATATCTACACCGCAATCTGTATAAACATGGAAATATCTACACCACGATCTGTATAAACATGGAAATATCTACACCGCTCTCTGTTTAAATATGAAATATCTAAACCGCTATCTCTATAAAAGTGGAAATATCTACACTGCTATCTGTATAAACATGGAAATATCCTCACTGCTCTCTCTATGAACATTGATAGATCTACACCGCTATCTCTATAAACATGGAAATATCTACACCGCCATCTCTATAAACATGGAAATATCTACACCGTCATCTGTATAAACATGGAAATATCTTCACCGCTATCTGTATAAACATGGAAATATCTACACCGCGATCTGTATAAACATGGAAATATCTACACCGTGATCTGCATAAACATGGAAATATCTAAACCGCTATCTGTGTAAACATGGAAATATCTACATAGCTATCTCTATAAACATGGAAATATCTACACCGCCATCTGTATAAACATGGAAATACCTACAAAGTCATCTGTATAAACATGGAAATATCTACACAGCCATCTGTATAAACATGGAAATATCTACACAGCCATCTGTATAAACCTGGAAATATCTGCACTGTCATCTATATAAACATGGAAATATCTACAGAGAACTCTGTATAAACATGGAAATATAGGCACAGCCATCTGTATAAACATGGAAATATCTACAACGCTATCTGTATAAACTTGGAAATATCTACACCGCTATGTGTATTAACGTGGAAATATCTCCATTGCTATCTGTATAAACATGGACAAATCTCCACCGCAATATGTATAAACTTGAAAATATCTACACTTCTATCTCTATAAACATGGAAATATCTACACTGCCATCTGTACAAACATGGAAATATCTACACAGTCATCTGTAGAAACATGGAAATATCTACACCGCTATCTCTATAAACATGGAAATAACTACACCGCTATCTCTATAAACATGGAAATATCTACACCGATATCTCCATCAACATGGAAATATACACACCGCCATCTCTTTAAACATGGAGGTATCTACAACGCCATCTACATAAACAAGAAAATATCTACACTGCCATCTATATAAACATGGAAATATCTACACCGCCATCTCTATAAACATGGAAATATCTACACTGCCATTTGTAGAAAGATGGAAATATCTACACCGCCATCTGTATAAACGTGGAAATAACTACACCGCTATCTGTATAAACATGGAAATATCTACACCGCAATCTGTATAAACATGGAAATATCCACACCGCTCTCTGTATAAATATGAAATATCTAAACCGCTATCTCTATAAAAGTGGAAATATCTACACTGCTATCTGTATAAACATGAAAATATCCTCACTGCTATCTCTATGAACATTGATAGATCTACACCGCTATCTCTATAAACATGGAAATATCTACACTGCCATCTCTATAAACATGGAAATATCTACACCGTCATCTGTATAAACATGGAAATATCTACACCGCGATCTGTATAAACATGGAAATATCTACACAGCCATCTGTATAAACCTGGAAATATCTGCACTGTCATCTATATAAACATGGAAATATCTACAGAGAACTCTGTATAAACATGGAAATATCGGCACAGCCATCTGTATTAACATGGAAATATCTACAACGCTATCTGTATAAACTTGGAAATATCTACACCGCTATATGTATTAACGTGGAAATATCTCCATTGCTATCTGTATAAACATGGACAAATCTCCACCGCAATATGTATAAACATGAAAATATCTACACTTCTATCTCTATAAACATGGAAATATCTACACTGCCATCTGTACAAACATGGAAATATCTACACAGTCATCTGTAGAAACATGGAAATATCTACACCGCTATCTCTATAAACATGGAAATATCTACACCGCTATCTCCATCAACTTGGAAATATACACACCGCCATCTCTTTAAACATGGAGGTATCTACAACGCCATCTACATAAACAAGAAAATATCTACACTGCCATCTATATAAACATGGAAATATCTACACCGCCATCTCTATAAACATGGAAATATCTACACTGCCATTTGTAGAAAGATGGAAATATCTACACCGCCATCTGTATAAACGTGGAAATATCTACACTGCCATTTGTAGAAAGATGGAAATATCTACACCGCCATCTGTATAAACGTGGAAATATCTACACCTCTATCTGTATAAACATGGAAATATCTACACCGCAATCTGTATAAACATGGAAATATCTACACCGCTCTCTGTATAAATATGAAATATATAAACCGCTATCTCTATAAAAGTGGAAATATCTACACTGCTATCTGTATAAACATGGAAATATCCTCACTGCTATCTCTATGAACATTGATAGATTTACACCGCTATCTCTATAAACATGGAAATATCTACACCGCCATCTCTATAAACATGGAAATATCTACAGCGTCATCTGTATAAACATGGAAATAACTACACCGCTATCTGTATAAACATGGAAATATCTAAACCGCGATCTGTATAAACATGGAAATATCTACACTGCGATCTGTATAAACATGGAAATATCTAAACCGCTATCTGTGTAAACATGGAAATATCTACACAGCTATCTCTATAAACATGGAAATATCTACACCGCTATCTCCATCAACTTGGAAATATACACACCGCCATCTCTTTAAACATGGAGGTATCTACAACGCCATCTACATAAACAAGAAAATATCTACACTGCCATCTATATAAACATGGAAATATCTACACCGCCATCTCTATAAACATGGAAATATCTACACTGCCATTTGTAGAAAGATGGAAATATCTACACCGCCATCTGTATAAACGTGGAAATATCTACACTGCCATTTGTAGAAAGATGGAAATATCTACACCGCCATCTGTATAAACGTGGAAATATCTACACCTCTATCTGTATAAACATGGAAATATCTACACCGCAATCTGTATAAACATGGAAATATCTACACCGCTCTCTGTATAAATATGAAATATATAAACCGCTATCTCTATAAAAGTGGAAATATCTACACTGCTATCTGTATAAACATGGAAATATCCTCACTGCTATCTCTATGAACATTGATAGATTTACACCGCTATCTCTATAAACATGGAAATATCTACACCGCCATCTCTATAAACATGGAAATATCTACAGCGTCATCTGTATAAACATGGAAATAACTACACCGCTATCTGTATAAACATGGAAATATCTAAACCGCGATCTGTATAAACATGGAAATATCTACACTGCGATCTGTATAAACATGGAAATATCTAAACCGCTATCTGTGTAAACATGGAAATATCTACACAGCTATCTCTATAAACATGGAAATATCTACACCGCCATGAGTATAAACATGGAAATATCTACAAAGTCATCTGTATAAACATGGAAATATCTACACAGCCATCTGTATAAACATGGAAATATCTACACAGCCATCTGTATAAACCTGGAAATATCTGCACAGTCATCTATATAAACATGGAAATATCTACAGAGAACTCCGTATAAACATGGAAATATCGGCACAGCCATCTGTATAAACATGGAAATATCTACAACGCTTTCTGTATAAACATGGAAATATCTACACCGCTAAGTGTATTAAAGTGGAAATATCTCCATTGCTATCTGTATAAACATGGACAAATCTCCACCGCAATATGTATAAACATGAAAATATCTACACTTCTATCTCTATAAACATGGAAATATCTACACTGCCATCTGTACAAACATGGAAATATCTACACAGTCATCTGTAGAAACATGGAAATATCTACACCGCTATCTCTATAAACATGGAAATAACTACACCGCTATCTCTATAAACATGGAAATATCTACACCGATATCTCCATCAACATGGAAATATACACACCGCCATCTCTTTAAACATGGAGGTATCTACAACGCCATCTACATAAACAAGAAAATATCTACACTGCCATCTATATAAACATGGAAATATCTACACCGCCATCTCTATAAACATGGAAATATCTACACTGCCATTTGTAGAAAGATGGAAATATCTACACCGCCATCTGCATAAACGTGGAAATATCTACACCGCTATCTGTATAAACATGGAAATATCTACACCGCAATCTGTATAAACATGGAAATATCTACACCGCTCTCTGTATAAATATGAAATATCTAAACCGCTATCTCTATAAAAGTGGAAATATCTACACTGTTATCTGTATAAACATGGAAATATCCTCACTGCTATCTCTATGAATATTGATAGATCTACACCGCTATCTCTATAAACATGGCACTATCTACACCGCCATCTCTATAAACATGGAAATATCTACACCGTCATCTGTATAAACATGGAAATAACTACACCGCTATCTGTATAAACATGGAAATATCTAAACCGCGATCTGTATAAACATGGAAATATCTACACCGCGATCTGTATAAACATGGAAATATCTAAACCGCTATCTGTGTAAACATGGAAATATCTACACAGCTATCTCTATAAACATGGAAATATCTACACCGCCATGTGTATAAACATGGAAATATCTACAAAGTCATCGGTATAAACATGGAAATATCTACACAGCCATCTGTATAAACATGGAAATATCTACACAGCCATCTGTATAAACCTGGAAATATCTGCACTGTCATCTATATAAACATGGAAATATCTACAGAGAACTCCGTATAAACATGGAAATATCGGCACAGCCATCTGTATAAACATGGAAATATCTACAACGCTATCTGTATAAACATGGAAATATCTACACTGCTATGTGTATTAAAGTGGAAATATCTCCATTGCTATCTGTATAAACATGGACAAATCTCCACCGCAATATGTATAAACATGAAAATATCTACACTTCTATCCCTATAAACATGGAAATATCTACACTGCCATCTGTACAAACATGGAAATATCTACACAGTCATCTGTAGAAACATGGAAATATCTACACCGCTATCTCTATAAACATGGAAATAACTACACCGCTATCTCTATAAACATGGAAATATCTACACCGATATCTCCATCAACATGGAAATATACACACCGCCATCTCTTTAAACATGGAGGTATCTACAACGCCATCTACATAAACAAGAAAATATCTACACTGCCATCTATATAAACATGGAAATATCTACACCGCCATCTCTATAAACATGGAAATATCTACACTGCCATTTGTAGAAAGATGGAAATATCTACACCGCCATCTGCATAAACGTGGAAATATCTACACCGCTATCTGTATAAACATGGAAATATCTACACCGCAATCTGTATAAACATGGAAATATCTACACCGCTCTCTGTATAAATATGAAATATCTAAACCGCTATCTCTATAAAAGTGGAAATATCTACACTGCTATCTGTATAAACATGGAAATATCCTCACTGCTATCTCTATGAACATTGATAGATCTACACCGCTATCTCTATAAACATGGAAATATCTACACCGCCATCTCTATAAACATGGAAATATCTACACCGTCATCTATATAAACATGGAAATATCTACACCGCGATCTGTATAAACATGGAAATATCTACACAGCCATCTGTATAAACCTGGAAATATCTGCACTGTCATCTATATAAACATGGAAATATCTACAGAGAACTCTGTATAAACATGGAAATATCGGCACAGCCATCTGTATAAACATGGAAATATCTACAACGCTATCTGTATAAACATGGAAATATCTACACAGCTATCTCTATAAACATGGAAATATCTACACCGCCATCTGTATAAACATGGAAATACCTACAAAGTCATCTGTATAAACATGGAAATATCTACACAGCCATCTGTATAAACATGGAAATATCTACACAGCCATCTGTATAAACCTGGAAATATCTGCACTGTCATCTATATAAACATGGAAGTATCTACAGAGAACTCTGTATAAACATGGAAATATCGGCACAGCCATCTCTATAAACATGGAAATATCTACAACGATATCTGTATAAACATGGAAATATCTACAACGCTATGTGTATTAACGTGGAAATATCTCCATTGCTATCTGTATAAACATGGACAAATCTCCACCGCAATATGTATAAACATGAAAATATCTACACTTCTATCTCTATAAACATGGAAATATCTACACTGCCATCTGTATAAACATGGAAATATCTACACCGCTCTCTGTATAAATATGAAATATCTAAACCGCTATCTCTATAAAAGTGGAAATATCTACACTGCTATCTGTATAAACATGGAAATATCCTCACTGCTATCTCTATGAACATTGATAGATCTACACCGCTATCTCTATAAACATGGAAATATCTACACCGCCATCTCTATAAACATGGAAATATCTACACCGTCATCTATATAAACATGGAAATATCTACACCGCGATCTGTATAAACATGGAAATATCTACACAGCCATCTGTATAAACCTGGAAATATCTGCACTGTCATCTATATAAACATGGAAATATCTACAGAGAACTCTGTATAAACATGGAAATATCGGCACAGCCATCTGTATAAACATGGAAATATCTACAACGCTATCTGTATAAACATGGAAATATCTACACAGCTATCTCTATAAACATGGAAATATCTACACCGCCATCTGTATAAACATGGAAATACCTACAAAGTCATCTGTATAAACATGGAAATATCTACACAGCCATCTGTATAAACATGGAAATATCTACACAGCCATCTGTATAAACCTGGAAATATCTGCACTGTCATCTATATAAACATGGAAGTATCTACAGAGAACTCTGTATAAACATGGAAATATCGGCACAGCCATCTCTATAAACATGGAAATATCTACAACGATATCTGTATAAACATGGAAATATCTACAACGCTATGTGTATTAACGTGGAAATATCTCCATTGCTATCTGTATAAACATGGACAAATCTCCACCGCAATATGTATAAACATGAAAATATCTACACTTCTATCTCTATAAACATGGAAATATCTACACTGCCATCTGTACAAACACGGAAATATCTACACAGTCATCTGTAGAAACATGGAAATATCTACACCGCTATCTCTATAAACATGGAAATAACTACACCGCTATCTCTATAAACATGGAAATATCTACACCGATATCTCCATCAACATGGAAATATACACACCGCCATCTCTATAAACATGGAAATATCTACACTGCCATTTGTGGAAAGATGGTAATATCTACACCGCCATCTGTATAAACGTGGAAATATCTACACCGCTATCTGTATAAACATGGAAATATCTACACCGCAATCTGTATAAACATGGAAATATCAACACCGCGATCTGTATAAACATGGAAATATCTACACCGCGATCTGTATAAACATGGAAATATCTAAACCGCTATCTGTGTAAACATGGAAATATCTACACAGCTATCTCTATAAACATGGAAATATCTACACCGCCATCTGTATAAACATGGATATACCTACAAAATCATCTGTATAAACATGGAAATATCTCCACAGCCATCTGTATAAAGATGGAAATATCTACACAGCCATCTGTATAAACGTGGAAATATCTGCACTGTCATCTATATAAAGATGGAAATATCTACAGAGAACTCTGTATAAACATGGAAATATCGGCACTGCCACCTGTATAAACATGGAAATATCTACAACGCTATCTGTATAAACATGGAAATATCTACACCGCTATGGGTATTAACGTGGAAATATCTCCATTGCTATCTGTATAAACATGGACAAATCTCCACCGCAATATGTATAAATATGAAAATATCTACACTTCTATCTCTATAAACATGGAAATATCTACACTGCCATCTGTACAAACATGGAAATATCTACACAGTCATCTGTAGAAACATTCATATATCTACACCGCTATCTCTATAAACATGGAAATAACTTCACCGCTATCTCTATAAACATGTAAATATCTTCACCGCTATCTCCATCAACATGGAAATATACACACCGCCATCTCTTTAAACATGGAGGTATCTACAACGCCATCTACATAAACAAGAAAATATCTACACTGCCATTTATATAAACATGGAAATATCTACACCGCCGTCTCTATAAACATGGAAATATCTACACTGCCATTTGTAGAAAGATGGAAATATCTACACCGCCATCTGTATAAACGTGGAAATATCAACACCGCTATCTATATAAACATGGAAATATCTACACCACAATCTGTATAAACATGGAAATATCTACACCGCTCTCTGTATAAATATGAAATATCTAAACCGCTATCTCTATAAAAGTGGAAATATCTACACTGCTATCTGTATAAACATGGAAATATCCTCACTGCTATCTCTATGAACATTGATAGATCTACACCGCTATCTCTATAAACATGGAAATATCTACACCGCCATCTCTATAAACATGGAAATATCTACACCGTCATCTGTATAAACATGGAAATATCTACACCGTGATCTGCATAAACATGGAAATATCTAAACCGCTATCTGTGTAAACGTGGAAATATCAACACAGCTATCTCTATAAACATGGAAATATCTACAAAGTCATCTGTATAAACATGGAAATACCTTCAAAGTCATCTGTATAAACATGGAAATATCTACACAGCCATCTGTATAAACATGGAAATATCTACACAGCCATCTGTATAAACCTGGAAATATCTGCACTGTCATCTATATAAACATGGAAATATCTACAGAGAACTCTGTATAAACATGGAAATATCGGCACAGCCATCTGTATAAACATGGAAATATCTACAACGCTATCTGTATAAACATGGAAATATCTACACCGCTATGTGTATTAACGTGGAAATATCTCCATTGCTATCTGTATAAACATGGACAAATCTCCACCGCAATATGTATAAACATGAAAATATCTACACTTCTATCTCTATAAACATGGAAATATCTACACTGCCATCTGTACAAACATGGAAATATCTACACAGTCATCTGTAGAAACATGGAAATATCTACACCGCTGTCTCTATAAACATGGAAATAACTACACCGCTTTCTCTATAAACATGGAAATATCTACACCGCTATCTCCATCAATATGGAAATATACACACCGCCATCTCTTTAAACATGGAGGTATCTACAACGCCATCTACATAAACAAGAAAATATCTACACTGCCATCTATATAAACATGGAAATATCTACACCGCCATCTCTATAAACATGGAAATATCTACACTGCCATTTGTAGAAAGATGGAAATACCTACACCGCCATCTACATAAACAAGAAAATATCTACACTGCCATCTATATAAACATGGAAATATCTACACCGCCATCTCTATAAACATGGAAATATCTACACTGCCATTTGTAGAAAGATGGAAATACCTACACCGCCATCTGTATAAACGTGGAAATATCTACACCGCTATCTGTATAAACATGGAAATATCTACACCGCAATCTGTATAAACATGGAAATATCTACACCGCTCTCTGTTTAAATATGAAATATCTAAACCGCTATCTCTATAAAAGTGGAAATATCTACACTGCTATCTGTATAAACATGGAAATATCCTCACTGCTATCTCTATGAACATTGATAGATCTACACCGCTATCTCTATAAACATGGAAATATCTACACCGCCATCTCTATAAACATGGAAATATCTACACCGTCATCTGTATAAACATGGAAATATCTTCACCGCTATCTGTATAAACATGGAAATATCTACACCGCGATCTATATAAACATGGAAATATCTACACGGTGATCTGCATAAACATGGAAGTATCGAAACCGCTATCTGTGTAAACATGGAAATATCTACACAGCTATCTCTATAAACATGGAAATATCTACACCACCATCTGTATAAACAGGGAAATACCTACAAAGTCATCTGTATAAACATGGAAATATCTACACAGCCATCTGTATAAACATGGAAATATCTACACAGCCATCTGTATAAACCTTTAAATATCTGCACTGTCATCTATATAAACATGGAAATATCTACAGAGAACTCTGTATATACATGGAAATATCGGCACTGTCACCTGTATAAACATGGAAATATCTACAACGCTATCTGTATAAACATGGAAATAACTACACCGCTATGTGTATTAACGTGGAAATATCTCCATTCCTATCTGTATAAACATGGACAAATCTCCACCGCAATATGTATAAATATGAAAATATCTACACTTCTATCTCTATAAACATGGAAATATCTACACTGCCATCTGTACAAACATGGAAATATCTACACAGTCATCTGTAGAAACATGGAAATATCTACACCGCTGTCTCTATAAACATGGAAATAACTACACCGCTATCTCTATAAACATGGAAATATCTACACCGCTATCTCCATCAACATGGAAATATACACACCGCCATCTCTTTAAACATGGAGGTAACTACAACGCCATCTACATAAACAAGAAAATATCTACACTGCCATCTATATAAACATGGAAATATCTACACCGCCATCTCTATAAACATGGAAATATCTACACTGCCATTTGTAGAAAGATGGAAAACCTACACCGCCATCTACATAAACAAGAAAATATCTACACTGCCATCTATATAAACATGGAAATATCTACACCGCCATCTCTATAAACATGGAAATATCTACACTGCCATTTGTAGAAAGATGGAAATACCTACACCGCCATCTGTATAAACGTGGAAATATCTACACCGCTATCTGTATAAACATGGAAATATCTACACCGCAATCTGTATAAACATGGAAATATCTACACCGCTCTCTGTTTAAATATGAAATATCTAAACCGCTATCTCTATAAAAGTGGAAATATCTACACTGCTATCTGTATAAACATGGAAATATCCTCACTGCTATCTCTATGAACATTGATAGATCTACACCGCTATCTCTATAAACATGGAAATATCTACACCGCCATCTCTATAAACATGGAAATATCTACACCGTCATCTGTATAAACATGGAAATATCTTCACCGCTATCTGTATAAACATCTAAATATCTACACCGCGATCTGTATAAACATGGAAATATCTACACGGTGATCTGCATAAACATGGAAATATCTAAACCGCTATCTGTGTAAACATGGAAATATCTACACAGCTATCTCTATAAACATGGAAATATCTACACCGCCATCTGTATAAACAGGGAAATACCTACAAAGTCATCTGTATAAACATGGAAATATCTACACAGCCATCTGTATAAACATGGAAATATCTACACAGCCATCTGTATAAACCTGGAAATATCTGCACTGTCATCTATATAAACATGGAAATATCTACAGAGAACTCTGTATATACATGGAAATATCGGCACTGTCACCTGTATAAACATGGAAATATCTACAACGCTATCTGTATAAACATGGAAATAACTACACCGCTATGTGTATTAACGTGGAAATATCTCCATTCCTATCTGTATAAACATGGACAAATCTCCACCGCAATATGTATAAATATGAAAATATCTACACTTCTATCTCTATAAACATGGAAATATCTACACTGCCATCTGTACAAACATGGAAATATCTACACAGTCATCTGTAGAAACATGGAAATATCTACACCGCTGTCTCTATAAACATGGAAATAACTACACCGCTATCTCTATAAACATGGAAATATCTACACCGCTATCTCCATCAACATGGAAATATACACACCGCCATCTCTTTAAACATGGAGGTAACTACAACGCCATCTACATAAACAAGAAAATATCTACACTGCCATCTATATAAACATGGAAATATCTACACCGCCATCTCTATAAACATGGAAATATCTACACTGCCATTTGTAGAAAGATGGAAATATCTACACCGCCATCTGTATAAACGTGGAAATATCTACACCGCTATCTGTATAAACATGGAAATATCTACACCGCAATCTGTATAAACATGGAAATATCTACACCGCTCTTTGTATAAATATGAAATACCTAAACCGCTATCTCTATAAAAGTGGAAATATCTACACTGCTATCTGTATAAACATGGAAATATCCTCACTGCTATCTCTATGAACAATGATATATCTACACCGCTATCTCTGTAAACATGGAAATATCTACACCGCCATCTCTATAAACATGGAAACATCTACACCGTCATCTGTATAAACATGGAAATATCTACACCGCTATCTGTATAAACATGGAAATATCTACACCGCTATGTGTATTAACGTGGATATATCTCCATTGCTATCTGTATAAACATGGACAAATCTCCACCGCAATATGTATAAACATGAAAATATCTACACTTCTACCTCTATAAACATGGAAATATCTACACTGCCATCTGTACAAACATGGAAATATCTACACAGTCATCTGTAGAAACATGGAAATATCTACACCGCTATCTCTATAAACATGGAAATAACTACACCGCTATCTCTATAAACATGGAAATATCTACACCGATATCTCCATCAACATGGAAATATACACACCGCCATCTCTTTAAACATGGAGGTATCTACAACGCCATCTACATAAACAAGAAAATATCTACACTGCCATCTATATAAACATGGAAATATCTACACCGCCATCTCTATAAACATGGAAATATCTACACTGCCATTTATAGAAAGATGGAAATATCTACACCGCCGTCTGTATAAACGTGGAAATATCTACACCGCTATCTGTATAAACATGGAAATATCTACACCGCAATCTGTATAAACATGAAAATATCTACACCGCTCTCTGTATAAATATGAAATATCTAAACCGCTATCTCTATAAAAGTGGAAATATCTACACTGCTATCTGTATAAACATGGAAATATCTACACCGCTATCTGTATAAACATGGAAATATCTACACCGCCATCTGTATAAACATGGAAATACCTACAAAGTCATCTGTATAAACATGGAAATATCTACACAGCCATCTGTATAAACCTGGAAATATCTGCCCTGTCATCTATATAAAAATGGAAATATCTACAGAGAACTCTGTATACACATGGAAATATCGGCACAGCCATCTGTATAAACATGGAAATATCTACAACGCTATCTGTATAAACATGGAAATATCTACACAGCTATCTCTATAAACATGGAAATATCTACACCGCTATCTCCATCAACATGGAAATATACACAACACCATCTCTTTAAACATGGAGTTATCTACAACGGCATCTACATAAACAAGAAAATATCTACACTGCCATCTATATAAACATGGAAATATCTACACCGCCATCTCTATACACATGGAAATATCTACACTGCCATTTGTAGAAAGATGGAAATATCTACACCGCCATCTCTATACACATGGAAATATCTACACTGCCATTTGTAGAAAGATGGAAATATATACACCGCCATCTGTATAAACGTGGAAATATCTACACCGCTATCTGTATAAACATGGAAATATCTACACCGCAATCTGTATAAACATGGAAATATCTACACCGCTCTCTGTATAAATATGAAATATCTAAACCGCTATCTCTATAAAAGTGGAAATATCTACACTGCTATCTGTATAAACATGGAAATATCTACACCACGATCTGTATAAACATGGAAATATCTACACCACGATCTGCATAAACATGGAAATATCTAAACCGCTATCTGTGTAAACATGGAAATATCTACACAGCTATCTCTATAAACATGGAAATATCTACAACGCCATCTGTATAAACATGGAAATACCTACAAAGTCATCTGTATAAACATGGAAATATCTACACAGCCATCTGTATAAACATGGAAATATCTACACAGCCATCTGTATAAACCTGGAAATATCTGCACTGTCATCTATATAAACATGGAAATATCTACAGAGAACTCTGTATAAACATGGAAATATCGGCACAGCCATCTGTATAAACATGGAAATATCTACAACGCTTTCTGTATAAACATGGAAATATCTACACCGCTAAGTGTATTAAAGTGGAAATATCTCCATTGCTATCTGTATAAACATGGACAAATCTCCACCGCAATATGTATAAACATGAAAATATCTACACTTCTATCTCTATAAACATGGAAATATCTACACTGCCATCTGTACAAACATGGAAATATCTACACAGTCATCAGTAGAAACATGGAAATATCTACACCGCTATCTCTATAAACATGGAAATAACTACACCGCTATCTCTATAAACATGGAAATATCTACACCGATATCTCCATCAACATGGAAATATACACACCGCCATCTCTTTAAACATGGAGGTATCTACAACGCCATCTACATAAACAAGAAAATATCTACACTGCCATCTATATAAACATGGAAATATCTACACCGCCATCTCTATAAACATGGAAATATCTACACTGCCATTTGTAGAAAGATGGAAATATCTACACCGCCATCTGTATAAACGTGGAAATATCTACACCGCTATCTGTATAAACATGGAAATATCTACACCGCAATCTGTATAAACATGGAAATATCTACACCGCTCTCTGTATAAATATGAAATATCTAAACCGCTATCTGTATAAAAGTGGAAATATCTACACTGTTATCTGTATAAACATGGAAATATCCTCACTGCTATCTCTATGAATATTGATAGATCTACACCGCTATCTCTATAAACATGGAACTATCTACACCGCCATCTCTATAAACATGGAAATATCTACACCGTCATCTGTATAAACATGGAAATAACTACACCGCTATCTGTATAAACATGGAAATATCTAAACCGCGATCTGTATAAACATGGAAATATCTACACCGTGATCTGAATAAACATGGAAATATCTAAACCGCTATCTGTGTAAACATGGAAATATCTACACAGCTATCTCTATAAACATGGAAATATCTACACCGCCATGTGTATAAACATGGAAATATCTACAAAGTCATCTGTATAAACATGGAAATATCTACACAGCCATCTGTATAAACATGGAAATATCTACACAGCCATCTGTATAAACCTGGAAATATCTGCACTGTCATCTATATAAACATGGAAATATCTACAGAGAACTCCGTATAAACATGGAAATATCGGCACAGCCATCTGTATAAACATGGAAATATCTACAACGCTATCTGTATAAACATGGAAATATCTACACCGCTATGTGTATTAAAGTGGAAATATCTCCATTGCTATCTGTATAAACATGGACAAATCTCCACCGCAATATGTATAAACATGAAAATATCTACACTTCTATCCCTATAAACATGGAAATATCTACACTGCCATCTGTACAAACATGGAAATATCTACACAGTCATCTGTAGAAACATGGAAATATCTACACCGCTATCTCTATAAACATGGAAATAACTACACCGCTATCTCTATAAACATGGAAATATCTACACCGATATCTCCATCAACATGGAAATATACACACCGCCATCTCTTTAAACATGGAGGTATCTACAACGCCATCTACATAAACAAGAAAATATCTACACTGCCATCTATATAAACATGGAAATATCTACACCGCCATCTCTATAAACATGGAAATATCTACACTGCCATTTGTAGAAAGATGGAAATATCTACACCGCCATCTGTATAAACGTGGAAATATGGACACCGCTATTTGTATAAACATGGAAATATCTACACCGCAATCTGTATAAACATGGAAATATCCACACCGCTCTCTGTATAAATATGAAATATCTAAACCGCTATCTCTATAAAAGTGGAAATATCTACACTGCTATCTGTATAAACATGGAAATATCCTCACTGCTATCTCTATGAACATTGATAGATCTACACCGCTATCTCTATAAACATGGAAATATCTACACCGCCATCTCTATAAACATGGAAATATCTACACCGTCATCTGTATAAACATGGAAATATCTACACCGCGATCTGTATAAACATGGAAATATCTACACAGCCATCTGTATAAACCTGGAAATATCTGCACTGTCATCTATATAAACATGGAAATATCTAAAGAGAACTCTGTATAAACATGGAAATATCGGCACAGCCATCTGTATAAACATGGAAATATCTACAACGCTATCTGTATAAACTTGGAAATATCTACACCGCTATGTGTATTAACGTGGAAATATCTCCATTGCTATCTGTATAAACATGGACAAATCTCCACCGCAATATGTATAAACATGAAAATATCTTCACTTCTATCTCTATAAACATGGAAATATCTACACTGCCATCTGTAGAAACATGGAAATATCTACACAGTCATCTGTAGAAACATGGAAATATCTACACCGCTATCTCTATAAACATGGAAATAACTACACCGCTATCTCTATAAACATGGAAATATCTACACCGATATCTCCATCAACATGGAAATATACACACCGCCATCTCTTTAAACATGGAGGTATCTACAACGCCATCTACATAAACAAGAAAATATCTACACTGCCATCTATATAAACGTGGAAATATCTACACCGCCATCTCTATAAACATGGAAATATCTACACTGCCATTTATAGAAAGATGGAAATATCTACACCGCCATCTGTATAAACGTGGAAATATCTACACCGCTATCTGTATAAACATGGAAATATCTACACCGCAATCTGTATGAACATGGAAATATCTACACCGCTCTCTGTATAAATATGAAATATCTAAACCGCTATCTCTATAAAAGTGGAAATATCTACACTGCTATCTGTATAAACATGGAAATATCCTCACTGCTATCTCTATGAACATTGATAGATCTACACCGCTATCTCTATAAACATGGAAATATCTACACCGCCATCTCTATAAACATGGAAATATCTACACCGTCATCTATATAAACATGGAAATATCTACACCGCGATCTGTATAAACATGGAAATATCTACACAGCCATCTGTATAAACCTGGAAATATCTGCACTGTCATCTATATAAACATGGAAATATCTACAGAGAACTCTGTATAAACATGGAAATATCGGCACAGCCATCTGTATAAACATGGAAATATCTACAACGCTATCTGTATAAACATGGAAATATCTACACAGCTATCTCTATAAACATGGAAATATCTACACCGCCATCTGTACAAACATGGAAATACCTACAAAGTCATCTGTATAAACATGGAAATATCTACACAGCCATCTGTATAAACATGGAAATATCTACACAGCCATCTGTATAAACCTGGAAATATCTGCACTGTCATCTATATAAACATGGAAGTATCTACAGAGAACTCTGTATAAACATGGAAATATCGGCACAGCCATCTCTATAAACATGGAAATATCTACAACGATATCTGTATAAACATGGAAATATCTACAACGCTATGTGTATTAACGTGGAAATATCTCCATTGCTATCTGTATAAACATGGACAAATCTCCACCGCAATATGTATAAACATGAAAATATCTACACTTCTATCTCTATAAACATGGAAATATCTACACTGCCATCTGTACAAACACGGAAATATCTACACAGTCATCTGTAGAAACATGGAAATATCTACACCGCTATCTCTATAAACATGGAAATAACTACACCGCTATCTCTATAAACATGGAAATATCTACACCGATATCTCCATCAACATGGAAATATACACACCGCCATCTCTATAAACATGGAAATATCTACACTGCCATTTGTGGAAAGATGGTAATATCTACACCGCCATCTGTATAAACGTGGAAATATCTACACCGCTATCTGTATAAACATGGAAATATCTACACCGCAATCTGTATAAACATGGAAATATCTACACCGCGATCTGTATAAACATGGAAATATCTACACCGCGATCTGTATAAACATGGAAATATCTAAACCGCTATCTGTGTAAACATGGAAATATCTACACAGCTATCTCTATAAACATGGAAATATCTACACCGCCATCTGTATAAACATGGATATACCTACAAAATCATCTGTATAAACATGGAAATATCTCCACAGCCATCTGTATAAAGATGGAAATATCTACACAGCCATCTGTATAAACCTGGAAATATCTGCACTGTCATCTATATAAAGATGGAAATATCTACAGAGAACTCTGTATAAACATGGAAATATCGGCACTGCCACCTGTATAAACATGGAAATATCTACAACGCTATCTGTATAAACATGGAAATATCTACACCGCTATGGGTATTAACGTGGAAATATCTCCATTGCTATCTGTATAAAC